>NC_050532.1:22782313-22883442 GCF_002922805.2 Oryzias melastigma
TTTAACGATGAATATGACGTCAACGATTTCAATGAGCAAAAACTTCATCAATGCAAGTATTTCACGACAACTATATATAACTCCACTGTGTTATGATGATGAAAGCGTTGATAATTTATTTAAAAAATACGTTTAAATACTTTTTTGGGGGCAAAAATTGTTCGAACGCAATGCATTGTGGTCCATATTCCCAAATCTAGTGAGAATCAATGCATGTTGGTTTTTCGCAGAGAATTCTGGGAAAGTTTGGGGCGGAATTATTTAGGAAAAGGAATACCGGTAGTTCAGTGATCTTAATTCTATATTCCTCAAAATTTTAACTTTTTAAAGCTGTTTCTTACTACTTTTGTGTAAAAAGGTGGAAACAATTTCCTTTTTAAAAGTAGGCTTAACACATGTGCAGTAAATTTAAATAATAGGGAGAAGCAGCTCTGTCAGCTAAACCTGGCTATATTTCTCCAACGGTTTCCCTTATTTTATGATATATTTTGTCAACTTGTCTTTTTTTGGGAAATAAATCAAAGCTTATGTTTGGATTTCCTTTCCCTACTGCCAAACATGGATCAGGTGTATGTAGAGCTATGTGAAATTAGGCAGGACATTTGGCCATTAAAGTTTGACATCTAGATTATTTAAATTATTTAAATATAAATTATTAAGATTTATACCTTTTTTAAAAACATGTAGAGACTTAATTTCTACGTTTTAATTGCTGAGTTCTAAAATTAATAATGATGGATTTGAAAAGGAAAACTCAAAAAGGAACATCTGGAACTTAAGCAGGTTATTCATGCAAAAAATAAAAACCTGCTCCAGCTTTTCAGCAATGACTCCATCAGGGAGCTAACAATTAATGTTTATGTGTTTGAGTTTCTGTTTCTCATTATTTAAGCACAGAGACTCACATGCCGTTGATTCTCTCAGAGGAAACAGCCCGTTTGAAAAGCTCGCATCAAGCTCGGTAATACAATGGGCTTTATGGGATTCAGATAAGAATGAGAATGTCCGGAAACTGTATAGGACAAGAGAAAGAAAGCTTTTGTTTTTAAACTTCACAAACCAAAAAGGATTTGTAAATGAACTCTTTAGCCCCGGGCCAAAGACTTCAGCTGATAGGACATGAAACACAGAGCTGCTGTGTGCTGGCCTCCAGTTTCCATAGCAGACTTTATCTGCATCACCACCACATCTGATGTCTATTCACAGACTTCACAGGCTCTTCAAGTGCAATTATCCACAATATTTTTGACCAATTATTCCCTTTTCTCTTCGTCTGATGTGCACTCTCTTGGTAAAAATACTACTCAAAGTATGAAGAGAACACCAGGAAGACAAAAAGATGAATAAAGCATCTGGTCTGACAGGGAAAATATTCCAGGTTGTTGGAGTACAGCTGGATCTCACTCAAAGCCTGCTGTTCACATCAACCCTTCAGGTCATTTCTACCTGAAAAGACAAAGTGTGTGTTGTGAAGTTATGACAAGACGATGATGTGAAGCGCAGATGTAACCCTCCGTGACTCACTCCTGCACACAATGAAGATGTGAAACTGATCAAACACGACAAGCATCCATTGATCCAAAACGTGTTGAGAGGCTGCAGGCGATACAAAATCCATGAGACTCTCATCATTCTGAAATCAGACGTTGAAAAGAATTCAATACTGCAAAAAATATCTTTTTATGCTTGATATGAGGCAAAATTAATGTATTAGTACCTTTTTATTAAGATGCAACAACTTCTTTAAAAAAAAGTATTTATTTTTGAAAACATCCTATTTTAAAGTATATCTATAATTTAAAAAAGCTTTTTTACTCATAATTTTCATTACATTTTTACAACTTTACTTAAAACGTATATTCCAATCCTTATTTTAATGGATCCAGAAAAAGGGAAAAAATTCTATTGTAGCAATTAAAAGTAGATATTTTTCAGCAAAAAGTATTTTTACGATTTTAAGACAATATTTCCAATAACCAGAGGAATATATCTACTTTTGAGTGTTCATGGCTAATTTCAAGATAACATTTTTGTCCTGAAAGGTCAGGAAATCACAACTCATTTTTTAAATATCTCACTCAAAAAATCCACCAGTTTTATTGGAAAAGATCTTGTATCTACATCTTTTAACATTTTTTTCAGTGAAAGTGTGCTTAAGATTAAGACCATTTCAACATTTAATTTCCCTTTTTTTTAAATGCTAAATGGGTTTATTCTTTCAAAAGTACGATGGAGTATTAGGGCCAGTTTACAAACAAACAAAAGAAAAAAAAATTATTAGCGACTTTAAATCTCGTAAATTTACAAGAAAAAAGTCGTTACTGTTAAGATACAAAAATAAAGTTGTATATTTAGGACTATATTTAGGACTTAAAGTCATAGGCTAAATTTATGACTTTTTTTCTTGTACATTTACCAGATTAATTTTACGTAATTTCGTAAATTTATTAGACTTAATCTCGGAAATTTACAAGATTTAACACCATGTTTATGTTCTTTGATTTACTGTATTTTTTCAACCATTAGCACGATCAACGTGATTCCAGCAGATTTTGAACGTTGATCATGTTAATGGTTGAAAAGATACAGATTTCGTGCCTAAGTGTCACCGACGACGCCCCAGGTGTTAAAAAATTCATAAATTTACGACTTTAAATCTCATAAAATCTTTTTAGGTTTGAATTTATGTAATTGCTTAAATTTATGAGACTTTTAATCTCATAAATTTACAATAATTAATGTGGCAAATATACGACTTTTAATCTAATAAATTTTCTAGATTAAATTTACGTAATTTCATAAATTTAAGAGACTTTTAATTTTATAAATTTACAATAATCAAAGTGGTAAATATCCGACTTTTAATCTCATAAATTTACAATAATTTAAGTGGTACATTTATGCCTTTTATTCTAGTACATTTTCTAGATTAAATTGATGTAATTTCGTAAATTTATGAGACTTTTAATCTCATAAATTAACAATAATTAAAGTGGCAAATTTTCGCCTTTTATTCTAGTAAATTTTCTAGATTAAATTGACAATTTTCTTTAATTTATGAGATTTAAAGTCTCAAATTTATGAGAAAAAAACTATAAGACTTTTTTTTGCTTGGCCCTAATACTCCGCCGTACAAAGAATCTTGTTTTTATTTTTATTAATATACATTCAAGCACTACAACTGGCATTAAAAACCCATTCCGATAAAAATCTTCTTTTTGGTGCTTTTACTATGTTCTTGTGGCATTTTTCTGGGTTTTTCTTTACTCAAATAAGTGTAAAATATAATTCTGTTTGAAAAAGAGCTAATTTGTGATATAAATTACTAACCCAGGTGGGTTACAAGCTCCAAACTCTCTGCACTGAGAAGAGGAAGAGGGGGCGGGGTTGCTCCAGGCCAACGACTTCACCCACAACTCAGAGGCAAATTTCTAATGAACTCCTGCCGCTCTGCAGAAACTACCTCCAAGAAATCGACAGAAGATCAAAACATGATGGGAGATAGATGTAAAAGATCAGGTTTTCAGACAGGAAATGAGATGCATCTGCTGCATGATCCCGACCGCTTGAGTCACGTCTCCCAGCAGTTCTCTCATGTTGTCTGTCACTTACAGCATTTCTTTAATCTAAGATTTCTTCTTTGGCTGGATCAAAGCACAACTTCCCACAGACTTCTGACATATGCAGTTAAATGTGATCAACACTGAGAAAAACAAAGTCGCAGATGAAATGTTCATCCACAACGGAAAAATGTCATAATGAATTCATTAAACTGAGTCACAACTAGCACTTTACTTTTTAAACTGTTGGTCACATTCGCTAAAAATATGATAAAATGTCATAAAATCAATTAAATGCTATAAAAAAGTATCAATCAAATATAAATTTACGATAATTTTACTATTTTTAAGCAAAAAATGTAGAAAATTGTTTAAAAAATAACGTTTTTAGTGTTTCCTTTATGCAAGTTTTCCTAATGCAGCTGATGCTGACTTTTAAAAACTCCCAGTTTTGGCATCCAGGACTCTATTGTTGACTAGATAATCGATACGATTAAGGAAAAACAATGCATGTGTGTTTTGGCCTGACTCTCTCTCCCTTTGAGGCGACAGAGCGAAGCCAAACTTCTGGAAAGCTCAAGACTTTTCTATGAAACCGCAGGCGTTCACGGTCTTATTCCAGCGGTCGGACACACGTAAACGACATAAATATGAGGTCTACCACAACAATTAAGCTCGTTAATACTGCCGCAAAGCATTTTAAATGGACACAGCAAGAGTTCAAGCATTTTAAGTAACACTGTGTTGTTTTAATTGCAAACCTTCAACACATATGAATAGAGTCACAAAAAAGGGAAACTAATAAATAATTTAAATATCCAAATGACAGAAAATGTAGAAAATCAGTTTTAACTGTATAGATTAATAAGACTCCTCAATAAAAAAAACACTTTTGTTTAGAAATCATCCAATTATTTCATATTAGATCCTCCCAAATCTTTAAAATCCTATAACATTTTCATTAAAATGTACTTCAAAACAGATTAAACTGAGTAGAAATCTGGATCCCTGAACTGATCTAGCTTTTATTTGCTGACTTAAGATTTTAAAGAGCTTCACACCTTTGATCACAACCACTTTCAATAGGTTTTGAATAAAGAAAACTTGTTATTTTAGCTCATTAAGGAGGACATTTTTCTGAGCAGCTGTGGTGCAAAGGTAGAGCGGTCGACCTCAGATCAATCATCGCAGGTTTGCCTATTTGCCTCTGTCCTAATTCCTTCCCTACTCACTATATAGTGCACTATATAGTACAATTTTGTAGAGCTGTCTAAATCTACAATTCCAAAATCAAGTGCACTAGAAATTTAACTAGAAGTCTTTGCGAAAAACCAGTGTGCATCGATGATCAATACATGAGCGAATATAGACCACAATGCATTGCGGTTGAACAATTTTTAACCAAAAAGATGTGTTTAAACTTAATTTTTTTTAATAAACCATCCACATTTTCATCATCGGAACACAGTGGAGTCACAAACAGACGTCATGAAATGTTATGATTGATTAGATTGTTAGTAGTGAGATCGGTGAGGTCATAGTCGCCGTTTAAAATAACAAATGTTAAATGTAAGAACTAAGAAATGTTGTGAGTATTGGGTCCAATTGCTTTTTGGCACTAGATAGTCCTGCACTATATAGTTTTGTAGCAGCTAGAGATTAGGGTGGGAATTCGGACATAGCCCAAGTGTCCTTGGGCAAGACACTGAACTACACATTGCTCCTAGTGGTTATGGGTTGGCGCCAGTGTGTGAAGGTGTGTGTGTGCATGGGTGTGGATGGGGAATGGAACTGTAAAGCACTTTGTACCTTAAAGATACTTTAAAATAAATAAAAAGCCTTTACAATTAAACATTAGCACAAATAGATCTGTTTTAAGGTATTGTAGTGTCCATTTCTTACACTGAGACTCCAAGATGTTTGGTTTCTTTATTTCCTGGTTACTATAGACCAGGGATAGGCAACTCCACGCTTCCAGGCCTCCATGTTTTCCAACATCCCCTGCTCTGGCATGTTCTAATTGGCTGGACACACCTGAACCAGGTAATCAGCCATGAGTAGGGCTTGGATATCTGGAAATCATGTTGACAGTACAGCCCTTGAGGCCTATCTCTGCTATGGACCATAACCAATGCCTTACAGATGCCCAGTAACTTTCATCTACTGAAGATAGGAGCCCTCCCCATTTCCCTTATGCAGCCAAAAACTGAATCATGTCAGTCCCCCAACAACAAGTTGAGGGACAGAACAAGGGTCTCTACCTGAGCCTCATTAGCAGAACAGCCTCCAAACCCAACGCAGTCCACTTTTCTTTATAATATTGGTAGAAAATCATATTTTATTGTAATGATCATCATTCTTTATGCTTTGCACTCACATTACAGAGCTGCAAAGAGTCCAAGGCAGACATCTTCTGGTTCTGAACTGCAGAGTTGTGAGGTTACACAAACAGAGACTCTCAAAATGTAACCAATCTTCTCAATGGAGTTTGGAAAGGTTTATCAAACATAATCATAATAGTGCATTCTGTGGAAACCTTGGCAAAATGCTGCCCTTCAGTCTTCCATCTGTCATTTGTTTGTACAATCGCACAGAAGCCTTCCAAACAGGAACAGCTGCAGGAAACTGCAGCCAAAAATTATCCAAGAACCGCCATAAATCTCACGAAACTGTGGCCACAGTCTTGCACTCAGTGGGCTGGGCAGTTTGGCAACAGAAGATGGAAGTTCAGGTTGAGGACCAGAGATTGAGACTAAAAGATTTGCCACGGGGCATCATCGCCGGCTCCGTCACACATTCCTCCATTTCTGGGTCCAACTATCTTTTTTTACCTCCTCGAGCAACCTTTCCTCCCATCAATCTCCACCTCCCATCAGCACGTATATCCTTTACACAGCTTCAGTGCAAACCACAAATGACTTTTATGACTCACTAATTTCACAGTGAAATGGCTAACCAGTCTCAGGGGGGAACGGAGTGTGGAAAATGTGACAGAACAAGTGTGAAAAGGAAGCTGCAGCTGTGACAAATCTCAACGAATGCATCCTCTCCGGGACCAGGGTCAGACCATGGGGAATTCAGAGACAATGATGAACAAAATGACTCCTTCCATGGCAAAGGAGCCCAAGACGGAACAGTGACCAGGTCGTGGGAGAATCATCCTTTCTACCTGGAGTCGCCTGACAAAATAGGAGACTCAATGATAACTCTTCCAAACGGTGGCATTTTTACAGCTGCTCCCAGCGTGTGCTGCTTGGTTGGTGGTCAGTCACAGTGGCACATTCAGCTGTTGTCTCAGTGGGGGGTGTCTACAAGACCAGGCTTTGTCAAAACGGTGAGGAGTCCTCTACTTGTAAGCATGGAGTGTTCGGCATGACATCTCGAGTATGTGAAGCTGCTTCCTGCATTCATTCTGAGGTTGGGATGTCCTGGAACATCT
This sequence comes from Oryzias melastigma, assembly GCF_002922805.2. Classification (NCBI taxonomy): domain Eukaryota; kingdom Metazoa; phylum Chordata; class Actinopteri; order Beloniformes; family Adrianichthyidae; genus Oryzias; species Oryzias melastigma. Next base: position 22,789,313 of record NC_050532.1, read on the forward strand.
TAACCCAGCCAGGAGCAAAAACGAGCAGCACAAGAATGACCTGTCCAACCCAACAGCTACCGTTTTCCCAATCCCGCCGTTCCAAGAATCTGGAGTTCATCTCCACCTCCTCCACGAATGCCTTCTCCAGGAAGTATTAACAATCTCTCCTCACTGACTAAATGACCACCAAGACAGAGAATCTCCGGATCCTAGAAACAAAATAAATATTTGTGGCATTAACTCTGACTCAGACGTGAAGAAATCCCGAGCAGAGGTCACAGGAGGGAACTGTTGTTTCATCCCCACCCGAACCAGAGGAAAGGCTGTCTTATCCTCTGCACACGGCCTTCTGAAGTCACCCTGACCTACGGCAGGGTTATCCCATTCCCAAACGCTCGCATGCTTTGGTGCTCGACCCTGAATTTTTTTAGACAGGAATTTTCTCTGTTTGTGAGGGAGGGTTCTCAATCACATCTCGGTTCTTGCAACAGAGAAACAGCTTTGTGTGGTAATCAAAAGAATGAACAATTTACTTCAAGTCCCACTCCGATCATCTTCTGATCTGTAGTCTTTAAATCATAATTAATTACATTTTTAGCCAACATTTTTAAAAATTGTGTCGTTCTAGAACATAGTTTGCAGAAAAAAAGTTTTAAAAGGGACAATTGGCATGGAGAATCCAGCTCTGATTACCCATCATCCCTTAGTTTACACGCTCTCCTGCTAGCTTACAGCCCCTCACAACCCCAACCTAAAGTTACAGATGAATCAAAAGTGGTGAGAAAAGCCAAACATATATAGATCTAGTCCTGGGGTGGGGCAGATTTTGACTTGTGGGCCACAACGGGGTTCTAAGTTTGATGAAAAGACCAAACCAGGAGGAGATCAATGCGTTGATTTGGTAATCCACATCATAAAAGAAAGACATAATATAGAATTTGGGTAAAAACATGCTTTAATTTTAATTCAAAATAGGGCTTTTTGGAATTTTTCTTTTAAAACTTTTAATTTTGTCTCGTTTTAGTGCTAATTGCACAAATGGGTTGATGTTCCTCAGGGAAAAACGCAAACTTAGAGAAATGATCCATTCATGTGGGGTTGGAATGGTGGTTCACTTTCGGCTTATCCCTTTCGGGGTCGCCACAGCGTAACAGCACCCACTGTTTCGCATCAGTGATTTGGCAGAGTTTTTACGCCGGATGCCCTTCCTGACGCAACCCTGTACTTGAGGGGCACAGGGACCCAGTTAGGCAGCAGCGTCAAGGGTCTTGCCTAAGGACCCAATCTGGGTGGGGATCAGTGGACAACCCTGGGAATTGAACCCAGGGCTCCTGCGTGCCAGCCCTTTACCTGGCCCACTGAGCCACCCAGCCGCTGTGGGGTTGGAATGATCGGAAAAATACCTGTCCGACTCAGAAAACACACAAAGATCAGAAAAACGACAAATCTTCCAACTTCACATGAATGCAGAATAATGTTCTGCCCCTAAAGGAAAGTCAGTGTTTCTGTAGTGCACCAACTATGGGGAGACAACTGAAATACAGAGAAAAAAAACAAGAATTGGAATTATTGGTGTAATTTATTTTAGTTTGGCGGGCCAGATTAAACAGATCAACAGGTCACATATGGCCCCTGGACTGTAGTTTGCCCCTAAACTATTTGCTATCAAGCGGATGCATCAGAATGGAGCAGAGCAAGGAGCCTGTGGCTTGGAGTAGCAGCTTCTATGACACATCGACGTTTTTGCTCCCGATTCTCAACAATTTAAAAAACAAAATCCCCATAAATGCAACTTTAAGATTACACTTCTTTATATATGTCTTCCTTTATCAGAAAAATACTACAGGAAAATGTTAAAAACACCAAAAATACAAATTTCATTGGAGAGCGTCTTTAAATTCTTGACATCATGATGGAAAAAACAACTGAAGGAATGAGATCTCTTGTTGTGGATCAGAGCATGTTAAACTCCACTAATATCCCTCTGGCCATTAGATCTTCAAGATATACACCTCCTTAAACCCCCCATAGCATCTACCAAAACCTTTCTCATCCATGTAAAACTTTCTCTGAGGAAAAAAAACTATATTCCTGCTATGATTAACTTGATTTCAACTCAAAATAAAATTATAGTTTGGGAAATAAGCCAGATAAAGATGGGCCCACACATCACCCCCCAGGAGAGGGTTAAACCAACAGTGTAAAGTTGGAAGACAAATTTGATAAAAACCTCTTTAATTTGAGGATAGTCACACTTCATCACAACCTTAAATACACAAGCTGATAAAGCTGCGCTCCCTGGTGAGGTGCTGATGGACTCCAAAAAAAAAACAAAAAAAAAAAAACAACAGATTAACATCTGGCTGTCCTCTTCTACACACTTAATAAAGTCCACACATGATTCTCAGAAATATCTAAACTTTTATTTTTGACCATTTTGACACATGCTGGTGTTTTAAATGAAGCTGCAGACTTTTATGGTACTGATGAAAGATCATTTTAAAAAACTAACAATTTCCTCCAGTCCTAGCACTTTCATTCATCTTTAGCAAGTGGATCATGTTTCTGATTCACCATGTTGTTCCCATCCAGACCGGTTTCTTTGTTTCTCTAGTCAAACATTCCCCACTTTAGGAGTGACTGTTGCTATCAGACCTTTTCAGATTTGAATGAATGTTTTAATCCATGATGGAGGTCATAGATGACTGTAAGGTGCCTAGTTTACCTGTCAGCATATCACGCGAGGAATCAAATCAGCTCTCACTGAGCCACACATTTGGTTTGGAAGAGATTTTTCCGCTTCCTGACACAACCCTGTGTTTTATCCGGACTAGGGACCGGCACAGGGAAACCCAGACTTTGTGGCTACATAGTTGGAGTTTGGATCCAAACATGCTTCATGGGTTAATTTGGGATTCTAAACAGTTGTGAACTTGTGTGACTCTGGGTGTATCTCCCCTTCGCCCAACAGTAGGCGGGACAGTGTCCGGCGACCCCATGACCCCAGCAGGTTCAAACGATGGACGGATGTATACCTCCCCCCACCGCGGGTCTAAAGAGCCGGAGTGGGATGTCTGTTCCGACGAAAGCCTTTTGTCTCTTCGTCATCGTCCGAGTGATGGACGTTTATCACTGTTGTCTCGTGGGGAATTCAGATGCAAAGAAAAGCTCCTCTCTTTACACCCCCACTCCCATCCCTGTGCCTGTTTTCCTAATATTCTGTCATGTTTTTGTTTTTTTCACTCTTTTGGAAGGAATCTTAAAGCTTGGATATAGTTCCATCAAGTCGGTCAAGTATTTTACCATCAATTCAAAAGGTGTAAAGACACATTTGCATATTTGAGGACCAAATATTGCCTTGTGCATGTATAAATAAACAACAGCTGGATGGCTAAAAGTGTTGCTCTTGTTGGAGTGTTGAAAAAAGGTGGAAAAACAAGAGTGGGAAGAACTTTATGAAACTAAATTATGAATTGATTTGACATTCATTCATGTCTGTACACTTGATTATATGAGGAGTCTCTGGTCACACGCAAGACGGCGCCAGAATGAATTAATAGAAGGAAGCTGAAATCATAACTTTCGGTGGTTGAGTAATAAAAACCCTTCCAAAATGATATTTTAAAATCTTATCAGAACTATCAGCTTTTACATCTTTGAATGAGAATAAACTGTAACTGTTCTTTTCTCCGTGAATCATAACTCAAAAGGAGCCGTTTTTACTTTACTAGAGGCCAAATTAGCAAAAAATCTAAATTTTTACTTAATTATCTGAACTCCAATTAGCATAAAATTCCTCAGTAAATTAAATCAACCAAACATTTTGGCATGTCGCTAAAAGAAAAGCGAAACTCTAAATTTGCCTTAAAACTAGATAACAAATTAGCCAAAAATGTTAGCATATATTGCTAAAATATTTGCTAAACTCCAAATTAGCGGGAAAAAAAGAACTCATTAGAGGCCAAATTAGCCCAAAAAGCTAACTTGTTGTTTGATTACTAGCTGAACTCCAAAATAGCCTCAAATTCCTCAGTAAGCTAAATTTGTCAAAAATGTTAGCATGTTGCTAAAATAGAAGATAATTTCTAAATTATCCCCAAAAAACTTCAGTAGATAACAAATTAGCTGAAAACATCAGGATTTTTACTAAAACATTAACTAAACTCCAAATTAGTCCAGTGAACAAAAAAGTTAGCATGTTGCTAACGGCGTGAGGCGCTTTTCTCCTTTAGAATTTACTAGAATTATGTTGATTGTCCTAACAATTAAAAACATTACATTATTATGATTATTGGACAGAATAAATATAATGTAAATATTGTACTGATTAATAGAAATACACATTTTTTCTACAGCAATTCAGTTTTTAGTTTTAGCTCATATCCTTACAGAACAGTAAGATTTTCTGAATAAAATGCTCCTAAAAACATTGACAACAGTAAATCTGGTATTAATTCATCCCAGTTGTCTCACAGCTAAACATAAATTGAATTGAGAACTGAAAGGAATGAGAAAAATGTATCTTATTACATTAATTCCACTCACATAAGAATTTAGACAGTTTGTGTTAAAAGAAAACAAATATTTTAATTATTTTAACTCTGAAATCAATGTTTAGTGAAACATGTTGGATTTTTTTAACAGACCAGTGATGACACAGTCTGTCTCTGTTACCATCGTTTTGTAACCTTATCAGATCTTCAAAAGGAAATTCTCTACAATTTGCTGTCAGGGTTTACGAAAATGTCACTGAATTGAATTAAAGATCAGGACAGTGCAGATACAAGAAGACGGATGCAATTAGTTTGGGAAGAGAAAAAACACACATATTTCCTCTAAAGAGATAATAACAGAATGTCGTCGTTCCCAAAGTGGACAAACGTCAAGAGTTTGATCAACTTTTTTTGAGCCAACAAAACCAAAATGCTACTTGTTTGTCTGATTCATATCATTATTTTTGTTTGCCAATCTAATTTATAGTCAATATTGGTCCATTTTGAACGATCCGATTCACTGACCTAAAATCCATCCTGGAAATCTTTAGCCCAAAACAAGTCTAACTCGTGGTTCTTCCAAGATCAATTATCAATTTATCTCTTTTTTAATGGTTTAGGTACATTTGATTTGACTCTGTCTAAGACGGATCGATATTTTAAAAATCGATTCATTGTTGGGTTATGATTGTGGGTACTAAAGTTAAAGTTCTAGTATTTGTCACGCACCTAAGTAGAGTCTTTAGTATGACTAGGCCGAGATTAACCCCTTCACACCTCAATTTATATCAAGCTAATAAAAAATGTTGCTTTCATGGGGTCTACAACCTGCGGCTCCGGAGCCACACGTGGCTCTTTTACTAAAGAAAAACTAAAAAGTCTCCAAATGTTAAAAAGTAACTGTAAAGTAAGAAGTGAGAAAGAGAATTAACTAACTCAAATTTGATCTAATTTACAGTTGAAGGACTGTGTGTATCACAAGTCAAACTACAACATGAAGACACATTTTTGTGCGTCCTGAACTACAGAAAATCGATGGACGTCAATAAGTACAACCAGTATTAAGGTGCACCAGATTATTAAGTATTTCCCTTTTTAAAAAAATTAAGGAACTTCAAGTGTCTTCGAAAAATATGGCAATGGTGATTTAATTAGTTCAGATTTCATTTGGTTTGCTAGATTTACACTTCTGACAGAGATGCACCAACAACAGTGAGATTAACTATTTTTGTTGAATTAGTGCTGACATGATCATATGGTGTCTTTTATTTTGAAAGGAACTTCTAACCAAATTTAAAAAAAATGTTCTTTTCTCTTAATGTTTGCATTTTGTTCATGCAAAATGGACAACAATTCATTTAGGGTTATCATAGTAGTAACAAGAGCATAAATACAAATCAATGTCTTGTTTTTTTAAGGGGTGAATGAAGATTCAGTGGGTCCTACTGGGTTGTGAGAAATCAACTTGAATGGCTCTTTCCGAAGACCCCTCAAGTAGTTGCTAGATTATGGTCATTTTGGAGCAAATGGGTGTCAAATCAAAAGAAGCATGAAAAAAGTGAATGAAAAAAAACAATCCAAAAACAATTGAGTCATGATAACTTCAAGACTAAAAAAAGTTTGCAGTAAGTGGCAGCTCTTAAGAGAAAATAGTCCAAATGTGTTAACTGGTTTGTTGCATTTTTTTAATTTCCATATATAATTCAGCTCACAAGAGTTCCAAAGAAAAATTCACAGCAAACATGATCTGTGCATTTTATAAATAAATCCCATAGAAGTCATAGAGGAACTGACTTTTCCAGTCTTATGGATGATTTAACACAAACTCTTCCTCCTCTCATCGTGTTTTTCCTCACATGAACACCAGCATTGTGAAACATGTTGAATGTGATTCTGTTGTTTCTCATCTGAGGAGGTTTTCTGATTTGACGTAAGCTGTAGGAGGCTTCCCTTTGCGCACACGCAAAGGCGCACGCGCGCACACGCACTGACATTTCAGCAGCCGAAGACTCATGCCCCACCCGCTCCTTGCACTCTGGCTAATTCCTACAAAGTTAGGGGAAATTAAACTGAACTTAAATTTGAGCAGATTGAGTAAAAGTATGACCCCACATTTAAGAAACTATGTTTAAATATGAAAAGCACAACCACATTTACAGCTAAAGTCTGGGAGCATGTTGCGTTGAGGGTTTGACAAAACTTTACTGGAATAAACTCTATTAAAATCACGTTCAGTCACTCACCTCAGCTCTTGTTAGGTATACATTTGCGTGGAGAACCGCCAGCATGAACAGAGAGACGCACGGTAACAGCATTTCGGCGGTGCGCCGCGGAACCTCCGTGCGTAAAGTTGTGCCAAGCGCCCGCAAACGGCCACCTGTCGGCCGCTCCCCGTCCCCTCGTCTTCAGGTAAACTCGGTTCTTATCGGCGGAGCGCGTGCAGCGCGTTTGGTTGCATCTTTGTCCGAGACGATGTGACGCTCTGGTCAATGCAACTTGGTCTTGTTTGAGCTGCACCACACCCCCTCCCACAAACGACCACCCTCGCCCATGCAAACGCTCGCAACGCTGCTGTTTGTAGCACTTTGACTTTTCTGGGAAACGAGAGGGACTTCTCTGCAGACTTTTTGGGTTTTGAGGGTGGATTTGGAGCCACGGGTGAAAGCAGAGCGGAGAGCGCATCTTCCCCGTGACGCTCCTCACTTCCACGCCGCGCGCCGGGCTGAGGCGACTGTAAGTTCAGCGTTTTCTCGGTGTCTGTCATTGCATGAAGAGAAAATAGTCTCATCTTAACTTCTGTTGATTCTCATTTCTTTATGACTGTTAAAATAAGAGAAAGAATGTTTCTGCGTTAAGACGCAGACGGATCTGTTACGGAACTGATTGATTGCAGGTCCAGCAGTCATGCTGTAGGAGCCTGACAGTGAAGAAGAGGTGTGGGACTTGAGAACATGCGCGACTGTGGACGGAGAAATCTGTGGTAAGCGCGCACAGATTTCCTCCAACATTTTCCTTAAAAACAGAGTATTTTACGCAGCGTTTGTCATCAACAGGTTGCTGCTGCTCTGCCTCCACATCGCCATCCTCGCTTCAGGAGTGCAGGCAGTAAGTCATGTTTCCATGTGACATTGAGTTTTTGCTTTAAAAACTTCCCTCTGCTGACAATTACTGCTGAGAAACGATGCCTCTGGAACTCTTCAGGCAACACTGTGTGCTAACCAGTGGGTGTGCCTGATTTGGGGAGTTCCTCCAGAGGGGAGGGTTCCTGGCGTTGCATGCTGGTACTGAAACCATCCAGCCACTAAAGTCAAAACAGTGATGAAGTGATTCATGTTGCAATTTTATGTGATGGCATGAGGCTTTTGTTGGGTTTTTATTTTGCAACACAAACAGACCCGGAATGCTATAAAGTCTGCTTATACTCCAGTTTTCTTTGACCGGGCATTTAGGGATGGGGTCAAGACCTCCTCAGGCAGAATGATAAGCTGTTGAGATCTGAGGGAATGAACGCGACATGGTCTGTTTCATTTGTACAAAGACACTCTTCACTTCCAGATTATTTTTGAGGAATTGTGCTGCTCAGATTAGAAGGAGGATCAATAGAGCGTTATCACAGGGAACAGAAGGGATGATGAGAAAGGACACAAAACTTTATTGTATGTTTAAAATAAAGGGAATGACTCTGGAAAAATAGGTCAATGGTGGAATTTAAAGTACTATTTTGATCATTTAGATCTATCGTTAATGCGTTCGCAGCGGTCTTTTAACTGCGATTTTAGCCACAAAAAAAAAAAAGTGAAGTTTTCTAGGACATAGTTTCTGCAGAGCGGCAGTAGTTCAATAGAAATTCACTTCTGAGTTGTGGGTGGGACTACTCACTGCCCCATGTATTTTTTGTCACAAATGAGCTCTTTTTCCAACAGCATTTTGTTTTTGGTCTGGTTCTAATTCACAACGAAATATTCAGAAATGCAGTTTAAAATCCTTCCTTCCCAAAAATTGCAATGGTTTTTGAAGAGACTGTAGGTTTGTGTGCAAGTAAGGTTCTTCATTGATCAATGAGATGCATGCGTATCAAGTCAGAAAGTATTTCCCCAAAGTTGGAAGAATGTCTCGGTATGATAACACTGGACTTTACTGGAAGTGAGGAGTCTACAGGAACCATCACAGCTGGCACACCTCAGTCAGGCAGATAATGTTCTCCAATCGCCCAAACCCAGATTCATGCAGCTGCCTGCCGACAGAGAAGCATAGTTTTTACAATATTTTTGTTACTTTGATGACTCGTTCTGCTGGGTGTGTTTGGACCTTGTATGGTAACCCCAAACCAAACAATTAGACCCTGGTACATTAGGAGAAAGAGGGTCTTGGTTCCCTTACAAATAAACTCTTTCACTTTAAGTGTGAATGTACAAGGATTAGGGAGTCAAAGTGAATGAAGGATGTAAGCACCGTGGCTTACGAAAACAAAGACTTCACATCATGAATCTGGTTAATGTTATAGCTATTTTGATAAGGATTTATAAATGTGTCTTATAGATAGGCAGTAGAAAGGTAATGAAATGTTAGCCAATCTGTTATACTATTCATAAATGTACCTTATTAAGTAGTAATAATAACAATAATAATAGAGCAGATAGTTATTAAATAGGAGCTATCTGAATCTAAATAAGCAAAAGTTGTGTAGGTCAGAAAGAGCAGTCCTTCATTTTCTTCTTAAAGACCCACTCCAATGAAAATTAGATTTTGGTGTTTTTAATATGTTTTTTGGGGCATTTGCCTGATGATGGAGGACATAAATTAAGAAAATTTAGCTCAAAATCACATTAATAGTTTCAACTTAATCAAATTGTGTTGAATTGGGAGCAAACTAAAAAACAAAGTTTGAAAAAGAAGAAGAAATTACATTGGGCATGCCGCCAGCTCCCTGGTCTGCTCGATTCTGATGCATCCACTAGCAGACAAATAGATCGTCTTAATTTTCCTCTTCTGAGCTGGAATTTGGTTTAAAAGTGTAAGGCTGGATAGCTCCAATATTTTTTGATATTTCTCTTGCACCTGTAATGTTATCTTGGGGTTGTAGGGGGCTGCAAGCTAGGGGAAGAGTGTGATGGGAAATGGGGGTAGGCTTACTCCACACTAACAGTTCCGCCCACAACTCAGAGGAGAATCTTTAACGAACTACCGCTGCTCTGCAGAAACTACTATATTTCATTTAAAAAAATACTTTTTTTGGCTAAAAACACCATTATCATAATTAAAAAACCAATCGGGATCCTTTGAAAATAGATCAAAAGATGATCGGAGTGGGACTTTAAAACGTAACAGCAACCAGAATGCTTTCACATTAGGCTTTTGGGTTCACACCAGTTGTTTTATTTCAATTTGCTTTTCATATTTAGATCTGATTTGAATCAAACACAGAATTCCCCTTAATATCAAAGGTTAACTGTTTTCTGTTATCTGTCAACTAAAAGCCAGAACCTTTTCCTCAGGTATACAGGTTCAAAACTAAAATTATATCATTAAAAATATGCTCTGGATGCTTTTTTGGTGGGGGGGTGGGGTGGGGGTTCCATGATAACAAAAATTGAATCAATACAACTATCTATTTATTGGAAGTCTTAAACTGCTGAAACTCTTTGACTTAACGTTTAGTCACATGCACCTGTACAGGGGTTTGCCTGTGTGGGTCCTGCAGGTTTTTTGGATTCTCCCAAAAGGAGGGTTGTAGAGAGAAGCAGCCGATGCATCTTAAGGTAATCGAGATGTGTCTTACAGTGTATGGACTACCTCAAGTGATGTCATGAAAATGGAACGTTCCATTGTTGTGCGTGTGGTACGTGTATTGTAGAGTATCTGTAAGTTGTCCTCGCTTATTGACTGCACACAAATCCGCGGGATAAACGGGATTTCCAAGTGCCCGTAGGACGCCCACTGAAACTACGCTCTGATTGTCTAGTTTCCTAATTTCTGACAGGCTGCTGGAAGAGTGCGCACTCATCACACGAACAGCACTAATGGGCTTCTTGCGCAGTCTGTAGGATTTGGAGAATTAAAAAGCATGAAAAATTTGTACAACTTGCTTGCGCCTCACCTACTTCCCCCTTACTTACCCCCTATGTGTTATGTAAGCCCGAATCTGAATTCTTCCCCTACCCCTACAGCTTCTCCCTACCCCTCCAATTGTGGGGGCATTTGGAGTGGTAGTGGTGTCCTCAATTGTTTTATTGAGGAGTGGACAACCCTGCTCCTCAAGAGCCTCAATATTGCCTGTTTTCCAGCTCTCCTTGAATGCTTGACAGCCTAAACCAGGTGTGTTCAGTCAATCGGGATGTGAATTCACTTGAGTCAGCTGCAAGCTGGTCAGGGCAAACAGGAAAACAGGCTGGGTTGAGGACCAGGGTAGCCCACCCCTACTGTAGGGACTTGTGACTGTATCCCTTCGGCACAATAAAACTAATTTCTTAGCATAGGTGTACTCTTAACCTTACACTTAAATGTAAGTAATGAGTTTTAGTTTTAGCATGACTTTTTAAAGTTATAAAACTAACACTGTTAGCGATGTGCTAACATGGATGACCAGTGATTATTGGTGACCTCGTCGAGGATTGGTAACATCTGAATTTAAAGAAACCATTATTCCATAACTGTCCATTTAGAGGGCTATATAAAAGTGTAGAGAGAATCTGTTGGGGTTGGGGAAGTATTCGGATAAGGTTGCGTAAGTGTTCACTACAGCAACAGTGGCTCAGGTGGTTGAGCAGGTCGGCTTGTGATCGAAGGATTGGCGGTTCAATCCCTGATCCCTCCAGTTGTGTCCTTAGGCAAGACACTTCACCCTCCCTGCCTCCAGTGTAACTTTACTGGTGTGTGAATGCGCATGAATGTCCCGGTGATGGTCAGAGGGGCTGTAGGCACGTCCTGGCAGCCACGTCTTTGTCAGAATGCCCCGGAGGAGCTGTGACTCCCATCTTACATCCAGCCAGCAAGGCCAAGTGGGCCCCATATGGTTTAAAAGTGGGCAGAATATGTGGGCCCTGGATGGTTCTGTGATGGTCCCACCTGTGTTTGTCCACATTGACTTCACTGCCCAGGGACCGCCAGCTTGGTGGGCGACCCCGCTAGGTCTGCTGTCCACCAGGTGACTGGCTAGCATAGCGAGCCGGACCACTGAGTGCCCACTTCAGCCAATTAAAGCAAACAAAGGCACCGTGAAAGCTGCGGACAAACCCAACTGGGGCCCACATTTTCTGCCCACTTTTAAGTCATATGGGGCCCACTTGGCTTTGCTGGTTGGGGGGCTCCCAAAGCGGTCTGATGTTTCATACAAGTCACCTGTGAGTCCCTTACAAGATTGCCTATTTTTTGCCCATGGACAGCCCATAACTATTCATAAGGGCACTTGTGACTATGCATCCACTTCCCAAGGAGTAAATGAATCTGTGCTTCTTATTTGTCCTGTCACAATTTCTATAGTCACAAACTCTCCTTCTCTGCTTGTGATTATGCCCATGAGTTTTTCTGCACTTGCAAATTTGTGCAGGATGTCATATGTTTACCGGCTCTCTGGGATGTTTAATATCATGCTCAAGACTAGCAGATGAAAAGCTATTTTCTCTCTGAAGATAAAAAGGTCCTGTTGTCTCTTGTTCTTATCAGATTTACTCGTGGCTTAATCAAAACCTTGTGACACAGCTCAGCTCCTCTGTGCATTGTGCAGCTTCTCTCCAAGGCAGATACTGGGAAATGGCATTCTAAATTTAGTGTGGCGCAACCCATGTGCTCTTTGTAGACAAGTTAACTGTCAAATGAGGCTACATCTCGCTCTAATTACATAAGTGATTTAAAATAGCATGAGTTTCTTGGTGTGACGTATCCCCATTTGACTTTGGAGATTATGATGTCCATTTAGGAGCATGTTCATCTGGAAGGCTGATGAGAGGAGGAGGAGCTGTTGTGAGTTCTAAATAATGAGGTCCTTCAAGGTCTTTGCTTAAGAGACACAACATGCCACTGGTGGTTTTCATTCTCAGTCTGAGCTGCATCCTAAAATATACATTTCTGGTCATTTTCTGAGACAGTTTTAGTCCTGGGAAGGTTTCACTTCTGCAAAGCAAACTTATGCTGAATGTTATCATTTGCATTGGAACATTTGAGTCTGGAACTCTTCCTCTTACATAAATAAAGACATTTTAAATGAGATTTTTTTTGTAATTCCCAAAGATTATTAATTTCTTAACTTTATTGCTTCAGTGCAGCAAATTGGGTTTATCTGTTGCTTTATAAAGCATTATTAGCGAGAATAGAGGAACAAAACTGCTAATAAAAAGTTGTGTGTGGTAGACGTTTTATTTCAGACAGGAGATAAGAGCTCAGCTTTTCTCTCTTGAAAGTTATTTATAATGTCAAACTTCATTGTCGACTCAAAGAACGGCGACAGAAATAGTTAAGAGAGCCTGCAAGATAAGTTCAGTCCCTCACAGCGTGTGGTGTCTGTGAAAGTGACATTGTTCACACGACCATGCCCTGCAAACCCAACCAGAAGCTAGTGACTTTGACAGATAAAGAAACCATTTTTAAATGAACTAACAGTTTTAAGATGGATTAAAAGCTCATATCTTGGAAATTGAATTGATCAAAGTTCCTGAATAAACCCTGTGTTCATTGCTAATCTGATGGCGTTTGAGCCAGGTCCTTCTCAGTTCATCTACCCTTCTGTCCGGATTGTGACCTCTGCCTTGTCATGCTTCCTCCCCTGCTGAGGTGGGGGGGACCTTTGCTTCTGCCCCCAACCGACCGTCTTGAAAGATCAGCAGGTGGGTTGCCTGGGATGCATTGTCAGACGCCAGGCTTTGGCCCCGACCTGTAGCTTGGGGTAATAATGGGGGGTTGCAAGGACTCTTTGATGGTAGTTGGCTTCTTATCAAGCTGTGGAGCAAGACTTTGAGTGTCTAGAGCCCCAGTTTGGGTCATGTGGTTCATCAATGACCAGTCTTTCTGCCGATAGGGGGTGTATGTTTCTTTCTGTCCTCTGTCTCCTTACTCTGGGGTTGAGGAAGCCCCGGACAAGCCCCCAATTTGTTACGACTGGCTCCAGAACGTAACAAATAAACGGGGAGACAATTTTAGCACTTGAAGTACTTTTAATGTTCAGAATAACAGAGAAGACCCAACGCTTCAGCGATAGAGAACATGCTCCAGAACATTCTCACTCGCTTCCTATGCACCTCTACAGCAGATCTTTTATCCCTCTCCACTGATAGTAAAACACCTGCACCTGTGTGGGAGGAGGAGCTAAAAGACATGCAGTAGAAACAGACTCACACGGCCCAAAAAATCCAGGAAGGCATATTGTAGGATTTTAAATAGATTTTCCCTCCACAGATTCTCTATTGGACTGAGGTCCAGAGACTGACCAGATCACTCCAGAACCTTGAAAGGCTTTTTATATAGCGACCTCTTTGTTGTGTTTGGGATCTTTTGTCATTTTGGCAGATCCAGCCATGTTTCTTTCCCAATTCTCTCACTGATGGAAGGGATGAATGCCTCATTCATCCTGTCCTTGATCAGTCATCCTGTTCCCTTTGCAGAAAAGCAGCCCCAGTCATAATGTTTCCACCCCCATGCTTCATAGTGGGTGTTCTTGGGATGCAAATATTTCTATTTTAGTTTCATTTAGCCACATGATATTCTCCCAATCCTCCTGTGGATCATCCAGGTGGTCTCTGGAGAACTTCAGACGGATTTGGACGTGTGCTAGCTTAAATGCTGGGGTCCTTTGAAGCACTGCCGGATTGAAAATCCACGACGACGTCGTGTGTTACTATAATAACCTTTGATACTGTGATCCAAGCTCTCTTCAGGTCATTGACCAATTACCCCGTGTAGTTCTGGACTGTTTCCTCAATGTTCCTAGTATCATTTGTGCCCCAGCAGGTGAGATCTTACATGGAGCTCAAGGTGGATGAAAATTGTCAGTGATTTTGTATTTCTTTCATTTTCTATTTGCTCCAACGGTTTATTTATTTTCATTAAGATGCTTAATATCTGTAGATTGGTTAATTCCAGTCTTGTTCAGGTCTACTATCTCGTCCCTGGTGTCCTTCGACAGCTCTTTGATCTTGTGCATGGTGGAGAGTATGACAGTTTAAGGGTGTGGACAGGCGTCTTTATACAGATAACCAGTTCAAATAGGTGTCATTAGTACAGGTAATAAATAGAGGATAGAAGAACTTCTAAAAGAAGAGATAGGAGGATATAATTCATGCTGGTTTGTTGGTGATAAATCCAGATAAATTCTTTAAAAAATGATTTTCTTGATTCATTTTAAATGCTTTCTCTCACAGTTGAAGTGTATCTATAAAGAACATTATGGACCTCATCTCTGTTAAAGAGACAGGTTGCAAAATTTGCTACTGAAATATTATTTTGCCCGACTATCAGTGATCTAGTCCTTTCCTACTTCTTACAAACTTTACATGTCAAACATTTTTTCACCGTTACTGAAAAATATAAATATATTTATGGGAGATTTCGGGACTTTTTCACAGTTCGTGTTAAGATAGCAAAGCTCTGTCACTGTGTCGTGCAAAATGTTGCTTAGGTTTTTCCAGCAGTGCTGCCTCAGTCTCAACAATCTGTAAACCTTCAGATGCATTTTACAGCTGTGCCTTTCTGCTTTTGCTGGTCTGGAGATGTGTTTGGACAGCTTTGTGTCTGTATATTTGTTTAAATCAAACTAAACATCAACCCAGAGCTGGTTTGTCTTTGGTGGCTCTTTGGGATTGTTTCTGTTACTCTGCAAACACGAAGCCTTCCCAGTCTGGTGGGAGAGTTGAACCGTTTCAAACTCTAGACAGAAAGAAAAAAAAACATGATTAGATGGATGTGTGTCACATCAACATGGTTGCTTCAGAAAAAGACTCACACACACCGACTGTACACACGAAATGTCATTTATCAGGATCTGTTGGTAGAGGAAGGAAGGCTGTTCAGCCACTAATGGCAACAGGATGTTCCGTATGGGTCACTTTGAGAGCTTTTGTTTATCGTGTGCTTGAGAATAAAGTTCTAAGGTCTGAGCATGATGATGTTTGGGGGCGATACTTGCGGAGGTTGTGTGATTTGTGGAAATTTGGTCTGTGACTGTGGAGGAGACATTTTTGGCCACAGACTGGTACTTGGAAGGCCAACAGCAACATCTGTTTTAGCAATTATCTCCTCAGTTATGAGAATGATTGTGATGGATTTTGTTTCTGCATGTGCTTTTGCGGTTGCTCAAACTAATTTCCATTCACTGACTTTTGAAATTAATTAAAAAAGCTTTCATAAACCAGTAAAAATATCTATTTGACATCATTTACAAAAGCTCAATAAACAACTCGTGTGCATGTGATGGGAGTCACCAGACGGAGAGCAGACATGTGACTGACCTAAGGAATATGATTGCTTTATCAGAGAGGAAGGTGCATATCTGGGGCGAGGAGGAAGATGTATGATCATGATAAGAGGAGAAAAATGGCCACTACATCCACTGCCAAAATAAAGGCTGTGACAATCAGGGGAAGAACCCATTGTGATGGTATGCAGGAAGTCACAGCCTCGGATGAGAAGGCTTCCCCGTTCCTTATGTTCAGAAATGAAGTTGAAAGGAGACGCATTTTTCACTTTAGTTTTGGCCTCAAATCAGCTGCAATTTCAGCATTTCAAGTCTGTAAATATGTATGCAACCAGTGTTTAGTTTTTGTCGCATTGTTTTCTCAAAAGTGGTCCTTCTGGGCGCTTAAAACGTGACTTTGTGCTGATTGTTTGATTAGTCTCTGTTGTTCCCTATTGTAAGCGTGAGGAAAGGCTTGTGGGCTTTGGCATGCTGCCACGCATATCCTTTACAAAGGAGAATGCACGTGCAGCCACGAAAACTAAGACAGGCATGGTAGCAAGACTCCAAACTCTGTCTTGGCCTACTTTTTCAGTCACATATCTTGTTTTTTCCATTTGCAGGATGCATACGTTTCTTTTTTTTTTTTTTGTCTTACGCCTGTGGGGGCTTATTGAAATCCTAGTGTACAGGAAACATCCATAGTGGAAGCAGAACTGTGTGAAGGGAAAATAGATTAACAGTGAAGCTCTGTAAACAGAGAAGGGAAGGTGGTGAGGTTCAAAGTGTCCGTTTCTTTACAATCCCTCTGGACCTCACATAGTTTTATAGAACATACAGATTCTTTCGTTCTAGATCTGCTTATATTTGGGGCCAGCTACTGTCAGTCAAAGGTGGATTACATCCTCAACCTCTCACTAGTCCATCGCTGGGCCCCTCACACTCACATTCACACCTGGGGGAAAATCTAGAATCATCCATGAACCTATGAGGCATGTTTTTGGATGGTGGGAGGAAGTTGGAGTATCCGGAGAAAACCCACACAAGTACAAGGAGAACATCCACATAGAAAGGAGCCAAATGGGATTTGAATCTGTGAGGCGAGAGTGCTAACCGCTACTCCATCGTGCAGCCCGGAGCTGTAAATTCATACAGTAAAGACTGTCATGTTCGTGCTTATATGGTACCAAGTTGAGTTGTTTAAAGAACCAACATGGAAAAGAGGGAGAAGCTGCATGTTTTACGACTAACCCTAAATTACAATTTTTTGCATTGCAGTTTGACTTAACGGTAGAAGTCCTACTCCAGATATATATATATCTTTTCTTTAGTAAAATAGTGGTCCCAGTGGTCTTTTAATTATGATTAAGCAGTTTTTAGCCAAAATCAAAAAGCCTTTGTCGTTTATTAAGGACATTTTTGGCCCAAAGCTGCAGGAGTTGTTTAGTAATTCACCTCTAAGTTGCACACAGAACTTAGCATCAGCTAATTTGTCATCAAAGAGTAATCTTGTTTACACTCTCTCCTGCTAGCATATAGCGCATCACAAGCTAACATTAGCATCGCAAAGAAAACAGCAAGCAATATTGTAGCTACGCAGCCGTACTGTTTTGAGACTGATGGCAGCTCAGACGAGGAAAACAAATACATTAATGGATCTATTTGTCTGCAAGTGGATGCCTCAGAATCGTAGAGGAGGAGGGAGACTTTGACCCGCCCATGGCGGTTGCATCAAACCCCGGGTTTTCATCTGCCCCTGATCCATCACGATTTGAGTAAAAAAAAAAAAAAATACTCAGAAATGCAGTTTAATCTTAAATTTTCTTTATATATTTTATCCATTATGAGAAAAATGCAACTAGAACATGCTAAAAACACAATTTTCATTTGAGAGGGTCTTCAATTCCCGCCAAATTTACTGAAATATTTTGTTTTCCAGCCTCTAGTGAAGCAATAAACATAACAATAAGTGATAAGTTCAATTTTTTTTGTTAAGAACTAATTTAATCACAGTTGTTAGGGTGAGCCAGCAGTTCCGTTTCATGTGTAATCACCGTTCAGGCATCATTTACATCTTCAGTCATGTATGTTAGGCAGCAGACACACAAAACCAAGCAGACTCCAGACCGTTTCCTGCCTCCAGAATTCCCCCCACTAAATGCCCTCTTATAGATCCACTCCAGTGAAAATTGGGCTTTTTTGGTATTTTTAACATGTTCTTGTGACATTTATCTGATGATAAAGACATAAAAATTAAGCTCAAAATTGAATTTTGTAGTATTTATTCATTCAAATCGCTGTGAATCAGGAGAAAATGTAAAATGTTGTTTAATAATGGAGCGTGTTTGTGATATAGAAAATGTTATTTTCTGCTCCGTTCAGTAATGGGAAATGGGGGCGGGGTTTCACCAACAGTCACGCCCACAAGTTAGAAGCAAATTTTTAATGAAAAAAAAAAAGCAGCAAATTTTTAATGAACTTCTGCCGCTCTAAAGAAACTATGTCCTTGAAAACACTTTTTTTTTTACATTTTAGCTAAAAACTGCATGTTCATAATTTTTGGTCAGCTGCTTTTAAAATAGCTCAATAGATAATTGAAGAGGGTCTGTAAGAAGAACCAGCTAATGGTCTCAATCAGCAAAAATTGAATATCTGAAGGTACGAATCAGCTGACATTTCCAGGAAGCTGGATCTTTGTTGTTCTTTAGTCTGTTTACCTGGGTAACTGGAGAATATTAAATACAGAAAACATACAAAATAAGAGATCACTAAGGATGGCACTGTGGCTACATGATTTCCTTCTTATTTTTCTATTTAGTTCCACAATTTGACCAAAATGTGACCATTTACAGACTGGATCAGTTATTTTTTTGTGAAAGAACTTTGTCGAGAACGCTCACCCATTCTAGTTTGTTTAGTTTGGTGAATGTTGAACAAGATTATTTTATGTTGTTTCTGTTTTCTTTGTTTAAGCAATTTATGGACGTTTAAGACCCTCTAAAGCCCATTAAAATTAAGCTTAAAATGGCATTTTTGGGTATTTTTTATTCAAATTGTTGTAAGTCAGTTAGAATGTAGAACCTACAACGGCAAGCCATAATCTCCCTGCTCCTCTCTATTCTGATAGATCCATGTATGTCTTCCTTTTCCTCGTCTATATGGCTGGACAGCTCTAATATTGTTCGCCATCTTTGTTGCATCGCTAATGTTAGGTGGGGGTTGTGAGGGGCTGTAAGCTGGGGGAAAAAGTTCAAACAAGGATGATGGGAAGTAGGTCAGGCTTACTCCACACCAACCATTACTACTGCCGTTCTGCAGAAACTATGTCCTAGAAATGACATGTTTCTTGATTTTGTCTAAACCGCATCATTGGCTAATGGCATCATCGTTATTAAAAGACCACTGGGAAAACTTAAAAGAGATCAAAATATGATCAAAGTGAAGCTTAAAAGTTGTGTGCCCATGTGGTTGGGGCCTATAAAGGTTGCCTTTCCGTTTGTTTTTTGTTGTTTTAATCTATAAGGGAATGTCACTGTAAAGAATGAATTTAGGATGTATAATCTCTTCGGAAAATCGCTCTATAGTACAAAAACACTATATCCCCCTCTGCCCTTTCCATGATTAATGGGGGGACACAGGGGTCCCATCATGTTGTGTTGAAAGAATTCAAATTTCCCCATCCTCCCAGTCCTCCCAGGCCTTCAAGTCTGTCATTGCACCACTATCCATGACTTCCTTTTATAGCCTCATTCCACCCCTGGTTTTTATCTCCCCCCCTGTATTCTGTCACCTTCGCCCTCTGCGTCTATCCCTGAACGGATATGTTTGTGCGCTCGCTCTTCTTTCCTCAGCTTGTCCTCACGTTTCAGCTGTCTCCTTATCCAGCCCCCTCCCTCTGTGCCCTCCTCCAACACGTGTTGGTTGTCTGCCTTTGCTCAGCGGAGGTGCGTCTCCTCAGAACGTTCACATGGATGGATTACTTCAGCTGTGTTTACAGAAACGGAAGACGTCCATGTTTCTCACCAGATTCAAGTTTTGTTTGTGGAGTCAACCGTTTCATTTGATGCTCTGTGAATACATAATCTGATTTTATATATATATATATATATATATATATTTGACCCTCATACAGTATGGTCTTTTTTTTTTTTTTTTTCCTAACATTTTTCCTTCTGGAACCGAGTCATGGACTATTAGTTTCCATCCCAGCTGTCATCTGATTGATTAGACTAAACAGTTTCTTGTCATGGGAAGAATGTTAACAAAATGAAATGCGCACTTAGTAAGCGTTACCATGTCCAGCTCCTTAGTTCACTCGTGCCCTTTCTGCATTTTTGTTCTTTTTATAGAAAGCTGGACTCCTACCACTTTTGTACAAACATTTACATTTCAGCAGATAACAGATGAATCACTAGGAATTGGCTGAAGACATTCATTGAGCTTGAATTTAGATGACAGAGATGATTCTCATTACCAAGTGGTGGAAATAGGGACTTGAACTTGACCTACACACAAAAAGTCAAGTTGAAACTGTTTTACATACAGAAACCTCATATCTGAACTCCAAAGTCTTGAACTTTGAAACTTGAGGTTCGTGTTCACCATTTGGCTTAGCCCCTCAGGGGAGGACACAGCAAATCAGCTTTCACGAATTTGCATAGCTGGTTTGGCAGACAGTTTAACGCGGATACCCTTCCTGAACAACGGATTCTCACTTCCAACTCTTCATATATGGACGTGGTTCAGGCCCCCTCCGTGTCACTTTTTGACGGTTTGGGTGTCCCCAATAATTTATTTTTTCACGTGCAGGCTGTTTCCAACCTGCGAACCACGAACTGGTACCGGTCAGAGGGCCATTTGGTACCAGGCCACAGATGCTAATCAGGGGTACCCAACTGTCAGGAAGGCAGACTGGTACCAAGCCGTGGACCGATACCCTAACCCAGTACCAATTCCGCATCTGTGACTGCATCTGTTACCTCTTCCCGAGGGTTGGGGACCCATGATTTAATGGGTCAAAAAAGCAATAATTTGGGGAAACCCAAAATATCCAAAATTGACGTGGAGGGGTCCAAATATGACAAGTTTGGAGTGAGAATGTGTAGTCCTGACACAACCCTGTATTTTATCCAGGCTGAGGACTGGCACAGGGAGATCCAGACTTCTGTCCCCTTGTGACCACATAGTGAGGCAGTAGCATGAAGGGTCTTGTCTTAGGACCCACTCTGGATTCAGCTCATTACGTTCCATGGAAAAGGAACGCTGATTTCCCACGCGCCAATCCTGTCCGCAACTCAGCCATCCAGCCGCCCTTCTTTAAGACCTGTAAGAAATTTTTATTTGATTGTCTTTATTTTTACTTGTAGAACATCCAGAGACCAACAGGCGTTCCTTCTAATTGTCTTGATTTGCACACACTGTACATGTTTGTTTTTGGATTTTTATCAGTTATTTTAAAGTTCTTTGAGGAGATTTTGCGACAAGCATTCCTTCAAGTCATGAGACATGAGATTTGACTTGAATGTAAGACCAAACACTTCAAAAGCCTTACCCCGGCCTTACACCGCTAGCGTCAATGCTCTGTTGCGTGCGCCGTAGTCTTTTCGTAACATTAAAAGTGCAAGAGAAACTTCCACTGCAGGCGTTCACGTCCTGTGTCTGCGGACTGACCTCTGCGCCGCTGCCAATCCGTTTCATTTGGTTCAAATTTTGACGGACGCCGCAGCTGATCGCCATCACTTTCTGTGAAGTTGGGGCTATTCACGACTTAAAGCGGAAACCACGCAAGCGAATTTAATGTGCATCCGGTATTTTCAAAATAAAACGAACTTTCCGCTGAACTCGCCGGTTTCAGCGTGTCGTAAATATTACGTAATTTACGTGTTACTCAAAGTGTGTTGCAGCACAGCGTTGTCAGTCATAACCATGGACAACGAGAAGCTGATCATAGAGATCCAGCACTACTCTGTCTGGGCTGAGCTTACACAGGCTGTGGCTGGAGCAGCAGCCGGTGTAAACCATCAGCTGTAGCTAGTTCACTCCCACAGCGCAACGAAGCCTTGACGCTAGCGGTGTAAGCCCGGGGTCAGTCTCAACTGCCCTTACAGGTGGATACAGGGTGTTTGTGGGTAAAGAAAGGGGCAAATGAATATGGGTCACAAAGGTGACCCGCATGAAATATCAAGATCGTAGACCATTTGGCAAACCCAAGGAGTCAAAATGTCCCTTGACGGTCCCAAACAACCCGAAAACCTAAAGCACCTGTACTGGTGCATGTGACTAAGGCTTAAGACCTGATTTGGGCTTTTAGACTAAAGACTCTAAAATTGACTTGTGATCAGACACTTAAGACATGTCTAGACTTAACTGGGATTTGTAATCATCTCTGCTGAGTAGTTTGAAGAGAACTGTCTCGTTTATTTGGTGTTCCCTAAATCTAAACGTTGTGGTTAACTTTCAGTCAAATCCTAATTAGTTACCAATTTCCAACACTTCCTCCTCTAAACACCATTTATTTATTTAGGCTTTATATTTCCCACTCCAGCTGTCAATGTTCAAGAAGAGGAGGGCAGAGTCAAAAAGTACTTTAGCAGAAATGTAAAGCTTCCCTATTTGTAGAAACCCACTGAGAAGCAAGAATTGTTCTCAGACTCCTCATGTTTTTAAATAACCAAATTCAGTGTCCCGCTGGGATGTCATTGATTACCTTGTTAGTGATATGGTAGCTGGGCTATCAACATTAACAAGCCCTGACAAGTCGGGCTGGTTACTTCAGGGTCCAGGGCAGCCAAAGGGTCTAATACCAGGTTAATTTTTACTTATTTTGTGGCAGGAAGTCCTGATTAGAAGAGTGGTATGCAGGAAAATAGAGCTTGCTCTCCATCTGACCTGAGGCCAGTTATGAAGAAGGAAGGTCGAGCTTTGTCGGCCTGGGGCAGAAACCAGAGCCGTGTTTACACTGCAGCCTTGACATACCAGCACTTTGGGAGTTTCTACTCTGACCTGTGTCTTTCAGAACATGATCTAGTTCGGGTTCCGCTTTAGAGACATGTCCTGCTCCCCGCAGAGTGACCCTGTCCTTCTGACCTTACGCTTCTGTTTTCTTCCCTACTTGAATATCCGGTTGTATATCACATTTATGTTAAGCTTGTTATGCCATGTCTTTTGGGGGAGAAAAAAAATCCTATTTGTCCAGACATCCTCCTATTTCAAAGTAAAAGTCTACAGAGTTGTGTTTCCGTTTTAAAATTTTCCTACTTGTATTGTTGGTCATCTCAAGCACATCATTCAGGAACTATCTTCAAACAAACTTCAAACGGAGTGTCATGTGGATCCTTGAACATTACAGCCAATTGAGATCTGCAGTAAAGCAGCCCAACAGGACATTAGGTTAATTCATAGTTATGCTTTTATCCATCACAAATATGCTTTCACAAAGTCAAGCACCCAATTTAACACTTTTTTAGAAAATTGGCATTTTTGAGAGAATTAGCCGATCATCTTTTTCTTCCAGAACTGTTCTCAATTCCCTGAGCTGCAAAGGTCGCTTACGCCAGATTTACATGGGTCTATCCTTGCATTTTGCAGGGAATCCATCTCATGATCGTCAGTTTACATTGTCTCCATTGCGTTTCCCTACCGAGTTTCAAATGGAGTGGTCAATCCTGCCACACCCGTGTCAAGTAGTTCATCCAAAACTTTGACCATCAGGCCCCATGCCTTTTCTGTCCTTACTGAGTCCTTGTAAAATGCATGTTTTGGGTCATAAATGATGTAATGTTTGTACTTCCAAAATTAAAGCGTTGTAATTAATATCGAAAATGGGGGCTGGTGTTATTCATGATGTAAAATGTGCGTTATCGTGTGGGTACGTCACCTTAAATATGAAATAAAATGTTTTACTTTTTTTAAGTACAACAGAAGTTTTTGTTTTTTTAAACTCTGACCTGTTTCCTGTTTCTACGACTTTCTGCCATGAAATTGACACATCAACAGACTAGAAATAGAACTCTAGTGTAAAGCTTAGGTTCTGGAGCAATGAACGTCTGACACAGACTTGACAGAGGTGATGTAAACATTCCGATTGATATAACTGAAAGCAATGCAGACAGGCCTGTGTAAATCAACCTTTAGACCAGAGGTGTCAGACTCTAGGCCCTGAGGGCCGACATCCTCCTAGGTTGTCTGAAATCCGGCCCGACTTGCTACTGATTACTTGGATCAGGTGTGTTTAGCCAATGAGAGGCTACAATGGCGGGATAGTTGGTAGACATGTAGAACACTGGCCCTCGAGGCTTGGAGTTTAACACCTGTGCTTTAGACCAGGGGTGTCCAAAGTTAGTCCTCGAGGGCCGGTGTCCTACATGTTTTCCAACCAACCTGCCATTGAAACTCCTTATTGGCCAAACACAGTTGATCCAGGGAGTCAGCAGCTGATAAGTCAGGATTTCAAGAAAAACATCAGGAGGCTGGCCCTCGAGGACTGACTGGACACCTCTCCTTTAGACCATTACACCACCGACACCATATTTGAGTCCCACAATGATGTTTCTTGCTGGGTTTTTCACACTGTTTCAATAAACATTTTCCGCTGCAGCTAGCGGGGAATAATTACAATTGTGAACAAATTAGAACCATAAACAGCACATAGAGAGAAGTGGACGGATCATCCCTTACCCCCCCACGTTCAAAACAGGAAGTACCCGCTGGTCCCAGAAAGCCAAACTCCCATAGACTTCTATTGAAAAATGAACAGCTATTACTCAGTCATTCAGTTTGTCAGAATAACCATTCTTGCTCTGTTTTTTCTCTTTAACACGTTGTGCACGCTGGCCTCACCAATCAAACACACAAAGTGTTTGATTGACAGATTCCTGGACCATTTAATGCTTACCAACGTTGTCTTGTCCTGAAATGGCGAAATCGGACAATATCCGTATTGCAGAAAAATGCCTGTGTTATCCATCTTTATTCATGTCAGTGGTTAGATTGCAAATCCACAAAGTAAAAAAATCGTCATAGTAACAAAGCATCAAAGCAACGTGGTGTCATTATATCATAGCATCAGGGTTATGAAAATGTTAGCGGTCAGCAAAAGTCGTACATCCCGGCTCACCCGCTCCAACTGCTGTTCATCCCACCTGAGTGAACAGGTGAACTTAATTTATATAATCACCAATATCTACCAGGTGACACGCCCACCACACCTGCCTAAACAAGAAATCAATTGCTGTCAAATGTTTTTTACCCGTACAAACGTTTTGGGGACATTTTTGTCTAATTTTAGACCAACCTGTTTTCTTTTTGCTGAGCTGTAAACTAATGTAAAACTTTTGTTTCTCTGTGTCCTGCGTGTTGCTAAAACATGACCTTTGAACTCAATTAAGTGAGGTTTGCAATTCTTTACATGCTGTTCTTGTTATTTATGACCCTCTTGAATCAATCCTCATTGTGGTCTTGGAGTCATTTAGGTCAGCCGGTCACTCGTGCAAAGATTCTCCTTCCATCCAAGTTTCTCCATTTGTGGAGAACGTTTTTTTTCCCAAAGACTAAGAGAATATTTGTTATAAAATATTGTTTGTCATCTGATCTTTGATAATGTACCTGGCAGAATGCAGGGGGATTCTTTTGAGTGGATTTTGTAATGAAGCAGACTTGGTAGTGATCGGGTCTTGGTGTGGTAAAAGAAACAGAACTTTAACAATGCTTTTCTAAAGCCTCATTTCCACTGAGTGGTACAAGACGGTAAGGTCCGG
Organism: Oryzias melastigma; assembly: GCF_002922805.2. Taxonomy (NCBI): domain Eukaryota; kingdom Metazoa; phylum Chordata; class Actinopteri; order Beloniformes; family Adrianichthyidae; genus Oryzias; species Oryzias melastigma. Next base: position 22,814,923 of record NC_050532.1, read on the forward strand.
TTTAGAATGATCCAGGCAATTCAAGTAAGCGTTTCCACTCAAAAATGGACAGTCATGGCCAGTGACTTGCGGTGAGGGTCATGGCTAGCGACTGACTCCATTTTTACAAACATATGAACACTACAGAGCAGCTTATTCCCCATTTGACTCACAACAGTTAGTGTGCTGTTTGAATTTCATTTCAATTTTTTTCTTCTGATTACAAACTGTAGGAAAAAAATCCTAAAATTGTTAATATTGACTTACTTTTACCAGTAAATGAAATCTGTGTGCAGCTTCTTCTGATGAATAACTTGTTTGTCGAAGTCTTCCTTTTCTTTCTTCAGTTTTAAAAGTCTCTCCATCTTAATAAAGATCTCTGCCAGTGACGAGTCTCCACAAATTCCTGAGTTTAGACACGTAATCCTCCATTTAGGAAAAAAAAAGAGGATTGCTGCACTTGACGCTACCGCTAATTCTATTGTTCTTTAGTCGCGGTGTCACATTCTCTGGGTTCACCAGCGCCCTCTGACTAGAGACCTAAAACTCATTTTTAGTGGATAAAAAGACTAGGCCTAATTCCTTCCCTATGCACTATATAGTGCATTATAACTATATAGTGCCTTCACCATTTTCTAGTGCTGGACGAATCTACTATTCCAAAATCGAATGCACTAGAAATTTCCCAGAAGTCTTTGCGATAAACTAGCATGCATCAACTACATTAGCAAATATAGACTACAATGAACAATTTTTGAGGAAAAAACATGTTTAAACGTAATTATTTAACAAACCATCTACATTTTATTTATCAGAACACAATGGAGTCACAAACAAGCGTCTTGAAATGATGTATTGATTTGATTTTCACTTCAAAAAATCATCATATCTGGAGTCTAGCAAAGGAAAGTAGTGATGATTGTGTCTGAATTCCTTTTAAAATCCAGGGTACTATATAGTCTATATCGTTTTTTAGTAGTTAGGGATTAAGGGGAATTTGGACATAGCCTAACTGAGTCTCAAATGAAATCAGATAGATGGCGGGAAGCTGAAAAATGAGGCAATTAAAAACAAAGCATCTTTTATGATGACAGACTAAAACAGTCCAGCACACAGGCTGCTGCTGCCTCACCTGCAAATTACTTGCGTTTGTACAGGAAACTAGTATATTAGCTACTTTTTTACAGAAGAAAGGTTGAAAACCCTCACAGAAAAAAAGTAATAGAAAACGTCTAAAAAATAATCGTTGATTTTTATTTTTAAAATAAAAATGTATATTCATCTTATTTAATTAATTTATTTTTAAAGTTATATTTTGCAGGTGAGGCACAGCCTCACTTGCCACGTCACTGCTCTGCGCTGTCTATTCCATTTTTCTATGTACGTATAACCGATTGGGGTCCAAAAATGGTACAGTTTGGTCCTGGTTAATGGGTATATTTTATTATGGAAATGCTAAAAATATCGGACTGCAGCGCTCAGTGAAAACAAAAAATTAATATATCAGAAAGGTTTGAAATGCTTCAAATTTCTTATTTAAACAAATATTTTTTTATAGAAATTATTTTATAGACATATGTACAAACAAAGAGAAATTTTCCAGTTGAAATCTAGAAAACAATAAAGCCACAACAGGTGCAGTTCTATAAGGAAAAACTAAACTGCAAAAGGACAAACTCCAGATTACTTTGATGATGATTTGGCCTAATCCTCGTCTTAATCCTCTGCTTCAAGGTGCATCATCCTCCTGATAATGTCCAAATTGACAAAACAAACAAGAGTAAAGCTGCTATTATCAGCTGAAGGCAAACAGTAAAAAAACCCAATGTTCAGAATTTACATCTAAACCGAACAAGCTTCCAGTCTTTAGTCAATTCGGCGGGACAGAAAACGAAACAAGGCGACATGAGGTCAAGAAAACTGAAATCCTGTAAAGCCTCAAACATTTCCACCATAACAGGAGCTTTTTCAACAGCTGGTGCAGCGTGGAGGCATGCCCGCGTTTATCTGGGCCAACGGAAACAAGCTTATGTTGAAGTTTTTCTTTCCCAGCTTCTGTACGTGTTTGTTTTGCTGCTAAAATCTGATTATGTGATACAGTGTGATGCCGAACTATCGCCGGAAGGGAAAACTGCGGAGAAAATAAACTCTCTCCTTTGAAAGATTTCACCTCACTTTTAAATCTGTGCCCTGAAAGTTTTTACAGTTGTGCCAAACAATAAAAATTATCTACAAAGACAATTCGTTTAAAATGAAAAAAAAAAAATACCCACAGAAAATGATTTCATCATGAAATGAATCGTTGCAGAGGTTGAGTGTTTAAAGCAAAAATGTTGGTAATATATTATTCTTTTTAAAGAGAACACTCCCACTGTGTTAATCCCACCAGCCAGACAAAAACAATGAGCAATACAATTTGTTCGCCAGCTCCGTTTGTCAGATTTTTTCCAGACTTGTTTGCCCGCTCAGATATCTTCCCACCCACACTCACATTCAGACTTGACTGAGGTTTCGGGGAGGCGGTGAACAGTGTAAAGAAACTTCTCTTCACTAAAACAGACTGAACAAGCTTCCTGCGGAAAAAAAATCAATAGTTTACCTTTATTTTTATGTGTTTTCACTCTAATTTTGCATAAAACTATCACATTTTAAAATTGCAAACTATTACAAAAATGCAAGAGGCTGAAAGAGGAGCAAATGATCTCTTTAAAATTGAAGTCAGACCGTCTTCTGGAGCTCTCAGTTTGTGTCGTTTAAAGATTTTAACTCAGAAAAGATCAAACTTTTTACCAAAGTTTTTCTTTGCATATAAAATATGTTCATTCTGGAGGTAGTGTTGAGCAAACAAGACGTCTTCAGGTCAACAGGGATGTAAAAACCCACATAGTTTATCATCTATGTGGACCTCAGACATCAATTTATAAACTAAACTAATCTAAATTAAATAAATTCTAATTAAGTAATCCTTACTTTAAAATAATGCTTTTTTTATTTTTATTTTATTTTATTTTGTTCGTTTTCCCCTCTTTGTCCTCAGCAGTCTTACACTGCTGGGTTTTGTTATTTTAGTTTGGGGTTGGTAGTCTTAGTTAGCGGGCTTTGTTTATTTGTTTTCTTTAGGTAGTTTTGGTTAGGCAGCCATTAGCAGGAGCTGCTGACTCAGACGGTCGACATGTCTGGGTCAACAGTCTCCGTGACTTATTTTACGTTTGATCAAGGAGAGATAAAAGAGCCACATGTGGATCTGGAGCTACAGGTTGTAGATCCCTGACCTATGCTATCCAAGACCAACTTTTTGAACTTTAAAGCGTATTATTTTGTTAAATGTTCCCAAAAACACAACCCCTAAGCAGTATTTTGATCCATTCACGCATCTGAGAAATCCTCTAAGGGTGCATTCACACCGAAAGTAATTTGCGCTGTGGAGGCGTTCAGTTTCAATGTTAAGTCGGAGTACAGATGCGAATCTTAAGTCCCACCGTGTGATTTAAATGATGAAGCGGTCTTGCAGCAGCTTGATTTAAGCAACGAGCAGCGAATTCGCCGCATGGCGAAAGAGGGGCGGTCCACACAAATCACATTTGGTGTGAATGAACCTTCAAACCCTGCCCTCTGAGCACCAGCCCCTCCTTATCCACGAAAACGAGCAGGAGTGAACGTGGAGGAACATCCCAGACCAACACAAACACACTTTTCCGTGGAGCTAGTGGTGATATTTTTATTTGCACATCCGTCGTTGCAAAAGTTTTAATGTTGTTTGTTTTTGTGGGCGAGACACTCAACCGAGGCCGGCTTTAGGGTGATGTTATAAAATGGGTGGAACCCACAAGGAGCGAAAGGCGGAGCCTCAGAGATCAGGGCGTCATACATCCAGGTAGGAAAATTAGCTCATGAAAATAACTTATTTCATAAAAAATGTGTTTTCTAGTGTGCCAAAGGTACTACATAGGCATAGTTTACTCTGAAAGCCTTAAGAAAAGCATAAAAACCTGTGAGAATATAAATACCATCCATCCATTTTTTCAACCAACTATAACCCCGATGGGGTCACACGGTTGCTGGAGCCTGTCCAAAGGCAGGTTACACCCTGGACAGGTCGCCTGCACATTGCAGGGTGACACTATCACACACCAGAACACAGTCCCAGTTACACTCAAGCACAGTTTAGAGTAACGAGTAACCTATGAATTATGTTTTTGTACCATGAGAGGAAGCCGAAGTGCCCAGATAAACATGCACAGGGAGAACAAACAAAATCCGTACAGAAAGGTGGTCTAATGTAAACACTCTGAATTCTGAGAACAAATGGAAAATAATTTCTAAAAGGTCTGTACGTTTAAACACCTCTGTTCTAACACAGAAAACCCCCTGATTATCCTCTACACAGCATTCAAAGCATAGTTGGAAGATTGTTGAACATTAGGATCAGGTTAAAGTGAATAATTTCAAGGTCATCCCACAGATCGCCCACTTTTGCTCCTTGAAGTGTGATTTAGTTTCTGCTTTTGGCCTCGAGAGTCATCATTACATTTATTACCGCGGCGATAACTCACGCCTCTCTTTTTACGAGATGAACTGTGTCACCAGCAGTCACACATCAAACTCCCATCCTGACAGGAAACAGTCTGATCTCTGATCATCTGATACTTTATACACAAGGGCTCTCACACCAACATGTGCTCCACTGAGCTGCGCCGGGGCGAGTGTGAAAACAGAGAAACAAGCTCAAAGAGGCCACTCCATCATGCACTTCCCGTCTGTGCTATCAGGCGGAGAAAAGTGTCATGAAACATTATCTGTGTGAAAATACAAGAATACTTAAGTTGTGGAAAAGAAAAGGGAGTCTTTTGAAGCAGGTATTTGGTAATTGCTCTTTGCACTGAACACCATCTGTCAGTCTGTTCCTTAAATATGCTTTAAGTTTAATAATTTTGCTTAAAGGATGTTTTATAATAAACAGGGGAGTTGTGGAATGCACAGCTGCAGAAACAAGATGGACTCGCATCTGTCCGTTTCTGAGGATCTTCCTATCTGCGCTCGTTCTTTATACCTTGTTTGTGATGCATTCTTTGGATTCCAGGCAGCACATTTAATGGATTCCTCTGGAGTTATGGGTCATTTAAAATTCTGTTTGCTACATTTGTAAATGTCCATGCAAAGAAGTGTCCATTTTTTCATAATCCTCAAAGACATTTGAGCGTCTCGGAAGCAGAAACTTTGGAATTTGTTTGATTTTGTTCTGTAGGTGTTAGAAGTGTTGTTTTTGTCCCTGTTATTAAGCTGCCCTGAACACTCTTTATTCATGTTGAGAGCAGTTTGACAGGAAGTTCTGAGAAGAGGATTTGTCTGCGGTAAACCTCAGTAGAGGAGCCAGAACCAAACCGACCACAAGCAACCCACACAGACCGACTATCTTTATGTCTGACCTCATTTTGTGCTGGCACAGAAAAGACAACTTGTGAAGGACCTGAGTGCAGAAAGATCTATGTGAAACTTTTCCATTTTTTACTTAATTTCATAATAATAAACCAAGTTGAACTACAACTACAAAAAAATAAAAACATGTCTGTCTGTTCACCCTTTGGCACAGCCAATCAGCTTTCACAGATCCACACACTTGGTTTTGCAGAGAGTTTTATCCCAGAATCTCTTCCTTACACAGACCTCTATCTCAGGGGTATTCAAATCCAGGCCTCGAGGGCCGGTGTCCTACATGTTTTCCAACCAACCTTCCATTGAAGCTCCTTATTGGCTGCTAATTTCCAGGATCAGGTATGTTTAGCCAATAAGGAGCTTCAATGGAAGGTTGGTTGGAAAACATGTAGGACACCGGCCCTCGAGGCCTGGACTTGAATACCCCTGCTCTATCTTATCTAGGCTTGAGACCGGCACAAAGAGAACCAGACTCTCTTGTGGCTACATAGTTAGGCAGTCTTGCCTGAGGACCCACACTGGATTCAGCTCATCCCACCTCCTGGAAAGCAAACCTTGGTTCCCCATGCACCAGTCCTGCATGCAGCCAACTGAGCCATTCAGGCGCTCCATTGTCTCTCTGATGCAGTTTCTATTAAAGACCTTGACAACGTGAGAGTTTCTGCATTCCTATCGTCTTCGGTGTGAGCTCCTGAGATTCTAGTTTGTCCATAAAAAAACAGGAAGGTGTTAAAGACACCAGTCCAGTCAGTCTGAACATTGTTTTATCAGTGAAAGCTTGATGGTTCAAAAACAACACATTTTCCAGTGACATAGGTCATAACGCCTTAGTTACATGCACCCAAAGAGGCTCATAGGAACACCCGAAGGAATGTCCTGAAATGGGACGCACTGTAGCGGATCGAGTTGGGCTGGGTGGCTGTTTGGGTGCGTTCTAAGTTCCAGAGTTCAGTGAATGCACAAGGAAGAGATGCTTTTTGGACCTCGATGCTGGTTTCCGCCACTCAACCTGTTGTTGGGGGTTTGGACTGACAGGGCTGTGCGGGAGTGACGGACAGGAGACGTTTTGGGGAAGGTTTTTTCCTCTGTCTGATAGAAGTTGCTGCAAAGCTGTATGGCGTTGGTTACGGCCGACATTAAACATTATAAAGACCATTTAAGAGATTGAGTTTGAAAGGGACACTGCAGTACCATTGTTATGCGTATGATAAAAGTATTTGTAACGCCTATGACGTATGGGTGATGCTGTCGTATGAGACCCTTATGCCACACTCTAGTCCAGGGGTGGGCAAACTTTTTGACTCACGGGTCACAAAGGGTTGTAAAACCATGAGTGGATTTGTGGCATGTCTTGTTAATCTACCTCATTAAGAAGAAAATAATATGGAATCTGGATGAAAACATGCCTTAATTTTGATTGTAAAAAAAAAGCACAAACTTAGAGAAATGCTGCAATCATGCGGTGTTTGAATGATACAGAAAAGTCTTTTTGTCTCAGAAAACAAACATCAACCTCAGAAAAATCTTCACACACCACATAAATGCTGAATAGTTTTCAGCACCTTAACAAATGTCATTTTTTTAGTGTACTATCTACAAGGAGACAGCTGGGGCCCGTTCCAAGAAGCAGGTTTTGTTGGAACTCTGAGTTTGTGAACTCCAAATTCAACAAAACTCTGAGTTTTCGGTTCCAGAAAGAGGGATAACTCAAACCTGGGAAAGTGGGCGAAACCAAGCCCGTTCCAAGAAGCAGGTTAAGCTGAACTCAGAATCAATCACTATGGTAACAGAGTCTGTGAACGAAACCTGGTCGGTAGCAGGTTTTCTTCAGGAAACTTAGAGTTCTCTGAGGTCTCCGCCCCTTTTTAAAGTGAAAGATGTTCAAATATGAGTTCCTCATTAACATTTAGAGAACATTCACATTAGAGACGTCACGTTTTCACCACGCAGAAACCAAAATGACACGTTCATTCATAGAGGATCATGTAGAGAGGAGGCTGATTAATCCAGAGGAAATGTTATTTACGTCGGTAGAGGATTTGGAGGACACGAGTCGATTGACTGCAGTTTCCCAATTCATTTTTATTTCAGCGATATTATAAATAGTGAGTTTTTCCAGGGACTCGCTATTAAAAAATACAGTTTTCTTTTCCTCATTTAAACTCTTAACAATAGAAATCATTGAATGTCAAACACTGGGAAAGCTTTTAAACTTATCTCCCGTCCAGCACTTGCATTGAACATTAGCTCAGTTGTCAGTAACGCTGCTTCCCATTGCGAAGTTTGTGAGTTCGATTCCCGACAGTGGAAATTTCTTTTATGCTTAAAAAAATAATTTGGTGAATATTTTTTTAAGTCTTGAGAATTAAAATTAAATAAATACTTTTTTAACATATGCCAGGCAGCTACAGTTTCTTTTTAGCGTGTCGGTGCGCAGATTACTGGTTAAATTAGTAACAGATCAAAAACCATTCCTTACTCAACAAGTGACAAAATAACCTTCCTGACATTATTTATTCATTATTTGGAATCGTTCAAATAACTGCAGATATTTTCTCTTTTCTTGCAGAAAATGCGCTCCTACAGTCGCATATGCTTGCAGGAACTTATCGAGTACTAAACTCAGGTGCTTGTCCCCGTTGCCATGGTGAATCGTGCTGTCTTTGCTCCATTGATCAGGGCTTTTAATGGTTGCGACGCTCACACCTGATTCTGGTTCTGACAACTTCAAGTTGATTGAATCAAACATTTTCAGCTGTTCTGGAACCGAAAACCCTGAGTTTGAGAATTTTGAGTCCAGTGACTCTAAGTTCAGGTTTGAACTCTAAATTTGTTGAACCTGCTTCTTGGAACGGGCCCCAGAATTACAGGGAAAACAAAACATTACTAAAGATTGTCAAATATAACTTATTCCAGTTTAGTTTAACGGGCCACATTTGGCTGTAGTTTGCCCACTCCTGCTCTAGTTGTTAGTAAGACGCGAGTACTGACCCCTTAGTGACTGTGCAAATGATGCTAATACGGGTCTGAATGTAATATGCAAGTTCCTGTAGGACACAAACTACACTCTGATTGTCTAAAGACTCTTTGTCTGTGAGATTTAGGGGAGAACTGAAAAAAATGAAACATCCGTACAACACACCTACAACCCGTTGCTCACAAGTTTCCCTTCAAAAATGTGCATGAACATTTTTACAGAGCGTTCTAAAACCCCCAGGTTTTTTTCCCTCCCAGACAGACCATATCCACTCATGAGGGCAGTTGTGACTAAGGCTCAAACTTTCATCTCGTCCTTTCCTTTGAATGGTCCTTTAGGAGATTATTACAGACATCTTCCCAGGTCTGTTTTATCTGTGAGCAGTTACACATCACATCTTTTTCCCATAACAAGATTTATATCTTTGTCTTTGCCGAGGACAAGCTAGTGAACACTGGTTCAAAGATGGGTTTTGATTTTACTTGAAAGTATGAATGTCCTAATATGAGAATGCAGGTGTGTTTCAGGAAAAGAAGTGACATAGAAATAAGGAAATACTCTCAGTGTGAACAAGAGCAAATACGATAGACCTTATCAGTTTAGGGTTAGTGGACTTCTTTGTCTTCTTGTTTGTTTGCCCCCAAATTACTTTTCCTACTATGTATTTGCTTGATTTTGTCCACACTTTAGTCCGCTCTTCCATTCTCTTTTCAGTCAAATAAATACTATTCTGGGATGCATGTGCAGTCTGGGTAAGTTTTGTCTTTTTTGCCAACAGACAGCAGTATAACACCCTTCAGCTGTCTTCTCAGCAGTCTGTTGTCAGCACTGTCTGATTCTCTTTAAATCCCATAAATACTAAAGCAAGATGGACAGTTTTTATGAAGATCTCTTTCTAGAAACACTTGTCGATGCTTGAATCCTCAAAGGTCATGGACATGCAGTCCTGTCTTCTGGCTCAGACATTTCCCCAGACGTTTCATGTGTTTATAAAGTCCTTCCACTTAATATAACAGCTGCTGCAAATAAATCCATGCTTTATTGCAGAATTTAAACATTTTCCTTTTGGAGCATGGTGGTGTTATGTAAGAAAAGAGACCTATCGTATTTTCCCAGAATGCTTTGTCTCTTGAAGAGAAACAGCGCTTGCTCCGAGTTGAACCCAATGTTTTATGTCTTATAACTTAAATTTGGCTCTGCGAATAAAACTGAGAGCAGAGCAGATGACAGGAAGTAAAGTATAGTCATCGCTGAACTGTAAACAACAAGCCTGGCTAGCCAAAGCAAACCGGATCTGAGGAAGTGTTCCTGCACATGCTCATTGTCTCATGTTGTCTGACAGCTCCTATAACAAAGACAGAGAGGAAAATCTATTCTCAATTCAGAAAACTTTCCCGAATAAGCAAAAGAATGAAGTTCTTTATTTAAATGGGAAACATGTCCATCCAGTTGAGCATTCCCTTCTCAAGTGTTTAGACTGGGATGTGATCCAGATTATTGTTTTACTGGACTGCAGGTGCCAGATTTATGATTGCCGTCTGCAGGACAGCGTACTCTGGTTGTTGGTGGTCTGGATCAGTTTGATGCATAGGTTGCTCTCATGCCATAAAAGTATTCCAGAATACAGTCCTTCATCTTACAGTATTCCATATGCATATTCATCTAAGTTTATAGAGGAGTGGCAGTAAAGATGATTCAATTATACAATTTTTTGAGAAAAAGGAAATTGAAATGAAATACTCCTAATTTATGAAGAGTTTTAAAAAGAAAAAAATTCCAAATCACGTCACGATTTGAAACGTTCAGCTCAGGCATTGGGAAATTTGTGAGGAAATAAGTTAATTTTATGATACTGACCCACAAGTTTACTGCATGTTTAAACTTCTTCAGCTGCATTCACAGTGGCCATGGCAACTCGCGTTCAAGCGGTCACTTTTAATGAAAAGTCATTGTAAGCCAATTTTAGAGATGTAGCCACTTTTATTAAAACCTTTTAATGTGAATAAACGGTTTAGTGTTCAGGATTAGTTTAAAATGTGTCAAAAGAGGGTAAACACTGTATTCATTTCAAAAGGATATTAACAAATATGTTCAGATTTGTAAAACGGTTTAGACATCCAGACCAGTGTTTACGTTTGACCACAGTTAGCTTCAACTCTTTACGTGATCAACATGAATCAGCTTATTCTAAAAAGCGGCTTTGCGCCGGAATATAACACCTTATATTATTAATGTGTTGCATATCGATGAAAAGTTCTTAAGTCTGTTTTCTGGATTTATGTATAAAATGAGCAGCACGCTAAATGTTAGACCAGCTGAACTTTGATACAAAGTCTTTCATAAATCAGAATAGAGCAGTGAAAGAAAAAGCTTGGAGCAGGAATTGCAAGATTTGCATCACTTTGACATTTCTCACCAAGACTCCTCCAACTGTGAGTGCATGAGCTTGTATCGGGTTGTGACAGGCCCGTGTGAAGCCAGTATGCTAAAAGTGCAGGTTCAGTGAATGCCCTGTTAGAGCTTAGCCTGCTTCCCCCATTGTGTTTATTTTGTGAGTAGCTGAGGTTGCCATGGACGCGGCGTGGTGATGGAAGCAAGCGTTCTATGCGCATACACAGAGTCAGACTGAGTTTGCACCTGAGAGAGTTGTGTGTGTGTGGAACAAGACTGCAGACGTTTAGGTTGTAGGGACAGTCTGTGTGGAGTTTAAAATAAAAAAGCTTCCAATCTTTTAAGTGCAATGGTGTCCCAAATTATTCTGATTCCCTTCATTTGTCAAAACCTACAATACTCCAACATACCGTAACTCCTTACACAATCATCGTAAATTAGCTGATCTGCACAGAAAAGCGGTTTTGTGCTGGTACTTTAAAATGGCTTTTCATCGAAATGCAACACATTACTAATATATAATGTTATAATTAATTTTTTAATTTTGAACGCGATGGTCTTGAAGATTAAAGCTCGAAAGGCGCACGTTTATATCAACTTTTCAATGGAAACTGTTGCTTGAATTGGTGTTTCTGAGCCCGTGTGAACGTAGCATTAACCCAACATTTGAAAACAAGTCAATTTCAATTAGTTTAGGTGGTAGAAAATATCCAAAAATTGTCACCAACAAATGAAAAATATTCCAAATGTGAAACTATTATTAGGAATGGGTTGAAAATACCCTTTTTATCATTAGTTAAAGCAATTGACCTCTCACATTCCTTGGGTTTTGAAGGATAACCTTTAATTTTGGCTGATTTTGTTTCCAGGGTGTAGTCAGAATCGTGGAAAAGGTGTTTCAGTCAAACTGGGGGTTATTATACTCCTGTGTGGAGAAAACAGGATACTGCAGCTCAGCCCCATTGTCCTCTGCTGGAACGGTCATCGACTATTTTCAGCTTGTAAACTGTAAAGTTGAATTGATGGTGCATTTCTCTGTGAAGTGTAATGGCTTTTATGGGAGCGCGTCCTTTGTATATCTGTCCGGGGATGACGCAGTCCATTGTCTGAGTTCAGGAATTCCACCTCCGTGTGGAAAAAGGTCATGTCGTGACTGCTGTACATCCTTGCTTTTTTGGAGAAGGTTTTGCAGCCCGCTGAGGATTGTTGGTCTGGACATACGTGCCCCAGAGCTGTTGGAAATGGGGTTGTTATTGTTGTCTGAGGCTAAATGAAACCTTTGACAGAGCCTCGGTTCCATCCAACATTTTGGCCACTAAAGCAGTCAGATCCTCCACAGAGACATTGGGCCTTGTGCATTCCATAAGTGAGAGGAAGAGAGTCTTTTTGTTGGGGATGGGGGGGATCATTAAGGACAACATTGTAAAAGGACGTCTTTGTGTGCGTCAATGCAGCCTTTGTCAGCGAGGCTGCTGGGATCGGCTGTCAAACTGAGGGAGAAATATTCTAATGTCTTTTTTTCCACTTCGTTGCCAATATGTCCATAAAGTATTCATTTAATTTTTTTCTTAAACAAAGAAAAGAGTATATCTGAACGTTTGCTGCCCAGGCAGGTCATGGTATGGGTGTGTAGGATGTAGGCAGACGCAGATAAACCAGCGAGGAGGAGCTTCCCGCTGACGTCTTTGGTTTACTAACAAAGCCCAACTGAAGGCTGGTGCCTGGCCTTGTCACCTCTCACCTTCAAGTTGATAAAACTAAACTTTCCATTTGTGCTTTTAATTAGTTTTCACCGTCAGGCAGGACTTTTTGAACTGTGCCCTGGAATTTAAGCAAAAACAAGTGCAGAGATAAAAGACGTGATTCAGCAAATAATAAAAAACATCTTTTCATTTTGTCCTTAATCCAGCCATTTTTATTTTGAGTTAATAATTCAGTTTATCTTTTAAAATATTTGGTTTTAAAGCCAGTTGTGTCAAGCTGACACAGTTAGGATGCAACTCTACGTCTGGGTTTAATGCCAAAGCCTCAAACTGCAGCAGCGCTCAGAGTGAAGCCCTAGACTCACTTGGGGGACTCGTTGTAGTCCGAATGTGGCCAAACCCCACGTCTTATAGCTGCTGATGCCGATATTTCATTTTAGACATGTAATTCAAAAGGACAAAATGAAAAGAATATACAACAAAAATCCAAAAGAAAGTGATAAGAAGCAAAAACTGAGTTCTCACCTCCATTCCAGAGGCCAGTTTTATTACTACACCAACACTAGACTCTATTATAGTCCAGTTCTCTCACTAATGAGTCCACATTCAGTTTCAGACACATAAATAGGTAAATATACTTGTACAGAAACATCCAACACATCATCGTTGACTATATAATTTAGCAAAAAAAAAAGTTTGCTTCGGATTCCCATCTGATGAAAGTTAAAGTTGTCCTGTTGACAAAAATAAAAAAATAAAAAATATTGCTCAGCTTGAGAATTAAAAGTGATCTTGACAGGCAGATTAACTGTGCAATTCAGAAATAAATACATCTTACCACATGTACAGAGTATGTAGTGTCTGAAGTTTGTTTGCCAAGACTTTAGAACCACATGTTGAAGTTCATGATATCATATTCTGTCATAAATTTGTAGAAACTCCAACGACAGCAGACCAGTGGGAAGCCAAAGGAATTATTCCAAAATAGAAAAATGTCAACAAGACAAAATCAAATCAGAATCCATTATCTTCTAAACAGTAACGTGACTGAAGGAGCTGACAAAACCAGGTGCAGGTGTGGGAGGTAATAGACAGCAGGTGTGAATACGGCAGGAGGAACAGGCCGTCACAGCTGGAGCAAATACTATAATCTAAAACAGACAAAAACTGGATCCTTGTAACTACAGACCATAACAATTAAAGTGCAGAAGCTGGTAATAATGTGGATAAAATCAGGAAAAGTTTGGGATTCTCACAGTTATGTGGCAACAGCATCTTTGGAGCTTGCAGAAAATACAACTTAGTATTAAATAATTTAGACTTAAAATAACTTCTAAATATATTTTAGGAATTTTGTAAAATTGATACATATAGTTATAAATTCCCATACAAGTGAGTGAGGATCCAACAAAATGTTATGGGAGGTTTTTTGTGTGTGTTTTTGTTCCCCACTTTCAAGTTTTACTGCACCGTTTTCTTAACTGAAAACCTATTTTTTTCCACATTAAACAGAAAATATGCTCTGTGAATTGTCAGCTTTGATGGTAAAGGTCAAAAAATCTGCAGGGTGGGTGGTAACGGCGTTGAGAAAACAGCCCCACACACGCTTCTGCTACACATAAGACATGTACAACGCTGGAAATGAATGACCTCATGTTATTGTTGGAGTCCTCCTCCAATGAAAATCATGTTTTTACCATGTTTTTGTGGCCTTTTTCTATACAAATGTAATAAGAAATAATTTTATTTTTTCATTTCTGAGTATTTCTCCTTTTAAATCTGTCAATCAAACTGTCACAGAGAGACTCTGTTTGAATTATTGATCTTCTTTACGTATCAACAGCTCTGCTGCACATGCGCTAAACCCTCATCTGGTCAATTCAGCCGTCACTGGATTTTTTTGTGTGAGTTTCATCCAATACTTACGGTAGCAGGACTGAGAACGCTGGAAAATCTCCACCAGACTCCACTGAGCTTCTTAATGTGACCACGGAAATGTGAACGGCGGCTCATTTGACCGCAGTTGGAAAGGATTGTAAATCAATGAAAGAGCATTTTGATGTTAGCTTTGATTATTTTATCAAGAACTCTGAGAAACCAATGACTGAATGTATTGATCACAGCAACGTCAATAAACATTGGAGAATTAGCTAAAAGAGTCTTTGGTGAACTGGAAGGAGAAAGAATCAGGATTTTGGAGGAAGTTCTGTCCATGAAGATCTTCACTTCCTCGTCCAGCTGACATCTGGATCAGAACCGTACGGCTGGACATTACCCATATTGATGGACATTTTTATGTAGCAGTAGTGAAGATTTACGCTAGCAAGACACAGAGCTATCATAATCAGACGGGTAATCAGAGGCGGAGCAACAAAAGCCACGCCCCCTCAAGGGAGATTTTAGAATAAGAGGCTTCAGATCAACATGAAAAATGGCTTTTTAACACATTTAGGTTGTAGGATTTTGGTTAAAAATTCATAATTAATAATTAAAACGCAATTAAAAAAAAATAAAATAAAATTGTCATAGGGGGACTTTAAAGGAATCTGTTTTATTCAAACTTAAAAGCTTAAAAAACACTGAAAATGTTTCCACCTTTAACTGTGTGGAAGCTTCAAACCAAACCTATAAAACTCTTTTACACGCTCGAGATAAATAAACTAAAAAAATACCACAAAAGTGTAAAGAGCTCAGCTGTTTTCCAACAACTGTTGGTTCTTTTTTTTCCAAAAAAACAAGTAGAAACCAGTAACATTGTCTCACCACATTTCAATTCTCAAGAAATCTCAGCCTAAAAAAAGCACTTTGAGACCCAAAAACGGTGTTGTTTACACAGTAAACAACTATAGGATGAATTTTGTGGACGCAGACAGACTCCTTTCTGTCTTCATTAAGCACGGCGGTTATTTCAGGGAGCTCGGGGTCTTGACTCCTCTGACCTTTGGTCTGCTGTGACAGCATTCTTGGATGGGTTTGTGTCTGACCCCATGTGCTCTACATCTAACACACATCAGCCTCTGACGCTGGGTGGTTTGGGAAGGAATGCAGACTTCTAAAGACAAATTGTTCCTCTCTTTGTGACTTTTTTTTCAACCACAAATGTGTCCAAAATGTCTGGTTCTATATCACTGAAGCCACATCAGTGCATGGAGCTAACAAGTGCAGACGCTGATGCAACCGGAGCTGCAGCCGAGATCCATATGTGTGTTTACTCGACATCACCCCTCACATTTCACTGCCGTGTTTATGAAGATAAACTTAATGCGCCGAATATCTCTGCTCTGATCTCTGTTTTGCCGCTTAAATCCGGGTTTTGTCTGCTTTGTGTCTGACAGGGTGGGAAGAAGTACAGCGGCCCCTGCGGAGGAAGAGACTGCAGTGGAGGCTGCAAATGCTTCCCAGAGAAGGGAGGCCGGGTAAGTCCCCTGCTGTAAATATACTTATCTGCTCGCAGCGTTGGGTAACTTTTGGACTGGAGTGCAGTAGAACCAAGTGAGAGGGCTGATAGTTTGGGCTTGTCTCAATAAAGGTTTGAATCAAATCCAGACTCCATCAAGATCAGACATTTATCTGTTTATTTGTGTGACTCAAGCTGAGGCGGAAAAGTTTGATTCCCACTCAGTGCCTTTCTATTTGCACGTGTCTTTCATGTTTTTCCGACTTCCTCCCACAACAAAATGTCACACGTTTGATTGATCATTTAAAATTTACAATCTATGGAAAAGCGGCTTCATCACTGCAGTAAAACCGAGCTAAAACATACAAGGAAAAATGCTTTAGACAGAGGATCTTTGATTTCAAGTCAGTGCAAAATACAAACACAGCTTATTAAGCATTGATTAAAAATATATATTATTTGGTTAATTTGGTTTATTTCAAGCATTCTTTGAAAGGATGTGCAAACGTACACAACAAGAAGCAAAATAAAATAAGAACAATCCTTAAAGAATAACAAAATAGTGTTGTTTTTAAGTGTGGTTTCATCCTTTGATTAGTATTTTACATAGGCCTGGGTATCGATAATATTTTCTAAAATTGATTCGATTCGATTCACCAGAGCCTGGATCAATTCAATCCATTCAATTTAAGTTTAAGTTTACATGGTTCACACATTTAGGCACATTTGCTTAGAAATACATCAATGATCTACTATATGTTTTGAATATATGAATATATTAATTTGATTCGGTTTACATATTGTAAAATGTATTAGTGAAATAATGAGATACAGTGTTTCATGGTTCCTCAAAGGAGAAGTTCTAACCAAAATGTTCAGATCATTAACATTGTAAACATTGTTCTGCTTCTCCTGGAGGACGTTTCCGTTTGGCCACTAGGTGGAGCTCGCGCTTTAGCAGTACACTTTTTTCCAAAAGAATAAGCAAAGAATGAGCAAAAAACAGTGCTGTAGACCACAAATGGTTACTTATTTGGTTACTTATTTCCTTAAAAAGTTTTGAAAATTAATGTCTGTGAGTTTATAGTCAGCAATGTATGTCTACGTTAACTGAGTGTTAGCATTAGCCGTCCTTTGGGAAATTCCATTAAACGTTAGCATGAAGCTAGCGGACTTAAGCTTTATGTGGTAAATCGATCTCTATTTTGATCTGTTAAGATTAAATAAATTCAGATCGATATTATCAACCGAGCCCCGCTATTAGATTTTTTTCCTTTGATTTTATGTTTTTTTTTCTTAACGTTGACTTTTTTTCCTTCAATGCCATTATAGTATTCTCTTTCACACACTTCGTATGTGCTCGGGCCATGATTAATGAATAGTAACAAAGTGTAAAAGAACTTTTAAATCACTCCTAATTATAGAATTTAATGATAAAATGAGCAAAATTTGTTTTTGTTTTAAAGAGATAAAAGGCCATTGACATTTTTGCTGAACAGAAAATTGTTTAATTTGACAATTATATGTGAAGCTTTTGATTTATTTATTTATTTAACTGATTTTATTTTGAAGATGATCTAAATGATGACCATTGGTGAAGTTTTCTTCAGTAGAAACAGACTGACATGTCAAAAGCATTTAGAAAAGTCACACTTTGCTTCTTAACTTCCAGGTTTATCTTATCATTTATGTTTGAATTTTAACAATTTTTAAAGCAATAATTGATTTTTGGGAGAGTAACGTCATACCAATTTTTTTCTAAAAAGTTTTTGTTTTCATGAGAGCCACTAGTCAAAGATAACAGCATGTAGCTTCAAACCATGATACTACCACCTCCAGTAATCTTATATAAACATTGGAGTTCTTTCTTTGTTTTTTTGCTTTTCTTTTTTGTTTTTTGTTGTTAGCAATTCACAAACTAATATTTACCACTTTTGTTGCCCTACTATCAGAATTATCTGAACCAGTGGCGGGCCGTCAGGGCCTGCAAGGCCTTCTCTGCTGGCCTAAAAATATCTGAATCACAGACTGATATTAATTATTATTTATTTCCGTGAATACGTATTCTATCATTCCAAATGCTCTGTCTTCGTCCTTTCATTGCTGTCTCCCTGGTTGCGCTGCTTCCAGACGTGTATTTTCCTATTTAAGCATTAACCAATCACATTGCAGCACCATTTGTTGCTAGGGTCAAAGAAATCTGCCCGAAGGCCTTCACAATCAGTTCTGCGGGCCCTGTAGCATAAAATAATTGTCTACCAAACTGTTGCTTCAACCAATCAGATCTGGAGGAGACCACGTGCTAGGCCAGCTAGAAGGCCCACGGAAACGTCAGGATTTTCACGCGCTGTGATTGGACAGCTCGCAGCTCGCTCTGGTTCTGCGTTATGTGACGGACACAGGTGCCGAGGAGCGGCGTGTCGGGTTTGAAGATGTTATCAGTGGAAAGCGTGTCATCGTCTTATTTTTGGTGGAAAATGAATGTCTGGGTAAAGTTGTGGCACAGTTTTGTCTGGCACGGGTAAAGGAGTTCCGTGACTCCGTTGAGCGGGAGTGAAGCTGAAATCTACGAGGCTCCTGAACGCACCGCGGGCGCGTGCAGCGCAATATCCTCGCGCAAATATTATTTTCCAGACACAGACCTTGATCGATCACAAAAACTGATGTTTGTCTCCCTCCTGGACCACAAGAGGCTTCAGGAATACCAGAACATTTCCCGCATGCAGCCTTTTCCAGCCACGGAACACTTTCTATCTGCAAAACGCACGGATTCTGCACGACAGAGTGATTGAAATCTTCTTGAGGATAGAAAGGATGGATTTTGTGTTTAAATAATCTGGATTTTTGGTGAGTAAAATTTTGCTATATCCCTACATAATATTGAAATTTTATTAGGTTATTGTTGATGCTTTTGGTGTGTGTGTGGCAGTTGTACCTGCAGTAGAAGTTTTATTACCATAAAATAGTTAATGAGGGTTGGATTGATTCAGATGGAGCACTACTGAAGGCCTAGGTGTGAAATGCACGGCCCGCCACTGATCTGAACAAATCAAAGCAGTTTAGAGTTTTCTCATGGTGTGCTCCCTCTTGTGGAGGATGGAAGTATTACACTTGTACGTTGTTAAAGATTGACTCTGTTCTGACAAAGTCAGCTGCTTAAAGAAGTATTTTCACACTGTTTTTAAGGCCAAAGGGATGAAATTCGCATCATTAATCTGTGCAAAAGTGGAGGTCAGAGTGAAGGTTCTGGTGAGTGGAAGACCAAGTGGAGGAGAGGCACAGATGATAAAGCTGCTTTTAAATTGGAGACGCACACAGACTAAACATGCTGAGATGACCGTGAGGTCATTCATGATTAAAGGCTTTGTTTGGATTTGGACACGTGCTGGGATTGTTCAACTGAGTTTGACTTCCTTAAATCGCCATGGCATCAGAAAACACTTTCTGCCTTCAGTCTGTCTGCAGTTTTAAACAGAATAAATCAAGCCTTAGATCAGAGCGTGTGATGACTGCCTAACAAAACGTCAGGTGAAGTAATTGCTTTGTTGAATCTGGATCCAAAAGCGGGGAACTCATTGAAGTTTCTAAAGGTTAAATCTCATCATTTGAGAGTTTTGTACCAAATGGCGTCTTACAGTGAATGAGTCAACCCTCAAGTCCTGAACATATTTGTAGAGACAAATGTGAAGCCACCCTTCTTGTTAACGGAAGCTTAGTTGGGATGAAAGCACCGATCAGAAGCACAGCAGCAAATCTGTAACACAATGTCTGAAAAAGAGGAGACTCAAAAACCTCGTTTCCACTGAGCAGTTTGTTTTTACGACGCATGCTAGTGTAGACTGCTAGCATGCTGCTAGCTCACCGTGTATCACAATGTCGCCAAAGATGACCAAACACGTTTGCAGTTCCACCACCGACCAGGCCTTGCTGTTGTTTGCAGGTATTTTCAGTATAGACTCGTGACCAAAAGAGAAACCGCAAAAACCTGAATGGAAATGGAAATTAGCGCTATATTAGCATGTTTTAATGTCATCATCACTTTCTGTCAATCAATGGGTGGCTATAGTGGCTCCGCCCCAACCGTTCTGTTCCACTTTTCAATGGACCTACTACTGATGGGGCCCTCAAGAGGTGCGGGTAGGTGTTTAACAGATCCATTTTACAGTGGAAATGCCTAAAATACCAGACCGTGCTGTCAGCGGCCTTATGCCAGAGTGTCCTCCCTGAGAATGGAACGTCGTGAGTTCAAATCCCGGCCGATTCATACCAAATACTAAAACTGGGACCCAAAACCTCCCGGCTAGACACTCAGGATTAAGGAGTTGGATTGGACATGTTAAGATGGGTCAAATGCAAATAACAAATTTCACACACGTAGGTGTTTGACAACTAATAGGACTTTAACTGTAAAGTGTTTTTAGTGGAATCCCAAACCTCATCCAAACACACTTCAGAATCCGCTGAATTCCCTTTTGGGGGGTTGCTGGAGCCTATCCTGGCTACTGTTGGGCAAAGGTTGGGTGGACCCTGAACAGGTTGCCAGTCTGTTGCAGAGCCACACACACATCTAGGGGGAACTTAGGGAAAATAATGGGAGCAGGTTTTTGGACAGTGGGAAGAAACTGGAGTTTTCTGGAGAAAACCCCTTACTAAGTGCTAACCACTACACCACAGTACAACCCCAAGTCAGGGGTTTGATTCCAGGTTCTGAAAAGAGAAGACAAGGAAAATCAAATCATTTTAAATGGTTTTAACTCATCATGACAGCATTTCAATGATGACAAAGTAAGGATAAACATACATTTTCTGGTACAACTTGTGGTTTTAGGCCACAATGTAAAGAGAAATGAGCCCAAGAGTGAAAAAAAAACTTGAATCATGGATCTATTGAACTGTGTAAAACCCGTAGATAAACTAAAACTTGATACGATTTTGGTGCTTGGACAAAATCCAGATTAATACAACTCTAGAAGCTATTTTATCTCAAGTTTTGCTCACATCAAAATATTTTATTGTTTAAAATTTAGAGAAGGGTCAAAGTTGCTCATCTGAAGTTTATTTAGTGGTCGTTTCCCACAGTTTCTTGACGTTTTACTCATGAATAAACTTTAACTTGGAAACATTTTTTTTTTTGGCTCACCGAGGGAAATATCCGTTTAACCTTTTAGCGTGCACAGAAAGATTCCCATAATGACGAAATTGCTCATAAATTGCCTGAAAGATTTTTGCTCAAATGACAGTCACTGATCTATTTAGGTCTCAGAAGTCCCACAAACCATCACAGGAACTCCACCGCCCTAAATGCTTCATTATGTCTCCACAGATTCATGGTTGAAAAGAACTAACTTTTCAGTTTCGGTCTGGAACGGTAAAGCGAAACTATGAAAACATGGAAATATTAAGGCTTAAAAATAAAAATGTTCGAGTTTAGATGGAGAATGTAGGATTATTGAAGCAGCTAAAATGTAGGTGTGCACACATGCCTACTGGGAAACCCACGGAGAGGGAGGAAGATCTGTGTTTTACGTTATGGCGGAGGTGAAATATCATCAGCAGACGCTCTTCGCTGCTGTTTTTCTTTGTCATTTTAAAGCAAAATAAAAGATTTAATTTAAAAAATGTGGATGGAAGCATTTTATTTCTTGAGAATGTTTATGTATTTTTTTATTATTAATCATGATCAATGTTATTCCAGTAGGTTTTGAAGGAGAAAAGCGCCGCTTTTCTCCTTCAAAATCTATTGGAATAACTTTGATCGTGTTAACTGTTAAAAAGGATTTTGTGTTTAAGTGCCACCAGCGACGCCTCATTTGTTAAAGGGCTCCTAAATGCAAAGATTTTTAAGTTATACCAGTGTTGCACGCCGTTTAAACTCATCGGAAACCTGGATCCTCCCAGATGTGTTTATCCATTCCTCTCCTCTCCGTCATGTTTCTTTTGTTTCCACTCGTTTCTCCCCAGTGATCCCGAGCAGCTGTCTGGATTCTGTGCAGCTGCGGGGACGAGGCGGAAGTCGTTAATGGGGGCCGCTGATTAACATTTACCAGATAAAAAAGAAATATCCTCTGGGAGGTGGTGGAGATTCACCGCAAGTTTATGAAGCAATAACATCCTTCAGTTGAGTCTGTAGTCTGTGAGTGTAGCTTAATTGAGGCTTGAAGATGAAGGATAATAAAAACCTTTTATGGTAAATATTGAAGTAGAAGAAGCAAACTGGGGATGTATGGAGCTAACTTGGTGCCAATATTGTTTGAAACCTAAATAAAACAAATTAAAAAAAAAATTTGTGTAAATTGTCCTAAACTTTTTGCTATTCTAAAATAAACTTCATTATTTTCAGCTTGAATTTTTTCGTTTTTTTTTTGTTTCAAAGCTCAAAATTTCAATTTCAAAACCTTTTTTTTCTTTTTTTTTTACACTTTTCCGTCTTTTTTTGTTGTTTGTTTTCAAATCTGAACATTCCAGTTTCAAAACTTTTGGCCCCGTTGTGGCATGTTGGGGCGGGGCTAACACGAAGGACCAATGAAAATCAATGAGGGTGGTAACTTCAGTCCCGGTGCATTCACTGACTCTGAGAATTTGGATAATTACGGTCAGGAAATGGCCGTATTGTCTGCACTATCATAGTCTGAAGTTGTCGCAAGATGGGTGTGAAAAGGAGAGCTTTACCGCGTACAAACCGCTCGTCCAAAACACTTTTCTAGCCCGTTAAAGCGCCATCTTTTGTGTTACATACTGGCAGTGAAAATGTCGCATTCACACCGAACGGCGAGAGACACAGAAACACAGTGGAAGTGGCTGTCATTCAGACACAGCTCAATGTACCGGGAAAATCTTTTAATAATAATCATATAAACCCAAACATTGAGACATGATTACTGATGCTTTTGTAGAACTCTATACAATAAATAAACTTGATTCATCAACATCATCTGTGTCTTCCATTCATTCTAAGTGAGATATCTACAGACACAGTTTTTATAGCATCAACCCTAAAACATTAGCCGTTAGCTCCTCCCACATGCAGCCGCAGTATCAAGCTCAAATTCTGCAGGAAATGTGAGTTTGAGCCCCACGGTAAACACCGCGGTTTCTTTATGTTTGCTTTCTTTTTCTATTAACATTATTATTTTGAATGCACTTAATGTCACTTTTTTGATCTTACTCTTCTTTTTCTTTCTAAAACTAAAATTTTCAGATTCAAAAACACACAAAAAAACAGTTGAAAATGAAAAAAGAAACTTTTGAAATTGAAATTTTGAGTTTTGAAACTTAAAAAACAGAACTTCCAAAGCTGAAAGTAATTAAGTTTGGCAAAAAGTTTTGGACATTTTTAATTTTCTTTTGAGGCCAAACATTATTATTTTTTTTTTTTCAATTTTTTTTATTTGGGTTTTAAATAATATTGCCACCAAGTTAGCTCCATAGAGATGGTTTAGGAAGAAACGAAACACAACAAAGTTGAGTTTTTCTCAAACAGCTACCCAGAGAGGCTGAAAGAGGAACAAAGATGGCATGGAACGGGGAGAACTATGTTAATTTCATGTGCTTTGGAAAAAAAGAACAGAGGATTTGGCAGGCTAATGCTGCGCTGCTGGCCTGCAGAACAAATATCAGTTTGCATGCTTCCAAAGCCCTTTTTGTTCCTCTGCATCATTAGTGGACTGAATTCATAGTCGGCTGTAATAAAAAATATAAAAAAGAGGAACAGAAAATCAGGCGTATAAAACATCTGAAGTAGTCAACAAGGCCGGGTTTACTGCTGGAAAACATGTAAAACAGAGCTGGCGTTTTTACAAACAAAGCAAAAATAAAGACGTAATGATCTGTTTTTTCCTCGCTTGGTAGGTGGCGTCTTGCAGTGAAGATTTCTGCGGCTTGTGAAGCAAATTGGAGCATTATGGGAAACTGAATCTTTAGGTTTTTTTTAAGCAAGTGTCGGTTCATCATAAACAGCCTCAAAAAAGAAAATCTTTTAGAAAAAAACATGACAGACGGTCTGTCAGATCCTCTTTTCCCCCCAACGGGAAAGGCTGCCCCAGCTGATGCCAGACAGGAAATGACACAATCCTGTGGAAGCTCAGTGACGCTCCCCTGATCTTTTTTTATTATAGTCCGTCTTTGTTTTTGTGGGAACAAGATCGCCTCTGTGTTTGTCCTCTGCTATAAATGGCAGAAATCCCCCTTTTTTTCCATGAAAACAAGTCTGAGTGTACCTGCATTCTGGCTCACCTTCCTGTCCAATCAGAAGAGGATGTTTCTACTTTAGAAAAGATGAAACGGGATGCACGGCTCTGCCTGTTTAGTAATTCAATTTTTGCCCCAGTTTTTTTCTAACGGTCATATAGGCAAAACTATTAAAATATAAATTATGGCTCGGTTTTATTATGCAAACCCCAGTTGGGATCCTGATGATCCAAAGCTCCTCTTCCTTTTTTCTCCAAGAACATAAAACCTATGAAATGTTTTCCAGATAGTCGCATGCGAAGTAGAAAGTAAAAGCATCTTTCCCAGCAGGCCTCTCCTATAAAACAATGAACTCGTGAACTCACGTCATTTGAAATGATTTCACTGCAGTTTGATCAACTCTTCTGATGGAAGCCGTTTCTCTGACAGCCAGACGAGAAATGGATTGGATTTCACTAAAAGAAAAACACGCCAGTTTGTGTTGAAGACCTCATCAAATCAGAAAAGAACATGACGTCTTGTGACAGTTTTATAGTTTTCTGCAATCTGAGGACCTTCACTTTTCATCTGGGCCTTGACTGGGCATGTCAAGGAAGAAAAACGGATGGGTTTAAGAAAAAAAGGAGCAGGACGAGGAGTGAAGCAACAACCTGCTGCTATCACTGAAACCTTGAAAGGGAGGATTTAGTCTTCATCGTAACGGCACAACGAGGAATTCAGCTAAGATTCTGTTCTGGCAGAGTCCTGCGTGAAAGTCAAAGTCTGAAGGAAATGTCAGGAGAGACGCTTGAAGTGACTGACAGAAACCAGCTGTTGATGCAGAAAAACATTAGTGGTACTACAACTAGAGATCAACGACTAAAGAAATGTTTCTATCATTTTTCACATCCTAATTAATACTTCTACCATTTTTGGGTGCTAAATTTAGAGTGAAATGATTACTTATATATATTACTTATATATCAGGATCACTATAAACAGTAACAGCTCCTTTAGTATATACGCAAAAGTATCAAATAAATCTAAACTTAGGTCAAAGGTTCTGCTGTTTGACTTTCTACAAGCAAAATTCAGATTTGAAAGCCAATAAAAGGGTTTTATTGACAGATTTTAGAGGATAGGATTGTGTAAGTAAAGTAGAACAAGTGTCAAAGGATGATTTTGTTGTGACCATTGGCTGTATATAAGAACTGGACTGAATGAGTGTGACATCATCCATAGACAAATGCCTTTTTTTTATAATATGAACGCCGCCATGTTGGAACCAGATGTACTTAGTGAGCATTGATTGGTCAGAGTTGGTCTCAGTCAATGTTTCTATGGCAACCTATCTCACCAATCAGGATGGAGCTTGTTGGATATCCGCACTTAAAAAGCGAAAATATGTCAATCCAATGTTTCAAACGTTTGATGTTAGACCTTTACTTGAAGCGTCTGATTGTCCAGTTAGTAACTTTACTTTATTACCAAGAATATTGGCTCACTCATCCACAGGATCAGACTCAGGTGTCCTAATCACCTGGCACTTAGGGATGCAGACTGTTTTTACAAAGATTTCTGAAAGAATGATCCGCTCTCAGGACTTCAGTGAATTCCAGGGTTGAACTGTCGTCGGATTCCATCTGTGCAACAAATCCAGTCGGGAAATTTCCTAAATATTCCTCAGTCAGCTGTCAGTTCTATCATGACAAAATGGAAGAGTTTGGGAACAACAGCAACTCAGCCACCAAGTGGTAGTAAACTCATGGAAATAATTTTCTGCACAGTCAATTGCCACAGAGCTCCAAACTTTCGGATTAGCTTAAGTCCAGTACGCAGAGAGCTTCATGGAATGGGTTTCCATGGCCGAGCAGCTGCATCCAAGCCTCACAAGTCCAATGCAAAGCGTGGATCCAGTGGTGTAAGGCACCCCGCCACTGGACTCTAGAGCAGTGAAGACACCTTCTCTGGAGGGAAGAATCACACTTTTCCTTCTGGAAGCCTGATGGACCAGTCTGGGTTTGGAGGTTGAAGGAGAAGACTGCATTGGTGGAGGAGGAGTGATGGTGTGGGCTTGTTTCTCAGGAGTTGGGCTTCTTAGTTCCACTTAAAGGAACTTTGAATTAAACATTTTGGAGAATTCTCTTGTGGGAACAGTTTGGAGCGGCCACTTCCTCTTTTAGGTGCACCAGAGCACAAAGCAAGATCTATAAAGACACGGAGGACAGAGTCTAAACTGGACTGACCTGCGCAGAGTCCTGACCTGAACCCCTTAGAACACCTTGAATTAGAGCAGAGACTGAGAGCCAGAACTTCTCCACCAACACCAGTGTGTGACCTGACCAATGCACTCTGGGAAGAATGGTCCAAAATGTCCATAAACACAGTCCTCAACCTTGTGGTTCCCAGAAGAGTTGAAGCTGTAATTGCTGCAAAATGTGAACCGGAATCATACTGAACTCTATGGTTTAAGAATAAGATGACACTTCAGTTTATGTGTGAGTTAATACTTTTGGTAATTTGATGTATTTGTCTGCAAGTGAATGCATCAGAATTTTATTTTTTATACTTAATTTTTTTCTTCAGCCCTTGATTTACAATTTGAATAAAGAAATACTCAGAAATGCAATTTTAAGCCTCATTTTCTTCATATATGTCTTCCAATATAAAAAAGCAGCAAGAACATGTTAAAAAACCAAAAACATGTTTGGATCCATGCTAAATTAACTAACATTACCAATGTAATAAATAGAAAAGAAAAGAAATAGAAAAGACGAGATCTTGCTTTTGGTTCAGAACTCCATAATCCTTAAAAAAAGTCAGATAGTAAATCTAGGTTGGTGTGGGAAAAGAGGCTTTGAACTGTTGGGACAGATGTATCTTGGAGAGAGTAAAAAGAGGAGCTTTTGTTTGTCTCCGAGAGATGAAGAGGTTCAGAATCTGTGCAATCGTTCATCCCACCTGGAACGGCTACCATGTGGAGGCCGGCGGTGTTATCGGACCGGAGTGTTATCATACCAGAGGCGCAGACCGCTCAGATCAACATGCAAAGACGGACTTTGATGTTAAACATGCTTGATCCACATCTCCTCCAAACCATGCAATTAAGAGCAATTTATGCTCTCTCGTACACGTCCTCCCCCAGTTGAGAAGAAAGTTGAAATTATTTTCTGATGGATGCCAGCGCTGGAAGCATCCATCATATCTGTCTGGTTCTGATAAGCTCAGAGAGGTGATCCTCATCTCTTTATTTGGATTGAGGAGGTTTTGTGTTCGTCAGAGCTGAAGTAACAGTGTGTCCCAGACCAGGACGGGCTTTGAAACCCCATCAGGAGGTAAATCCCTGCACAATTTGGTTGGACTTGGAACCAGAGAGATAAAGATCTTTGAGGTAATGCAACATGTGACTGAGCTTTGTAAATGTGTGCAGTTAAAGTGTTTTTCTCCACGGAAAAACATCAAGAGGTTTCCTCACATCTTGCTGAAATTAAGGATTTGGCCCCATGTAATTTGTATGTACAGGATACGCTAGATAACGACCTGATAAGCTGCTAGTCTAAGTGAGTTCCCCACATGCATGGACTCTTTGCCTGGAGGAACTGATGAATATGCGCTCCACTTAGAGGAGCATAAATCCATGTGGGAATGCAACAAGCGGTTCTTTAATGAACTTCAGGTGATTCTGTTTTTTGTTGAGTGTTTTTGTTCTTTTATTTATCAGGAAACTGCAGCTTATTCAGAACTCTGCTGCTCGGGATTTCACAAGAACCAAAAAAGTAGACCACGACAGTCCAGTTCTGAGGTCTTTACACTGTATGACAGATTTTTAAAGACCCATTCAGGGGAAAATTCAGTTTTTTGTGTTTTTAACATGTTCTGGTTGATTTTATTTCATGATGGATGACATATATAAAAAAAAGCTAAAAATTGAGTATTTCTTTATCAATGTTGGGGGTGGACAATACTTGGAATTTGGGCATCAATCCAACACCAAGTAATTACAGGGATTGTATCGCCAATATCGATACTTTTTCTTGAAATGTTTGATTTAAAAATACACACTTTTTGTTAATTAAGTGTAAAAACACAAGATAGATTTTCTGGAAAATAAAAATGCATATTAACTAGTTATAACAATCTGAACTGAAGATAAATCAATAAATAACATGTATATTAACAACGATTTTATGCAATAATAACAAAAAGAAAATAGAATTTAGTTTAAGTAAAGGAAAAATACTTCACACCGGTATTGATCCTACTGATACTCAGATCGATATGCCAAATCAAAAATACGCTTGGCGTATTTCAGCAACAGGGAGGGGAAGGGGGGCGGTGTTGCTTCGCACCAATGGTTCTGCCTAAAACTTGGAGGCGAATTTCTAATGAACTACTTTTGCTCTGCAGAAACTATGCTCTGGAAAACAAGACAGGTTTCTGGATTTAGGCAAAACGCTATAACGTAATCAAAGTTAAAAGAGGTTTATAAAGCTTTGAAATCTGTGCAGTCATCTGGATCCGGTCAAAGAGTCAAAACCAAACTGGAAGAAGCTATGTTTAGCTTCTATGCTCCACAGATCTAGAACAGAAAGCTTTAGATCAGATGAAACACTCAATGTATTTAAATCTAAGTTAAAATCTCACCTGTTTTCTTCTGCATTTGATTCGTTTTTTCCTGCTTCGGAGTTAGCTACCCCTTTTTGATGATGTCCCATTTTTCCAGAAAAGTCCGTCTTAAGAATATCTTACGCAATAAATCCGCAACTAAATCAACTTCTTCCCCTTCTTCTATTTCTAACTGCAAAACAGTGAATAATTCAAACAAGAATCAAGTGAATCTACGGCCTGAAGAAAATAAGAAGAAGTTAACTTTTGGTAGCGCGAGCTTTGACCATCCAATCATCTTCCGCCTTCATGAAACTACAGTGACTCAAATTCTGATTGGTTGGATCAACGTCCATGCATTTAATCCTTATATGTCTATGGTTTAATCAGCAGTGTTTTTTTATGGAAAGTTGCCCACAAAACTGGAAGTGAAGGCGGAAGGTAGACTTCCATGAACCTAGCAACAAGTGACGGCTAAAATCTGATAGAAACTTTCATGTACAAAAATGTATATAATTAAAAATATATATATATATCTGTGATTTAGATACTTCTTTTCAAATAATTTTAGGCCTTCACTGAAGGCTTTGCAGGCCCTGACAGTACGCCACTGCAAAGATATAAAATGTTGGATCCATAAAGTTTCTTCAAGTTTTTTTTTCAGTCTTCCAAATGTTCAGGATGAATCAACAACTCAACACAAGATAATTGAGAAAATACTTAGGCCTATAAAAATAATTCCAACTTGTTTTTCATGAAAAGTGAGACCTTAAAGTTACAGTTTTCCCTAATCCACTAGAACATATATGAATATCATATCGCCTCCAATGGAAGCTCTAATGGCCGTGATAAATGCAGCAGGGAGGTTGTCGTAGCGATACAGTCCTGACGGACCTCATTACACAGCCAGGCGGTCCAGCCACACAGGTGGCGGATCTCCGGGGTGAGCCCGACACCTCGTTTGGTTCTGGACTCCAGACCTTTTCTTTCACACATTCACTCACACGGGCTGCAGCTGCATCCTGCTCCGCCTCACGTGCCGATTTCATTTGATGTGAGGCAATGGTACAGGTGTCAGACCCCTGAGGTCTGACGATTAGGGCCGCTTTGGACGTTTCGGATATCTGGCACGTGCATTTGAGATCTAAGTGTGAGTCTAAACATATTAGGTGTAAAGTAAACCGAGCGGTAAAAACCATCGCTCTGATTATCAGCAGAAAGGCCGTCCATGGGAAACAAAGCATGTACTGACTCTGAGTGTTGTGTTTGGCTCCTCCCCCTCCATCATTCTGTCACATTACACGTTCTGAGGGATGAGTCAGAGGAACGTGATGCACCATCTGGAAACATCACATTTACACGTTTTCTTAGTTCTGCCTGGAGCTTTGAAACCATAGCAACACAGTCAAACTTTCCCACAGACTTTGTAGCTTTGATACTGCTGGTGTATCATTTCATATTTGACCTGAGCCGTCATGACCACTGCAGCGGCGACTTCCTGCGGAGCCCGCAGAGACGTTACCTCTCCGGCTGCAGCTGGGGGATCGGAACACATCCTAATAGATATCCAAACATCATCCGCAGATGTTTATTTACTCTGCTGAGTCCTCCTCGGGGCATCCAGGCGAATGCACTCCATGCCCTCCGAGCGCAGCCCCCCCCAGCCTCTCTCTTAACCTCTGCCTTCACCCCGGGGCGGCTGAGACCCGCTTCCCCCCTCAGCGTATCGGGGAGAACGGGATTCTTCAGGAAATGAGTCCAGGAAAAATGCGTCCAACAAAAACATATGAGATAGTTCACAGAGCAGCAGGACCGAATCCACCAGTGTGTTGGAGTCTAACTGAGGAGAAAAAGCAGACGTGCAGAGGGGGGTTCAGTCTTTGTTTTTCTGCAAATCCAACTCGTCTTTTTGCCTTATTTAGTCCGGTTTAAAAAGACACACAAATACCTTTCATATGGGTTTGTTAATGAGGTTCTAAGCTGACAAACAATGATATTTATGCAGAAATGTACATTAATGCTGTTCCAAACTGATATTTATGCACAAGGATGTAGTTTTTTGAGCATAATTGTCAATTTGGAACTGATATTTATGCACAAATGTTAATTAATTTGGTTCTAAACTGACATTCATGGACACAAATGTATGTTTTTGTGCATAAATGTCCTCAAAACATTAATATTTATGCAGGAATGTACATTAATGCTGTTACAAGCAGATATTTATGCACAAGGACGTAGTTTTTTGAGCATAATTGTCAATTTGGAACTGTATGGACGAATATTTATGAGCAAATGTTAGTTAATTAGGTTCTAAACTGACATTTATGCCCAAAAATATATGTTTTTGTGCATAAAATATCCTTAAAAAATTAATATTATGCACAAATGTACATTAATGCTGTTCCAAACAGACATTTATGCATAAGGACGTAGATTTTTGAGCATAACTGTCAATTTGGAACTGATATTTATGCACAAATGTTAATAAATGTGGTTCTAAACTGACGTTTACGCACAAAAATCTAAGTTCTTGTGCATGACGGTTTAGAACCACATTAACTTTTATTTATGCACAAATGCTAAAATGAATAAACTATCTTTTTAGGCTAAATTCAAAACGTTTTTTACTTTGTTAAAAAAAATTACTCACTAATCAAAGCAGCTTCACCAGCCATTTTAATTAGGTGGTGAAACATAAGTAACTCAAGACTCATGTCTCTGTCCCACACTGATGACATCATCATGTACAACACCAGTCCAGCAGTGCTCTCTGTTTAACTTACGGTGTTATTTCTGAGCAGATACAGAATAAACAAGAACCAGGAGAGCCAGCCATCTCAGACGTGAGGTATTAACATCGTCTGAAAGTGTGTACATGATCACAAGACTTCATCAATCTCCTAAAAAAGAGAAGGACAAAGGTGTAGAATGAACCACAACAGGCCATAAGCTTCAATACTTCACCTTTGAGTTCACTTTTAATGTTTAATCGTTAGTCCTCTGTGGACCTCAGACTGCTGACAGACAGATGGAATAACACAGAGAGCTTCCGGTTCGTTGTTTATCAATTTATTTTATTCTTCTCCGGGGTCAGAGGTTTGGAGGCTGGACTGTTCCCATCCGGTTCTGAGTTTGTCATTCCCAAACCATGCACCCCAAGGGACGGTCTGGGCCCAGATTAAATTTATGGTGTCAGACGAAGGGACTTTTCATAGAATCTGGATTTAGGAATGACTAACGTGCCTATGCATGCAGACAGAAAATACACAAAAAGGAGAGCAGAACACAGACGTACAAATGTAGAAGCAGTAAAAGTATATAAATCACTTTTTTATTAAAAATAAATAAATAAAGTTTGATTTAACTACAAAATTTGTATAAATTGTATTTTTTGTTGTTGTTTTTAGAAAATGAAACATCATCACCACTTAAAGTCAACTTTAGGTAAAGAAAGGGGTTCTACTGCCCCTTGTGGCTATAATGTGCAGTGCTGAAATTTTCATTTAACCTGTTATGAATCTGTGGAGAATATTAAGACAAAATCACTAAAGTTTGAACTATCATATCACACAGGAACAGATCATTCAATCAGAGGCTGAATAGTCAGTTCCACAGAGTTAGTTGTGCAGATCCAAGCTGAGCTCTAAAAAACAACAACAACAAAACAACAATTTGAAATGACGTTTTTCTTCTGTGTTTTCATTTCAAGTATTACACTTTTAATTTTATGTTTTTTTAGAAACTACAACATGACATTTCTCAGAAGAAATAAGTAAAATGACAAAAATGTTCCTTTATTCTGCAGTGTTACATTACTTATTTTGTCACATTGAATTAAGTTTCCACAATAATGCTTTTATTCAACAAAATTGCTCCACAAAGTGGTTTCCAAGTACACAGAGTTCCAATCCACACAGAAAGCCTCCATATTTTCTCCTTCGATACAGAAGAATTATCTAAGTAAGATTTCCCCACTTTATTTATTTGTTTCTATAATTTTAAATGATTTTATAATTTATTTGGATTTTAAAATGTTTCTACTTATTTTATTTGCTTATTATTATTTACTTTATTTATTTTGTTTGAATTTTAAACTATTTTTACTTATTTTATTTTTTTCTTTGAGTTTTAAAACATGTTTTGCTAATTATTTGCTTTTTATTTATTGGATTTTTTATTTCTACTTATTTTATTTTATTTTATTATTTTAATTATTTATTTGAATTTAAAACTATTTCTACTTATTCTGTTTTATTTATTCATTTGAATTTTAAATTATTTCTACTTGTTTTATGTTCTATTTTTTTCATTATTATTTAATTTTAAAATGTTTCTACTTATTTTATTTACTTTTTCTAATTTTATTTATTTGTTTGTTTCTTTATTTTTGGGCCCCAGTTAATTCCTGCAACTTAAAGTAAACACCCAAAAAAACAGTAAAAATAAGTGAAGTTCCAGAGGAAACTCGTTCTTGGGTTCTCTAGGGTTAAATAGTGATCCATGAACTTCCTCTTTGGTTTTGTTCTTTGAGGTGACGAACATCAGAGCTGTAACTTCAGCATCTCCTTCACATCTGAACATCTGAACATGTCCAAACCTTCTCCGTCTGCTTCTCTGGTCTTAACTCCAGAACATCTCAAACTAGAGCTGCTCCTCTGATGTTCTCGATCCTGATAGACATCTCCGCTGCACTTCTCCATCTTTAACTCCCTCTGTATTTTGTCTTTTAAAGAAAATAAAGTTATATATTAAAAAACAGAAACCAGACTTATGAGTTTTGTAAAGTAAATTCAATGTATTTCTACTATAAATACATATTTTACATATTTCACTTTGACTTCCTGGTTTAAACTGTGAGGAATGGAATAAAATTAAAGTGTTTAAACTGATTTATTTAAAAATCCGTTTTAGTTTGTGTAAAAGCTGCATCTCACTGACTGTTGGAAACAAACTGCAAACAGATTTATGAAGAAATCTCCAAAATGTTAGGAAATGTTTGCAGGATCTCCTCAGTTCCTCCAGTGACTCATTGCTGGAAAGTTCTCCACAACAAATCCTCTCCTGAAGTGTCCCACAATCCTTTGCAGGTGTCTGGTTCGGTGAGTCAGAGTTGTTGAAGCGATTGAGCAAACTTTGATGGATTGAAGTAAAAAGGAAAAAAAGAATCAGACATTCTGGATGTCGAAGAGTCTTCGTGATAAGTTAAAATGTTTATGTCGTTTGGCTTTTCGTGATGGCGAGCTCGACGTTCAGCAGAGCTTCTGTTTGGAAACATCATTCCGAGATCTGATCAAACCGGGGAGGTCACATGACTGTTCCATTATGAAAGCAATACTTAAATAATTTATATTTTGTTTGTCCTCTAGTAAAAAAGCATTTTAGATTCTGTACATTTTCATTCATTTGCAATTGTCTGTAAAAACAAATAGTTTAATAAATGTTCTTGTGTCATTTCTATGATGATGGAGGACATATTTAAAGAGAATGATGCTTAAAATTGAATTTCTGTGTATTTTTTATTCAAATTGTTGTAAATCAGGAGCAGATGGAAAAAAACACAGTTTGAATATTGGCGTTTTTGTGAAAATACGGCCACACTTTCTGATGCGTCCACTTGTAGACGAATAGATCCATCTTTGTTTTCCTGACCTTTGACTTAAACCTGTACTCCTGGATAGCTCTAATATTTTTCATGATTTTTGCTGCACCAATAAAGTTTTCTTGAGGGGCTTTAAGCAAGCAGGAGTGTGTAAACAGAAAGCTCTCAGCAACAGGAAGTGGAATGGTTATGTCCACAATTTAGAGATGGACTTTGTCTTAAAATTATTATATTGTTTTTGGCTAAAAACTGTATAATCATAATTAAAAGACCAGTAGGAAAAAGATCAAAAGATGATTGGACTTTAAATTCAGCATTTGGATTTTTTTTAACCACTGATTCCATAAGATCAACTCTTTTATGTTCCAAATCAATAAATCTCCACTAATTGTTTTATTTGAAATGGTAGTTTTTCTAGAAATGATCAAACTGAGATGTATTATTTCTTACACACATTGAGCACTGAGTCCAATCTGTTTTTGTTCTGCTGTTTGGTTCCCCCTTCATTGATCCCACCTGGTTTAAGTTCCCTCCAGCTGTATCTGTTTGGGTTAATTTCTTCCGCTCTGTGCCAGAAACTTCAGAATCCTGTACTTTTTGGAACAGATCTGGCCTCCACAGAAGTCATGTTTCACTCACAGCAGACAGACAGACAGGAAGGGAGTTCAGGCAGACAAAGGAGGTGAAAAAGAACTGGAGGAGGAAGGGAGGAAATACAGGGTGGAAGTAGCTGAAACTGATAAGAGGAGGGAGTGTGGACGGGAGGAGGAAGTGGGACTGTGAGGTAGTGAGTGTGGAGGATGCAAGATTTTAGCCAAGGACTAAATGAGCAGCACCGAACTTCCATCTGCATCCTTAAATATATTTCCTGTATTAATATGCAATATATTCTTCAAACTAACAACGGTTGAGAAGTTTTTTTATGTGCAAGTTGGTGAAAGAAGCTGAATTCTCTCAACATGCGTCTTCACGTTCATTTTCATCACATTAGACGTTTACTTTGTCTGAAAATTCCCTATTCAATCTACATTTTACATGACAAACATAAATCAGTAGTAAATCTGACTGAATTCTCCTAAAGCCGGTGAAGCTTCACCTCTTTCATCACGAGGGCACACTTCTTTACCTCACTCACACTGTGCATCAGCGCACGTCCGTCCAGATCTCAGCTCATCTTGGGATCCGTATGAGTTTGTTTGAATACTTAGTTGATATGTTTAGGCTATCTCCAGTTTTATGAAACCCTCAGAGACCCTTGGCTCCCTCTGAAGCATTTGTCAGGGGACAGACAGCATTTCTGTGTTTGTTGGTTCTCACAGGAATCTGGTCGTTCAGGCCCTCAGATCTCATCTCTGACCATGTGAAGATTCAGCTGCAGCCATGTTGCATCACTCATGTTTTAGCTTCCTCCATTTATACCTCCACAAAGTGTAATGTTACTTGATCGTTTCTTCTCCTTGTAGTTCCTAGAAAACAAAAAAAAAAATCTGAAAAATTCGTAGCTGAACATGTAGCTGAATATGTTCTTCCACTTATTTCACCTTTTATTTTTCATCAAATTATTATATTTAGTTTGTAGATTTGGCTGTTAGAACCTTAAATTGACTGTCTACCAGTGAACATTACATATCTGTAAGAATATTTTCCAAGAATAATCAATGAGGGCTTCATTTTCTTTTATTTTATTATTCGTGATTAATAATCTGCACTTGATCTGAGAAGAACAGGATTATGGCAAAAAATATATACATCAAAAGAAATAACTCAATAGATGACATAAGTTTGTTTTTCCCATGCAACAAATGAAATTCTTAAATTGATAATCAATATATTTATTTAATCTAATGCGATGCCTGTGTACTGTATGCATTACTGCAAAAGTCTATAATCATGAGTAATTACACTTTATTTTTTTATTTTGTTCTAATTATCTGATGAAATCTAAAATCAATGCTATTTCTGTTTTTTATTCCCTTTATTGTAGTATCCAATTGATTTTAAATCTTAAAATCAATCAATCAAATCAAAACAAATTACATTAACTCCCTTTAAGAAGAAAAAAAATCAAAATTTACTATTTTACCCTTTTTTTAATCTTTATATAGGACGGAATGTGTCTGTTTGTAAATGAATTGTGTTTTTTAAATCACTCAAGTCTCGCGGTGGACATTTGCAATATACATTTTGACCACTAGATGGCGGTCGAATACAGCAGCCGGGAGCTAAAACTACTGAAGTTTATGCGTCTTTTAAAAATGCGTTTCTGTCTCCCCCTAGTGGTAGAGGAAATAAGTGCAGAGAATTAAAAAAAATAAATGATCAAAACTGTTATTTATTGAGACATTTACATTTAAAATATTTTTTGCCTTATGAATCTTTTTTTCAACATTTTTTAGTTATCAAACATCTTATCTTTTATTTCTCTTTCTCTGATTTCATACAAAAAAACTTGTAAAAATTGTTTGTTATTTCATAAATTACCTGGACCTTGGCCTTAAAATTTATTTTATCGTCCCACTTCAATTTTTTTTTATTCATTTAAAATGTATCCTAGAAAAATTCCAATTTTATGAAACTTTTTAAAATACTAAAATCAAATAATGGTGTGGTGTAAATTGCACTTAAGGGGCTGTTTTGCTTTTATTTATTTATTCTTTTGTTTGTTGTTGTTTTATTCATCAATCATTGATTGTTTTACAGGGTCAGCCCGGGCCTCTTGGCCCTCAAGGCCCACAGGGCCCTAAGGGGCGGCCGGGGGATCTGGGCATCCAAGGACAAAAGGGGCAGAAAGGCGACCAAGGATCTGGTGGTGTAATAGGTCCTAAAGGCAGTGCGGTACAGCGTATTTCTGATATTCTAATATTAAAACACACCGTTTAAATGCATTTCTTAAATGTGTGGGGGTCTGTGTTCTAAAGGGGATGACTGGCGTACCGGGGTTCACTGGGAACGATGGGATTCCTGTAAGTACCAACACTTTAGATACATGAAGGAAATTACTTTGAGTTTGAATTGTTGTTGTTTTCTGTGAAGGGTCATCCGGGTCAAGGCGGACCCCGGGGGAGGCCCGGAGCAGACGGTTGTAACGGGACCAAAGGAGAATCAGGATTCCCTGGGATACCTGGCATTGATGGGAGTCAGGGAGCTGCTGTGTGTAAATCCTCCCAAAAGAAGAATCTTGCAATCATAAAGATACTGATATATTTTAAATAATCACTACTCTGTTTACCTCTCAGGGGCCGCCAGGAAGGAAGGGAGAAAAAGGAGACAATCTGGACGTCAGAGTGTACATGCAGCGCTTCAGGGTGAGGAAGACGAGCTCAACACCTTTTATGTGAAGGATTAGAAAACCGCCTGCATTCTTTAATATTAGCGAGAAAAAACATGTTGAGTTTCTGAACGTTTTTCCTCAGGGAGATCAAGGAGCACCAGGATTTGACGGACCTTATGTGAGTCACACGTTTGAAAACCTAAATCTGAGTCTTGAAATTTCCCAGAATGAATTGTTTTTTATTGGTTTGTTTTGTTTTTTTCAGGGACCTGATGGACCAAAAGGAGGTGAAGGCAGCAGGGGCCCTTCAGGACCAAAGGTAAGACTGCTAAAAAATGTGATCTTATTCTTAATTTCCCTGGAAATTTTAACTTGATTAAGAAAATCGTACTTGCCTAAGTAAAATAAATGATGAGACTGAACATCAGATAAATATATCTGTTCATTTAAATGTTAGAAATGTGTTCAGATGATTTAAAATGAAAATATTACATTTTGGTATCCGTAAAATTGAAGCGTTTAGGCTTAAATCGGCACATAAAAGTTTGTTTTTCTTTAAACAAAAAGTAAATTATGAAACAAAAAATGATATAATACCATAAAAAAAAACAAAAGTTAGATCACCGCTTGGGCAACTCACCATGAGCTCAAATGAATGCAAGTTTTTAGTCTCAAAAATAAAAATAAAATCTTTTTGTCTGTTTGTTACATTGAGAATGGTGGAAAAATCATTAAATACTAATTTAACGAAGATTAAAAGAATAAAAAATGTTTTTATTAGTTTGTTAGAGCTGAGAAAACCTTATTATTAAGGAAGAAAATTTGCCAAAAGTTTTGTTTTTTGAAAATTTAATTGAACTTTAGTATATTTACGAATTTATTTTAGACTTTTGTTACAAATTTAAGCTCTGATTTTAACATTTTTTCAGGGTCCTCCAGGTCCTCCAGGTCCCCGTGGACCAAAGGTAATGTAAAGTTATCTCATATTGTGTTTTGTTGCTCATATTTCAATATTAAAGTGAGATCGTGTTTCTGTGCAGGGTACCATGACCAAAGTGCTGAAGGGAGTCAAAGGAGAGCAGGTGAGAGCTTTTAGAGGCTAAATTAGCCACATTTTGTCAAATAATAACTTAAAAAATTCCAAATACGTCAATAAATTAGAATATTTCTTTGAAAAATGAACTATAGTTGACTCATGTAAGGACTTGAGTCTTTATTTATTTATTTTTATCTTAAAATAGTTGAAAAACCTAACAAAACTGAAGCATGTTTGTACGTGTTTCGGCTGCAGGGAGACGTCGGACGACCAGGCCCGCCAGGAAACGACACTCGCCAGCAAATAAAGCCCCCCTCTGTAACAATCTGCAATCTCACCTCATTTTTTTATATAATGGTGCAATCAAGGAGATTCATAAAGGATGTTGTTTTTGTTCGTTAAAGGGACAACCTGGACTGAAAGGCCAGAAAGGAGAAAAAGGAGATGTGGTACGTGATCATCAGTAAACACGTTTGGTTCTGGTTCTGTTTGCACAAATCAGCTGATCTTTTTGTCCTGGTTTGTTTCAGGACATCACAAGAGGAGAAACCGGCATACCGGGATTACCGGGGCCGAGGGTGGGACCCACAGTGGCTTTCCTAAACTCCTCTGTGTGCTCATAGTCTCAAAATTGTATTTTTGTATGTAATTTTTTATTCTTTTACAGGGGGAAAGTGGTAGAAATGGGTTTCCTGGACTGCAGGTGTGTTGAGAAAAGGTCTTTACTTTATTTTTTTATCTTAAATGTCATTTTAATGGGATGTAACAATTACTGTGTTTCAGGGTGAAATCGGAGAGAGAGGATTTCCTGGCACTCATGGCGTGAAAGTGAGACGCTTTTAATGTATTATCCTTCATGTTTAATGAGTTATAAAATGTTTTCAATAGTTTCATCTCTTTAAAATGTTTATAAAATGCATTTTGTACATTAAAAATTAATAATACTATAAAGAAGTTGCAGTATTTAAAAAAAATATTGCAAAAAAAAGTGGAAGTACAAACAATGTGGTAATTTACTGTAATTAAAAACTTATTTTAATTGTATCTGTACCTGGAAAACTGAACAAATTTATTCCTAAATAAATTTGGATGCTGAAAAATCCTGGATGTGTTCGTCCCTCAGGGAGTCAGAGGTGAACCAGGAGTTCTGGTTCTACCTGCAGATCCGTGGTCTTCAGGGGGTAAGTCAATCCAAACATAAAGAAATAAGATCGAGAACTTGGTTTTTACATTAAAATGATGTGTCTTAATTTAAAGCTCTGGCTGACATAGTGACAGAAACTTTAAAAATGGGAAAAATGTCAGTTGAAATACAATTTCTGCTTTTTCTAAACACTTTCTGAGTGAAGCTTGGTGTTACTTTCCTAAATTTTAAGATCTACTTTCATAATTTGCGGTCTTTAGTTGGGCCCCCTGGACCTCCTGGTGAGCAAGGACCACTAGGAGAGAGAGGTCCAGTTGGAGACCAA
Organism: Oryzias melastigma; assembly: GCF_002922805.2. Lineage (NCBI taxonomy): Eukaryota > Metazoa > Chordata > Actinopteri > Beloniformes > Adrianichthyidae > Oryzias > Oryzias melastigma. The sequence continues at coordinate 22,854,952 of NC_050532.1, forward strand.
GGCAACCCCGGATTTCCTGGACTTCCAGCGCATGATACACAGCAGCAAGGTTTGTTGTTATAAAATAAAAGATCTGTTGATACGTGTCGAAAAACAACCTGTGCATCCTTGTGCCGACTGTGGGCGGCCCACGTTTTTTTTGTTTTTTGGTAAAACTCCACAGTTATCACTCTGAACGAAAATCCCGTCATTTCAAGATATAAGTCACATTGTTTAGTGATAAACGACCAGTCAAAGTTTTCTAGTTTAATCTGTCAGAGTTTTAGTAGGTAAGTTAAACTCTTTAAAAATTATGGAAATATTTTCAAAAAATAAATGTTATTAGTAACTTGCCTATTAAGTGTTTTTGTTCTGAATTTTTCCTAAATTAGTTGAAGATTTGGCCTTGGAAAAATCTTTTTATTTGCACAAAAATTGATTTCACCAGAGGTGTTTGTCATTTTGTCACAATTTCATTCGTTTTTTTAGATTTTTTTCAGTTCGGCCCATTTGGTTTCAAAGGAGAACGAGGAGAAAAAGGCCAACAGGGCGAGCCCGGATATCCAGCCTTCAGGGCAGGCCCGCCAGGAGCCAACGGACGTCCTGGAGACCGAGGCCCTCCTGGACGCACCAAATCATGTGAGTGGGTCAAAAAGAGGATAATATTTGCTCATTCTTTCCACTAAAACAACTTTTACTCCCCTTTTGTTTGTGTGTAGGGGCTGAGTACTATCAGGGCCCCCAGGGGCTGAGGGGAAGGCCCGGCAGTGCAGGCCAGAAAGGACTGAAAGGTGCTTTCTACTTCCATCATTTGCAGATCAAATTTGCCTCTCTCTTTTGTTTTGTCCAAATCCACTTTTTTACATTTTGGTAAACAGCTTTGTGTTTGCTCAGGTGACCATGGAGACTGTCAATGCCAGAATCTGAACCCTCAGAGCGGTTTACCGGGACCTGTCGGGCAGCCAGGCGATGCTGGAATGATCGGAGAATTTGGTCGTGAGGGCGATTTTGGTGATCCAGGTCCCCGAGGAGAAGACGGGTACCCTGTAAGATGAAACAGGAGATTTAAATCTCTTACTTTGTTGTTTTTGTTTGTCTGTTTACACACTTAAACGTTGCTTTTTTTCAGGGGACACCTGGCGCTCCTGGTCCTCTTGGCATTAAAGGTCGAAAAGGAGACACAGCCGTCCCAAGAGAGAAAGGTACAGGTTCTTGTCTTAGATGGGTACGGGGGGAGGGAGGAAGTGAGGATGGATTGAGGAGAGTTCAGGAAAGAAGAGAATGAACAAAAAAATTGAGAAATTTGAGATAAAAACCACTGGATGGTTTAAACAACACATGTCAAAGTTAAGGCCCGGGGGCCGGATCCGGCCCTCCAGATCATTTTATTTCATTGTTATTAGTGACCCGATGTTGTCTTGCACTTATTTCTAACTTGTATCATTTTAAATAAATATATTTCTATTGAGAGTAAAATCTTGAAAGTTATTTAAGGTTTAAGTTGATTTATTCTGGAACAACATTCCTGCCTTTTCACTATTCACAAAGTTACAGTTTTTAAGTTTACAAAAAATGTATTCTGATAGCTTTTTGAACTATTTTGGCATTTACTAAGATTTTTTTTTTAGGTTATTTTGAAGTTTAGCTAATATTTCAGCTACATGCTAATAGTTTGTGGCTAATTTAGTTTTTTTGAGTATTTGAGGCCATTTTAAGGTTTAGCTGTTTTTTTCAGCTACATTCTAGCTGTTTTGACTTTTATTTTTTTTACTTTTTAAGTTAATTTGGCACCTCAGTTTAAACTGAGAAGCTTTTAATGTCGTTTGTGATCACTGACTATATGAGAACCAGACCAAGTTTGTGTGGCATCACCCATAGCATCAAGCTAGCGGACTTTAGCTGTATGCGTTAGATCAATCTCTACTTTATGGATCAATTATTGATCTATTAAATGTAGATCAATTAATCTATTTGATCAACCCAGCCCTACTAAAATCAGGATTAGATTAGAGCGGTGGTAAACGTAAAAAATATTTTTAAGAAGACAAGTCATCGTTGGATGATAGGTTAGAACTATTGACTGTATATGAGAACTGGACGGAGTGACCCCTCCCCCTCCAACAAAATGAAGTCTATTCAGTCGCCATTTTTTATGGGCAATGTCATGTTGGAGCCAGATGTCAGGAAGTTGGTTCTATGGCAGACACTCTCACCAATTATGAGTGAGCTTGTTGGAAGGCTGCACCAAATCTGTCAATCAGACATTTTAAGCGTCAGACGGGACCACCTACTTTTCTTGAGGCATCTGATTGGTCAGGGTATAGCTTAAAAAAATATATTTTGGAGCAAGAATGGTTATTCTGACGAATATAATAGCTGTTTATGTCTCAATAGAAGTCTTTTGGATTTTGACTTCTTGGAGCCAGCGGGTACTTCCTGTTTGGAACACCAGGGGGGAGGGAGGGGCCACTCAGTCCAGTTCTCATATACAGTCAATGAATCTGAAACAAAACCAGAATAACATTGTAGGTCATCATAAAGACGTGATCATCCGACGATGGCTCGTCTTCTTACAAAGATTTTTACATTTACCACCACTCTAATCTAATACGGGTTTTAGTAGGGCTTGGTAGATAAAAAAATTGATTAATCGATCTAAACTTAATAGATCAATAATAGATCCATAAAAATAGAGATTGATCTAACGCATGAAGCTAAAGTCCGCTAGCGTGATGCTAACCTATAATAGGATTTCCCATAGGACGGCTAATGCTAATGCTTGCTGACTAAATTAACATCTTTATAAACTCACAGGCATGAATCTTACTAACTCTTTTAAGGAAATATTTTTTAAAGTAACCATTTGTGGTCTAAAGCACATGTTTTTGCTCATACTTTCTTCTTCTTCTTCTGGAATGAGGTGTAATGCTATAGCGTGATCGCCATCTAGTGGCCAAACTGACACGCCCTCCAGGAGAGGCAGAACAATTGTCGGAGCTTCTTTGTTTGAGAATCTATGGTAGTAACGGTATTATGGTATTAACAATCTCATTAGAATTTTACTAATAAATGTTACAGTATGTGAACTGTATCAGATTAAAATGAAAATCTTCATAACATATATAGACTATTAATGTATTTCTAGACAAATGTGTCTTAATGTGTAAACTCAAAGTAGTTTGTTAAAACTTGTTAAGAATAAATAATAATAAATATGCCATCTATTCCAGTCAATGTCCTCAACTGAAGTTAACACACTTCCCTGTTTGTTTTGCATCCCTGCAGGATATCCCGGAGACTCTGGTGATCCTGGCCTTGATGGATTTCCTGGACAGTTGGGAAAACCTGGACAACACGGCCGGCCTGGCCCTCCTGGTTTCCCTGGACCCCCAGTGAGTCCAGTACTTGTGTTGGCAGAAATAGCTTCTGCTAGTACACCATAGATGATGCTTTTCCTCACTGTAACCGTTCAGTTTTAGAGAAAAACTTTCCCATAAAAAAGGAAAGTCTTTGTAATTAACTGATTTGACTGCAAGACCTAATCATTACTCTGGTATCAGAGAGATTTTTTGTTTTTAAATTATAAACATATACATAAACATTATAAACATACTCCATTTTGTAGTAGAAATGCATCTTAACCATTTAACATTTTTGAAAACATTGTTTGGATCACTTCCCTTAGATAATGTCATAGACTTTTTATGATTATGTCTTGATTGGATTATTAAAAACTCAAAACAATGTGTTTAAGATAGTTATTTTGTTTCTTTGTGACTTTTTATTTTATTTGTTTTAATCAATAATCCTGCTTGGTTTTCCCTGTAACCAGGGAGAAGGACCCTTAGGGGAACCTGGAGACAAGGGCTTTCCAGGTCGCTATGGAAGTCCTGGTGCTGATGGGCTCTCAGGGGAGCCAGGACAGAACTTTCCAGGCCCAAAAGGCCTGGATGGTTTACTTGGAGATGCTGGCCTCCCCGGATATGACGGAGTGCCAGGACCACCTGGAACACCAGGTAAATGCCACCGACTGCCTCCTGTGGCTTCATACTGTCTCACTTCCGTGGTGAACATTTCTTGCTTCTTGAGTGAATATCCTTTTTTTTAATTCCTCTTTACTTTAAGACCCACTCCAGTCATCTTTTGATCTGTTGTAAAAGTGTTCCCAGTCGTCTTTTAATTATGATTGTGACGTTTTAAACAAAATGAAAAACCTGGATTGTTTTCTTAAGCCTCGTTTCCACTGAGCAGTACGGTATGGTCCAGTACTTTCGCGTTTTTTGAGCGTTTCCATTGTAAAATGGACTCATTAAACCAGGGGTGTCAAACTCATTTTGGTTCAGGGGCCACATTTAACCCATCTAATCTCAAGTGGGCCAGACCAATAACATAATAGCAAAGTAACCTATGGTCAAGTAATCTGTAGCTTTATTATGGTCTTCAGCAGCAGTCACTGACTGCAAGGACCATATTGTTTTTTTTTTTCTTTGTTTTTTTACTTTTATCCTAATAGCCTAATCACTTCGTACGTTGTTTATTGTGTCTAATTCTTGCTCTCTTGTTATGACAGTCTTTCATGTTCATTGCTCCCCCTAGCGGCAGAATTGTGCTTTGCGGTAATTTCTTTAAAGAACCATAACTCGCTGCAGGAATGGGCTACAAATTGGCTTTTTTCCCCCAACATCCTTATTTTGTTTTCCTTTCATGACGGGGCCGGATATCCGGCCCGCCTGATGCAATAAACTGTACCAAACCGTACCTCTTGAGGGCCCCCATCCATTGTAGGCCTATTGGAAAATGGAGCGGGACGGTTGGGGCGGAGCCGCTGCAGCCATCCGGTGTTTGTCAGAAACTTATGACAACATTAGCAAGCACCAATATAGTGCTAAGCTAGCGTTTCTGTTTCCTCTTTACGGCGGTATTCTTCTTAGCCGCCCCAATCTTCTTTCAAACAACATAAATTGAACAAAAAGTGTACAAAAAGTAAAGCAAGAAAAAGGAGGGGCCTCTGGTCACACGCAAGATGACGGCAAAATTAATTTCTAGCCTCAAGCAGAAATTTTGAAACTTTTGACAAAATGCATTTTTTTTTTCTCTGTGAAACTCTCGGAAAAAGGGTCAAAAAAAGAGAGAAGAAATGGGAATAAAGGTCGGGAGCTTAAGAGGGGGGTTCAGGGGGAGGGACTTCCGGCTGTTAATTTTCGGCCGCCAAATTTTTTTCTCTGTAGCCTGATTCTCTTGGGAAAAAAAACACACTCTCTGCTTACAGTCTCTCCCACTAGCTCACAGCCCCTCACAACCCCAACCTAACATTACCGGTGCACCAAAAATAGTGAGCAATATCGGAGCGATACATCCGTACCGTTTTGAGCCAGCTGGGACGAAGAAAACAAAAGACGTTTATGGATCTAGTCGTCTACAAGTGGATTCATCAGAATGGAGCAGAGCAGGGAGCTTACGATCTTTTTTAAACAGCATTTTATCATACGCTCCTGCTTCATACAATTTGAATACAAAAAATGGAATAGAAATACTAAGCTGGGGAATTTGGCTGTTGCACCAAAATAATCATTATTTACAAAAAATATCAAGAATACTCGTAAATGCAATTTTGAGCTTCATTTTTATGATGTATATGCCTCCATCTTCAGGAAAAAATGCCACAGAGCCTGTAAAAACACTAATTTGATTGGAGTGGGTCTTTAAAGTGTTTCCTCTCCTTCCTCCAAGTGCTCTCTTTTACACTTGGTTGTTAAACGGGAATGGAGATTAATTGCTTGTGATTGGAACGGAAGGAAGCATGGCGGAACCGTTTCTGAAGTTGTTTATTTTCCTTTTTCTTTGCTGCCTCCTCGGTGCAGAGGCTGCATCCCTCAAACCAGCTGCAGCTGAGCTTGTTTGAGTTCATGCTTGTGCTTTTGAATAACTCTGGTTTCGAATGCCTCTCTCTTTCATTCTCCCTCGTTTGCAACTGAAAGGTGGCTGTAGTCCAGCGAGTGGAGGACAGGTGGATGTAACAGGTAGCTGGTATATTAACATTATCACCTTATCGTCGCTCCCCTTCATAACCTGTTTTTTGGCTTTGCTTTGATTTTGTGTCATTGGTTTATTAGAGCATTTTGAAATGTTTTCTGATCAAGATCTCTATACCTGTTAATGTTAAAAGAATGTGGAGTCTGAATTGATTCACGCTGGGCAGCAGTTAAAACCACCCGCATCACAGTAGTTGTTTCTAAACTCCCAAAACAATCCCCTGTGGTGCTACCCTGAAAGCTAAGCTTCTCTGATCTTATTTCCAGGCCTCTGCGATGCTCTGCCAGGACTCCCTGGTGCTCCCGGACTTCCAGGTGTCCCTGGATTACCAGGTTTTCCAGGTAACAAATCCAAAAAGAGTACTATGTTGCATTCTTGTCTTAAAGAAGGCCAGTTTGAGAGTTTTGATGCTTATATGTGTTTGTGATCAAACAGGATCCATTGGCACAAAAGGTGCACAAGGTTCTGACGGGGTCAGGGGGGTTAAGGGAGAACAAGGAGAACGAGGCAAAGGTGGAAGTCCTGGACCTGCAGGTAAGGAGTGGCAGAAAAATTATTAAATTTACCTGAATATCAAATCAACTTTTGGTAAAGTTTAAAGTCAGTAAACCCCAATAAAAATTGTAAAATTCTCCTTTTTTAAAAAAATCAAGCTAAATACACCCATTTGATTCAAGACCTCCCTTTGGAAAGCACAAAAAATACCCATTAAAATTTAGGATCCAAACTTTTTGGATCCTTTTGAGACTCCCATTCATAGAAAGTTTTCCATTTCAGAAAAAGGCTTAAAAAAGAACATCTAGACTTAGTTTTTTTTCAGTGAACACATTTAGCTCCTTATCCAAGATGAAAAACATATCAAGTCTTTTGCATAAGGCTAAAGGTCAAATTAAAAGTCCAGATGATCTCATTTAAAACATGTTTTTCACTGCCACTCAGCATTACATGTAACTACTTTGTATGGAATAATACATTGAACATTTTATGGAGTGTCCTGCAAGAAAAAATATTTTCCAACTTTATTGTAAAAAAAAAAAAAAAAATGTATTTATTTTTTTCTTTATCCAAATACAGGCTTTCCTGGTCCCAGGGGTGACGCTGGCATTCCTGGAGCCAAAGGGTTAGTTGGGTCCCCAGGTGTACCAGGTGCTCACGGTCGATATGGGCCCAAAGGTGAGAAGGGTCTTCATGGTGAAATCTTGGGAGCATCGGCTGGAGCACCAGGTGACCCGGGCCTCCCTGGACTCCAAGGACTTAAAGGCCAAGATGGAGAACCAGGACCCCCAGGCTATGAAGGTTATTTTGTTATGACATTACGAATTTATTTAATGCTAAGTCTAAGAAGCTTAACCAACAAGCTTTACTGCCTTTTGCAGGAATGGGCGGCATGCCTGGTATGATTGGTTTCAAAGGGGAAAAAGGCTCTCTAGGTCTGTCAGGAGAGGAGGGAAAACCTGGACTTCCAGGATTTTATGGCTTCCCTGGTGAACCTGGAACAGCAGGCCAACCAGGGCCAGATGGTGCAACTGGAGACCCAGGTTAGACTCAATATCAACAAAAGACACACTCAACAAGAATTGTGCTTGTCATGGTTCCTACTAGTAACAAGGCGTCCGTTAATATAGGAGTCCCAGGAGAAAGGGGAACCGATGGAGACTCAGGTCCTCCAGGTCCAATAGGACTCAAAGGAATGCCAGGTGAATTTGGTGACGATGGACCCATAGGAGAGCCAGGCTCACCAGGTGACCCAGGATGGCCCGGCACAACCGGACGCCCCGGACTTCCAGGGATAAAGGGTTAGTGTATCAGACAATCAAGGCAACATTTACCAGGGACACCTGGCAAAGCAAATGGATCTTGAGATCAGAGATACAAATCGGACTCCAACTGCCTCTGGTAGAAATGTTAAAGTTCTTGACATTAAAATTGGAAAAAGTCAACACAACTATGACTCTTTGGGAAGAATTGTCAGAGAAAGCTTCTTCTGAAACATCTTTTTTAATGAGCATTTCTTTTATTATTTCCACTTTCATTGTGATAAGCTTTTGAGCATAAGTAAAGTAAAAACCATCAGTGTTAAGACATTGCTGTAACAGTGAAATATGGTGGCAAAGGTGTCAAGTTATGGTGCTTTTTGTTGCTTGAGGGATCTAAGACCTTTTTTGTGTTTTATGTAAAATTTTTGACACTTAACAATTTAATATTTTCATGCTTTCTCCCTTTGTAGGGAGCAAAGGGTCTTTTGGTATGAGTGGTTTTGAAGGAGTTAAGGGGACTCCTGGGTCAAAAGGAATAACTGGCGTCAAAGGAGATGCCGGAATGCCTGGACAGCCGGGCTTTAAAGGATCGATTGGAGAACACGGAGAAAAAGGTGAGGTTCTCTATTGTTTATCTAAGTGAGACTGACACTAAACACTCAACTTTTGTTTTCAGGTGATCGTGGTGTTAAAGGTCCACCTGGCGAGAAGCCCCAAATCCCTCTTCACATCATTGTTGACATGAAAGGGGTCAAGGGTGAACATGGACCTCTAGGGGATCCAGGCTTCCCTGGACCGAGAGGTTTGTAGCTCCAAATTCCATCTTCCAACTAGAAAAATTGCATTACCTCCGATAATGCATGTGTGAATGCATTATTGCGCTAATGCGGTTATTGTAAATTGCTTAAATTGCTTAAATTTGCAGTAATTGCTTAAATTGTGTAACGTGTATTAAGTGCTTAAAGTGTGTAAAGTGCTCAAGTTGCATTAACTAGCATTAAAAGCTTAAATTGCGTTAATTTGCGTAAATTGCGTGAAAATCGTAAAATGTACGAATACCAAAAGTTCGTGCATTAATGTCCTGAACGTGCTGAACGTTTTAATACCAATATTGTAAAAGTTTTAAGGTGCAGTAAAAAGTTTAAATTTTTCCATTGACTTAACATAGGGCTGAAAATTCGCATAAATTGCGTAATATCGCGAAAACTGTAAAATTTGCGAAAACCAAAAATACAAGCAGTAATGTCCTTAACGTGCTGAACGTTTTGATACCAAGATTGTGTAAATTGCATAAAGTGTGCTTGAGTTTTTACGTGCCGAAAAACGTACGGAAGAAAACGTAAATAAATAATCTCAATAGTGTGAATGCATTGAATGCATTCACACAATTAACTTTTTATTTTCCTTTGACCCAACACACATGACTTTGGAAAAATGTGCTGTTCTCCACAGGCTCCAAAGGTTTGCCTGGTCTGCCGGGTTTTGAAGGAGTCCATGGTAATCCAGGAGATCCTAGCGATGTCAAAGGTCAACATGGTGATCCAGGTCTGCAGGGGTTACCTGGGATCAAAGGGATGCCAGGGCAAACCGGAGTTCGGGGCATTTTAGGTTTCGAGGGGATGTCTGGTGAGAAGGTGAGTGAAGTTTAGGGGTTTAAGAAAAGTGACTCTGCAGTTGATTATAATTCCAGCAGATTCTGAAGTGAAGAAAAGTAGCCTTGAGCACATTTGCAAAACTTTACAGTATGAAGTGCTTACGCAATTCATGCAAATAAGCAAATTCTGTCGCGAAGAAAAGCAGTTTTGAGGCATATTATGTTTATCATGAAAATCCCAATAGAAAATATTGGTATGGCGAACTATCGCGATATTTCAACTTGTGAACGCTTCCCAGTCCCTTCTTTAGCCAACAGACACTCCCCTCCGCACACTGGACGGGGCTCTGCTCCGTCTCAGCCCCGTAACACCTTCTTTGAACGGAAACGTTTCATACAAGCGTCTCGAGTTGTCTGAGTTTTGTGACAAACCAGAAGAGTCACGTGGTTGAAAAAAAAGCAGAAATCAGAGAATATCTGAAACAGGAATAAGCAGGGTAATATTGTATATCATCGGTTACCATGGTAGTGTATTAATTATTGCTATATTTGCAATATTATGATACCATCTGTATCGTGAGGCATGAATCGTAAATCCCATCGTATTGTCAGTTACCCTGAGATTCCCAGCTCTAGTCAACAAGCTACAGTGAGTCAGAGATGGTGTCGCCAACATCATTCTGTTATATTGGTAAAGTATCTATATATGTTAATAAATATAAGGTTATATATGTGTAAATATGTCTATAATATAATATGTTTGACTTCAAAGTTATACTCTGATTATAACGTTTAAAGTTGTATTTTGGACAGTACTTTTTCATTGGTTGCTTATGTAGCCATAAAGGGGTCCAACGGGCCTCCCTGTGCCGGTCCCCAGCCCGGATAAAATACAGGGTCGTGTCAGGAAGGACGTCCGGAGTAAAAATCTCTGGCAAACCAAATGTGCAAATCAGTGCACTAGCGACCACTGATGGGATGTGAAGAATGGTGACCACCACCTCTTTCATTGGTTGCTGGTGTATTATGGGTTCAAATGCTTGGATTTAAGAGTGTCAATTTTTTACCTCTTGAAGAGGTCGCAGAGGTACCAGATATTTTTGTGTTAGTCACTTTTACAGTGAGTTTGATGAAGTTCATGGATTCAAGATGGAGGTTTTTCATTAAAAAAAACAACATTTTTTGTCTTTATAAAAATAAAAATCAATGAACCAAAGTCTATAGACCGTCAGTAAAGTATATTATAAGCAGAACTAATACGCTTTTGCCTTGACAAATCTTATCAGCTTAAAAAAATGATCTGCACACTCTTATGTTTTCCTAATTTGTCAACTTTAAGCAAGAATTTCCCTAAAAAAGATTTCCCAATTTAAAAAACAAAATGTATTCTAACCTTTTTGGCAACATAGTTTTTGATTTTTTACATTCTTATGCATCAACTTCTCATGCATGGTCTAATTTTCAGGGAATCAAAGGAAGCTCTGGTGCTTATGGTGCATCAGGAGAAAAAGGCAGAAAAGGAGTCAAAGGTATGTTTCCAAAATCAAATAAAAAAAGCATACCTAATAAATAAATTAAAGAAATTTTAATGTAATCTTACAGGTGATACGGGTCCTCGTATTGACCTTCCCGGAAGTACTGGACTGAGAGGAGAGGTCGGACTTCCAGGAAACCCGGGTACAGATTTATTATTTTAGCCAATGCTATTTACACATGTAACCAAGCACAAAAACTGATGGAAATTCATGTAAAATGTACATTGCTGCATGACCTGCTTGTACCACGCCCTAATTATGTGCGAATAGTAACATCCTATTTTTTTTTTAAACATCTTTGAATTTTACAAGTGTTTATATTTTCTGAATTGTTTCTGCTTTGCAGGGTTGAAAGGACTTTTTGGAACCCCTGGAGATCCAGGCATTTCGGGTTTTGATGGTATTGTGGGAAAGAGAGGAACACCCGGTGATCCCGGATTACAGGGGTTCCCAGGTAAAGCACTCGCCTTCACCCCCAGATTAAAAAAGCTGTTACACAAAATGTGTTTTCGTGAATCTTTCTTCTTTCCTATTCAGGGTCAGACGGGCAGAAAGGAGCTCCTGGTTACCAAGGCCAGAAAGGTATTTCTGGGTTCCCAGGAAAAGATGGACTTCCAGGCTTTCCAGGATTTCCAGGAATCAAAGGTAAGTCTCAATATAATCAACATTATTTTTATTCATAAATTCTTACATTCAGTAACAACGTGTGTGCAGGTTATCCTGGCCTTCAGGGTCTCCATGGACTGCATGGACTAAAAGGACAGAAGGGGACTTCTGGAACAGCAGGTAGATGATCAACAAACTTGATAAAACTGGTCAATTTAAAGAGCCACAGTAATGAAAATTGCATTTTTAATATGTTCTAGCACATTTTTTCTGCTAGTAAAGGGCATATATAAAGAAAATTTTGACAAATGGCATTTCTGAGTATTTCTTTTTTCAAATCGTTGTGAATCAGGAGCAGATGGAAAATGTCGTCTGTAAAGAGATTATTTGTGACATGGGCGGGCCACAAGCTCCCTGCTCTGATCCATAATAGGGTGGTGAAGGGGGCGGAGTTGCTCCACGTCAATAGTCCCGCCCACAGCTAGGAGTCAAATTTCTAATGAACTACTGCAGTTCTGCAGAAACTATGTCCTAGAAGACGACAGGTTTTTATTATTTTTGCTAAAAACAGAGATGAAAAGATGATTGGAGTGAGACTTTGCAATATATAACAGTCGTATTATACAACAATAAATATATTTGTCAAAACCTTGCCTTGATAATGTTTCAAATTTAGAATACATTTTTACAGCCATAACTAGAACAATCAAATTGACAAAAATAAATAAAGGCCTTACTATTCTTATAATATATTTTTTGATCCTTTTTTTATCAGGTTTGAATCTTCCTGGTCAAGCTGGCAACCCAGGAGTGAAAGGACAGAAAGGAGAGACTGGTAACCCAAACAACCAACAAGGGGATCCAGGAGCTTCAGGTTTTAAAGGATTCCAGGGACCAACAGGTAAGTCTCTAACTTGATTCATTTGAGGTTTTGTTTGATTTATGAAACACAAATTCCAACCATGTTATTTGGTATTTTTCCCAGCCTGATAGTTTCCTATCCAATGCTTCATGTTTTTAGGTGATTATGGTCTGCCAGGGTTTCCAGGACTCCGCGGTCCTTCCGGACTAGATGGTATCCCAAATGAACCAGGATCTCCAGGGGATCCTGGTTTTCCAGGACCCACAGGGTTCCAAGGTGAAGTGATTTAGTTGATGGTACGGTCTCATATACAGCTCCCACCGTCCGATGGGGAAGAATTGGCAGAATCTTCAAGATTTCCTGCCGCTGCCCGATTTTTCTGGAAAATCAAACAAAACAGTCAGGTGGCTGTTAGGCATTCAGAATTACCTGCTTTTCATATACCTTTTATATACCTTAAAAATTGCCACCTAATTATGAACTCAAACTTTAAGAATTTAATTACCTTTGTGTTGGTAAAAGTGAGTTAATAAAGTTTTGTTAAACATTTTTTAGGTTTACCCGGTCCCAGAGGATCACCTGGCTTTGATGCTTCTCCAGGAGGGAAGGGTGAACCAGGATTTAATGGTTTTCCTGGATTTCCTGGTAGCAAAGGATTCAGTGGAGATCCAGGTCAGACCGGATACAAGGGACCCCATGGGATTTTTGGGAAAAAAGGTTTGTGCTACAAATGAGACTGGCTTGAAACCAAATGAAGCTTGTATTTAACCGTAATGTAGAAAGATTGTGTTATTAGCCATGTAAACAAACATTCAGAACTTGATCCTCTTTCAGTCCAGTTCACATTGGTTTCTTCAAGTTCTCCAATTACTGAATATTTTGTGTGTCGCTCTATTTTGTAATGATCTCTTCACAAAAAAAAAAAAAAACTTATGCTCATAGGACGGCCCATATAGTGTAATTCTGTCGCATCTGATAGACCAGTAAGATGGTTTTACATAAAAAAAAATAATAAATCTGGTAAGACTACGTCTATTTTTTCTTACAGGAGTGAAAGGAGAGCAGGGATTGATGGGAATTCCTGGCGTAACTGGTCCAAAAGGAGAGAGGGGACAAACAGGTTTTAAAGGAAACTCTGGCCTTCCAGGTCAGTTTGAGGCTCATTTATTTGGTTTCTATAAAGTTCCAGATTTTCAGGAGGGGGGTTGGTACGAGCTCTTGGGCAAACCCTTCTTTTCTGCTGTAGGTTTTCCCGGGCAGCCAGGAAGTCGGGGTCCTCCTCCAATACCAATCAGAATTCCAGGAGAAAGGGGCCCTCCTGGGCCACAGGGAAATCTAGGACTACTGGGTATTAGAGGGGAACCAGGACCCCAGGGTCCACCTGGAGATTCAGGTAGCCTATTGCAGTAATGTTCTTTCTTTTCAAATTTGAATATCATCTACCCATGAATCATATTTGACAGACACAGTATTCAAATCTCTGGGAAATACCTTCTGTTGTTCTACAGGGTTCATAGGACCCATTGGACAGAAAGGCATGCCGGGAGTTAGCGGGACACCAGGGACACCTGGATTCCGGGGAGAATTTGGCCAAATAGGCCACCCTGGTCTGGAAGGCATGGAAGGTACGTCTGGCACTGTGAGGCAGCCTGGTGGTGTAGCCAAACTTAGATTAAATGACTTGATTTACAGATGGAAATTAGAAGTTTACAAAGATACCCCGATGAGGCTTCATTTAAATCATGATCAGTTAAACAGGGAGCTGAATAAACCTCTTCATTCTGGAACAGGTCACCGTGGCAACCCTGGGACCACTGGATTACCTGGTATGCCTGGTCGCAGCGTTAGTGTGGGATACTTGCTGGTGAAGCACAGTCAGTCAGAAGAAAAGCCCATGTGTCCAGTGGGAATGTCCAAACTGTGGGACGGCTACAGTCTGCTGTACTTTGAGGGCCAGGAAAAGGCTCACAACCAGGACCTTGGTAAGCCAACGGGAATGGTAAAACTACACCTTCTGGGCTGAATTCTTTCACTTAACATCCATCCATCCATCCATCTTCTTGACCGCTTAGTCCCTTTCGGGGTCGCGGGGTGCCGGAGCCTATCCCGGCTACTGATGGGCGAAGGCGGGGTACACCCTGGACAGGTCGCCAGTCTGTCGCAGGGCCTCAATCACACACACATTCACTCCCACATTCATACCTAGGGGCAATTTAGAGTCACCAATCAACCTATGAAGCATGTTTTTCGGACGGTGGGAGGAAGCCGGAGTTCCCGGTGAAAACCCACGCATGCACGGGGAGAACATGCAAACTCCACACAGAAGGGTCCCAGCCGGGAGTCGAACCGGGGCCTTCTCGCTGTGAGGCGAGAGCGCTAACCACTGCGCCACCGTGCAGCCCACTTCACTTAACATCTTTAGGTCAAATTAAACCTTGTTGTGAACCACAACTGTGCAAGTTTGCTTTATCTAAAGGAGTTCCGATCAAGAGCTTCATCATTACAGTTTTGTCAAGTAATCTCATCTTTGATTTTTCTCCAGGACTGGCAGGCTCATGCCTCCCACGGTTTAATACCATGCCCTTCCTGTACTGTAACCCTGGGGACATCTGTTACTACGCCAGCAGAAATGACAAATCCTACTGGCTGTCAACTACTGCTCCTCTTCCCATGATGCCAGTAGAGGAAAATGAGATCAAACCATATATAAGTCGCTGTTCGGTGTGTGAAGCTCCATCTGTTGCCATCGCTGTCCACAGTCAGGGCATCGACATCCCCCAGTGTCCTGCGGGCTGGCGCAGTCTGTGGATCGGTTACTCTTTCCTCATGGTGAGTTCTTTTGCAAGAAGTCGTTGAAGGTTCTAATTTATCAAGATTACTTTTTTTGGGAAGTAATTTTAACTATTTGAAACCTGAACCTTTAGCTCCAGTATTGGCATTGTTTCAACTACCCTAACTCAACAACTGTTTGAGCAATTATTTGGAAGTGGAGAAAAGGAGTCTTGCACTAATATGTGACAATTTACAGCAGTAATTGCTAACGTAATCAACGTGGATCAACTGATTCTGTCTCAGAAACAACTGATCAATGTTGATCTTTTTAAGTGTCAAAAGCTACATTCACACTCAGCATGTGATGCTTTAGCTTGTTGTGTTGACACTGGATTGTCGCTACCTGATACTAGTGCATGCAGTGAGTTATATAGGTTAGAGATGACATGCTAGCCTATTACCATTTTCCAAGAAAGGTAAAAGGTGAAACCATATTGAACATGTCAGTAAACAATGAAATACGGCTTAGCATATACATGAATGACCATAAAATGCTTAACTTTTGTCCGACTGATTGTGATAATCACAAAAATAAAACCCAGGTCAGGATGTTAATATTTTTGTGGTTTTATTCAAATCTGTACACACAATGAGATTTAAACAAACTGTTAGACTCCTCGATCCATGTTTATAAGCGAGTCAGCGGCTAGCCGACATCGCCCCATACCGCTTGAGCCCGTTGTATTTGAGTCCTTGTGACGAGGTCCAGGGGTGCTCCGCAGACAGGAGAGAGGGCACAGTGAGCACGTCACTCCATGGCCCTGGTGCTGCAAGGCAGCTTTTGCTGTAAAGCACACAGTGGTTGGGGCTTATCGAGCTGGTCATGATGCACCGCATGGGGCAAATGCATAAGTGGATCCCACCCAGCCTCTATCAGAAGGACTCAGGCACCTACACGAAACCGGGCAGGTAGTTTTTTGTACGCCACATGTCCCTGTCTGCCTGCCGCTTGGGGATTCGGTGCTGGGGTCTTTCCTCTTCACTCGCTGCTGCCAAGGGAATCCTAGTTAGTTTATTTGCCTCCTCTTGGTAACCTGCTTATCAACAGGTCGCCTGGTCTGATATGAGGTCGAAGACACATTCAAATACCACGGTCATCCTCCATAAAAAGCAAAAAAAAGATTGTTGGTCCTGCCAAAAAATGTGGAATTAGTGCAAAGACTAAAGCTACCTTTGAATAGGCTACAAGATCAGCCTAAACGTTCATTATTGAAAGTAAACTCACTCAGATCCTCCTAAAATGTTTTCTAGAAGTTCACCTTTATCAGCTGACATGTGAAACGTCACATTCTTGTTTTTCCCGCTCTGTTTGTGCAGTTGCAGCACCGCATGGAGCAGGCATGTATACCATTCCAAAATGGCCTCCAACTTTGTGTACGCAACAAGCTTGCATAGTAGCTCTAGCCCAGGGTGCCCCAAACTTTTTCTTGCGAGGGCCACATAGCTGTTTTCTTTTCTGATGTGGGGCCGGGGTCAGTTTGTAGGCTAACAAAAAGCAGTGGAAAAAAAAAAAAAAAAATCGCATGATGCGTCTAAACTCAAACATTTAAAGTTTTCCTGAAAAGCCACACATAACCAGATAGGAGCCAAGACTGCAGAAGATTGGAATAAAAAGTCACATTCTAAGCAGGTCTCGATCGCATGGCCAGACTGGAAATAAAAAATAAAAATTAAAAATCATGGATCTCTGATAGTGCTCAGGGGGCCAGGCCAAATGTGGAGGTGGGCTAGATCCGGTCCGCAGTTTGGGGACTCCTGCCTATTTGTAACTCATTGAGCGCATGTACCCAGGCCCGGCCCTTGGCTGCATGGAACCCTAGGCAAAAAAGGATTATCAACTTTATAAACTTTCAGCGCACGGTCAACGAACGCCTAACTGGTACAAAGACTGACTAGACTTAAAAATGTGTGTACCCACATGCAGTCACGCAAATTCTGGACGCAGAAGCCTCAAATTCTGATCTATATGCGAGTGTGCATAGACTTTTCATTAAAAGAAGCCGCTTAAACGCAAATCTACACAGACGGTGTGTAAGCACCTTTATCTTAAAGTGGTTGCTTGAATGTGCGTTGCCAACGGAGATGTGAACGTAACAGCCTAGCCAAGAGTAGGGCTGGGATGATAAAACTGATTAATGGATCTGAATCGACCTAAGCTAAATGGATCAATAATCGATCGATAAAAGTAGAAATCAATCTAACACGAAATGCTAATGTCCGCTAGCTTGATGCCAACATTTTATTGGATTTACCATAACAGCTAATGCTAACGCTTGGTTGACCTAAACATACATTGCATCTTTATATACTCACAGGTAGGAATTATTTTAAAGTAACCATTTATGGTCTAAAACACAGTTTTTGCTCATACTTTCTTCTTCTGGAATAAAGTGTAATGTGATCGCCACCTAGTGGCCAAACTGAAATACCCTCCAGAAGAGGCAGAACAATTGTTGGATTTTCTCTGAGAATCCATGTAACAGTGTATGGTATGAATGTATTTCTAAACAAATGTGTCTAAATGTGTAAACTCAAAATTGAATCGAATTGAATTGAGAGGATTGAAGGAATTGAAAAAATCAGAATCGAATCGATCCAGGCTCTGAATCTAATCAATTATGAAAATTATTGGCAATACCGCCCTACTAAAGAGTCTGTCAGATATGTAATATTTAGTCATTACCAGCAACATCTCTGAAACGCTGAGCAGAGTTAGATTTTTAGTTTTTATATCATATGAAGATTCTGTTTCATAAACTCTTATCTGCGTCTTTGCAGCACACAGCAGCAGGAAACGAAGGAGGGGGTCAGTCCTTATCGTCGCCTGGCTCCTGCCTGGAGGACTTCCGCACATTACCCTTCATCGAGTGCAATGGGGCCAAAGGCACATGCCACTACTTTGCTAACAAACACAGCTTCTGGCTGACCTCCATAGATCAGTCTTTTCACGCTAATCCAGCGCCGGAGACCCTCAAAGCGGGTCAACTTCGGTCTCGCATCAGCCGGTGCCAAGTCTGCATGAAGAACTTGTGAAAAAGACTGCACAGGAACTCGAAGCCTTTCCATCTGAACTGAGATCAGTTGAACTCCTTGAACCACTCAGATGAAGCGTGCAGTGACTGTGAGTTGGCTCTTCAAACTGCACTGTAGTAATGAAGAAAAAACACAAAGATCTATAAAGAAAAAACTGTATTATGGTCAAATGTTTGTGTTTAAAGGATGTTTTGGTGCTTTTTAACTTATTACCTCATCTAACAGTCAAAGAGTAAAATACAGCAGAACCAAAGATGCACCAATTTAAGCAACATGTTCCTTATGGCTTCAGGTAAACAATACAGACTTACTAACACTGCTTTGCCAACCAAGAAAACACTTCAAACCTGTTTTTCCACAGCTCTTTCCTAGCCTGTTTTTGTAAAATTACAGCAATTCTTTTTGGACACATGTATTGACTGCTTTTTAAATGTCTTTAGCTTTTTTTCTTTTTCATATGTTCACCAAAATGCACTGATTTTTCCTGTTTGAATTAACCACTTTTGAGAGTTTTAAGTGTTTATCTTATGTTGTCATCTACACATTTAAATATGGAGCTGCCAACAAGGCAAAGACATTACCAGAAGTTTTCCATTAAAATAAAAAACAAAACAAGTTAGACCTAAAAAGTTTTGATCGCTGTTGTTGCATGGTCACTTGATTGTAAGGATTAAATGTGTTTTTGTGAGATTCCGGTGCTGTTATTCTCTAGTTTTTAAAGTGAAGATGTGCCATCAAGCTGCAAAGTAAAAATCTTTATTAGGATTTAAAAATTTCACAGGTAAATTTCACACTTTTAGAAAACATTGGATTGCTTCAATGAAATGTAAAGCTCAGTGTCTGTGATTGAACATCAAAGTGAAGTGGTGTTAAAAAAAAAAAAAAAAAAAAAATCAACCAGTGCAAAGTATTGCCCAACTAGCAACAATTGGTGCAGTGGAATTTTTATAGGAAAAGATTGGATTACTTGCAGTGATTAAATCCATCTTTGGGATACACAAGTGCAGATTCAGTCAATGTGGAAGGTTCCAGAAAAAAAAAAATTTGACAAAAAAAAGTCTTATATGTGTTACTCGTCAAGGCAGTTGTACCATTACAGTGCAGAATTGGTGCTCAGACCAGCTGAATGGTTAAAAAATGCATCAGCTGTTAGAGACTTCGACCCTCAGCAGCAGGAGGACCGAACCCGCTTGCCGCTCCCCCTGCACTCCTCTAGATCCACCGTGGGCGACTGGTGGTTTTCGTGCCGCTTCCTCAGGATAGAGGGCAGCACCAGGTCGAACAGCGTCTCGAACAGAGTGTCCACATTGTAGCCGGTCTTGGCGCTCGTCTCGAAGCACATCTTGTCTGCGGGCAGGCTGCTCTTCTCATCCAGACCTTTGTAGCGCAGTATTCTTCCATAGAGAGCCATGGCGTCCTCACGCGTTACCTGTTTGCGGAGGACCAAGCCAGAGAGGGAAGTAGGGGAGGCTGGGGGGGTCGGGCAAGCGGACAACACCTGAGGTTCTGTCCTGTCTTCCACGGTCTCGGTTTGATCCTCAGAGAAACTATCAGAGTCAGGGGACAGCTGGGCTTTAGAGTCGGTGAGATCGGCCTTGTTGCCCACTATGGCGTAGATGCAGTCATGGTTGGCGGTATCCGTCAGGGACAGGAAGCGCTCCTCCAGCTCTGAAAGGCTCTGCCAGTTGGTGACATCGTAGGTGAGGATGATGGCGGCTGCTCCTCTGCAGTACATGGAGCCCAAACCGTGGAACTGTTCTCGGCCTGAGAAGACAAGTCAACGAGTGTCCATGAAAACAACAATCTGTACCAATAAAGTTTGCTCTATAATGCAGTTCACCTTTCACAGTCTCACTGATTATGTTTTAGCATTTTGCATGCTTTTCCTTTTATTTACAGTGCATTATGTTCTGCGTCCTGATAGGCTGTAGACTATTGTCAATCAATCTCCTTCCATGCGATTATCTTGATAAATCTTTGATCACAAGCAGATCTATGATTTCATTCTATGATTCTCGATTTACTTTTTCACATAGATTTGAACTTTGAGAGTGTTTGACCCTTTGATACCAGAGTTTAGCGCCATTGTTAACATTCTTTCAACTACTGAACTCTTGGACTATTTACGCAACTAGACAATTCCAGCAGATTCTGAAGCGGAGAAAAGCAGCTCATATGCAACACTTTCTAGTAATAAAGTGCTTACGTAATTGGTGTAAATCCACTGATTCTGTCAAAGAGAAATTCCTTCTTTATGGAACATTTTACATAACTGATGAGTTGCAAAGCTGATATGAAAAGCAGTTTTTCTCCATGCCAGAATCAGCTGATTCCCATTCGTCGCATGACCGGTTGAAGAGTTAAGATATTATATAGATGTCACCTAAGTGATGACATCTCCGGTGTTTAAGATCCTCTCTGATCATCTATTTCAAAAGCGCTCCCTGAGGTCTTTTAATTATGTTTTTGACATTTTTAGCAAACATCCAAAAATGAAATTTTCTAGGTCATAGTTTCTGCAGAGCGGCAGTACTTAATACTTTATCAGAATTCCACCTCTGAGCTGTGGATACGCAAAGCCTATTTTTATCAGTCTTGTTTTAATGGCAGAAACAAATGAAGGAAAAAGCTGCATTATTTATTAAAGGCTTAATAAACTATTGTCCTAATTGTCTATATTTTTAGTTAGCATATAGCTTGAGCACTTCAAGTTTAAAGCTAATGATGGTTATGATGTGTGTTTTACATTCAGTCCACACATAATCTGATTAGTCAACTAATCCGAAAAAAAATCAGTGATTAGACTTAGACTTAGACTTAGACTTAGCTTTATTAATCCCTTTGGGATGGCACCCTTGGGGAAATTAAGTATATTAGTTGACTTAAAATAATTGTTTATGGCAATACTTTGCCAACTTCAAGTATCGTGGGTTATTTTCAGTGCTTTAAGTGGGCCGGTGCGCTCCGGTGCTGAGCACCGGAACTTCTTTAAATCTCACGTCGGAGCACCGGCACTTCTCACTTAGCTAGGACCGTCCGGTGCTCTGGTTGATATTATTTAGATTCAAAAATGCAGAAGAATCACGAAGCACGCGAAAGACATCCTTCACATACGAGATGAAGCAATGCTAAGATTATTTTTACACCGCGCAGCGCGCTATTCCAACAGTACAACACAAGCTCCTCATTATCCTTCCCCTCTCTCTCACTTATGGTGCAAACAGAAGTAAACACATCCAGATAAAATAATAAAGAGAAAAACTGATTAAAACAACCACAGACAACGACTCACGTAGACAAAAACCCAAATTTAAAATCGAATTTACCTAGAAAAACCAAAGTAAAGGTATCCCACAATTCATTGCGTTTGACAGATAGCAAGCCCGATTTGTACGTCAATGTCAGTGGGCATCTCTACACCATGTTATCACCGGACAGAGGGAGTAACATCCCCGTATAAATGCCTTAGCTCCGGCGCCAAATGAGGCCAAATCTACCTTCAGTGACAGACCGAGTTTGTCTGAGTCGCGTTTTTAGGGCAGCTACAGTCCACAATCATGAGTAAGCTTATTGGCAGTTCACATCCCTCCTTCCACTGAAAGCAGCTCGGGAGAAGATGTCAAATTCTCAAGGTGGGGGCCAGCTGGCACCACACGCTGTCATTTGACGCGTCTGATTGGTCAGTTTTTAACTTGACTAACTTGCGGTAAGGACAAAAAATATCCTGGAAAAAAATAATAATTTGCAATAAGAACGTGTACTTGTTCAAAAAGGGTTATTCTGACAAATAAAATCAGTAATAACATTTTATTTCTCTTTAGAAGTTTACAGGATTTGGGCTTCTTGGAGCCTGTGGGAACTTCCTGTTTAGCACACAGGGGGGGGGGGTGGGGGTCGAGCGGTCTCCAGATTTCTACTCTACACCGTCAACACAAACTTGTCTGAGCAATGTAATAAGCAAAAGAAATGACTTTAGCGTGAATGAAAACCCAATGATGATCTCGTGGCTACGAGGTGTTAAAAGAACGCGGGTGGAAACGGAGGCGGACTCTCAGGCTGACGCCTCACACAGCCAGGTAATGACCATAGACTGTATAAGAAAAAACTGGACAGAGCAAGCCCCCCTACTTCCTTGTTCATATAGGAAGTACCACTGGGTTGCAAAAAGGCCAAAGTCCCATTGACTTACATTGAGAAACAGACAGTTATTTCTCAGTCATTTTATATGTCAGAATAATCATTCTTCCTCTGCTGCTTTCTGATTAACTTCTTTTTTCTAATCCTATTTTTTTTTAAAGATTTTTTTCCATTATCACAAGTTATTAGAGTTATAAATTGACCAATCAGATGGCTCAATAAGCGTTTGTGGGTCTGACGTCGACCGTCTGGGGGGTTTGATTGACAGATGACGGGTAGCCAATGGGAGCAGACTTCATCAATGGGTCCGTGAAGACCTTTTAACACCTACTTTACAATTCAACAATGTACCAATCATTGTCCTACTGTTGTTTTCCTCAATGGAATGTACCGATGCAGCAGTTTAAAACAACAAGAGGAGCATGCTGTCGACATTTTTAGATGAGGATTTACTCTGTAGAAATAGATTTCACTCTGAGGTTATGTGCTTTGGACTTTTTTCTTTGTTTAACGTTCGTTTTTCTTTATTTCACTGTTTTGATTGTAGCTTATAAATTATAAGTTGAGTATCATACGGAATGGTACAGCTCCTCCATAAAATCACCAACCAAAGTTTCATCTTCAACTTTAAAATAATTAAATTTTTTTATGAAAAAAATAATTAAAATAATTTTATGAACACACGTTAGTGTTTGATTACATTTATTTTTAGACTAGACTTGAGCTCCCTCTTTCTTATTTCATATTAAGACACGTTGAAAACAAGACTTCTTTTTATCGATTAATATTTACATAAGATTCTATTTTATGTTTCGACTTCCGATAAAGAGAGCACCGCCACTTCTTGTTGTCCACTTAAAGCACTGGTTATTTTTGGAACACAGCTACCGTGATAGTTATATTTTCTCACAATGAAGGAAACTTCAAGAATATATACATTGAAACAAACTACAAAATTCCCTTGTCTGAATACAGATCTGTTGCAAGTAATGCCTGGTTCACACAGGACGCGGAAGCGGTGTGCGGGCGGTATCTCCAGTTCACTCCAGATACGTATTTTTCCGGTCTGCAGATGGTTCTGCTCAGCTATGGTTATTTAGAGCCTTATTTTTGCCACCATCAAACACCCAAAACCACACACCCCAGCTCTGTAGTCAGCAAAGTACATTGATCTGTGTGTCTCAGTATCTGTGTGTTATTTTTTTAAGTGTTGTGTGTTTATTTTCATTTCTACAGTTCGTTTAAATATAAAATTATGATTGCATTTGTCAATCCCGGTATTTTATTGTGAAAATGTGTTATATTTTGAAAATTGACCAGGTTTTCTGTGTCTGTATCTTGAACAAAATGCAAGTATAAAAGCAAATGGTCTTTCAAGCAGACCAAAAGGTGGAAATAATTCAAAGGTGGATATAATATGTGGGACATTTTCAAAGTAAAAAGAAATGGACACAGACATAACCTCAGAAGTTTGGGAAAATACATAAACGTGTGGTGATGATTAAGTGAAGATCCTACACTATCAATGCAAGAAGACTTTAGTGAGGAGTTTGCTCTGCTCTCGTTCTTAGTTGTCTGTGTAAAAATTGTCCAATAGTGGCTCCAAATGTTTAATTATTGAAACTACATGATCTTAAGTATTTTTTTAAATTTTATTTTATCGTTTTTTTCCAACACAAAATGATAATAAACACAACAGCAATAGATAAACAAATAAAACAGCCAAAATAAACTTATGTACAGCCTGCTGTCATTTTTTAATTTATATGTTTAAATCATGACTAGGAAAAGAGTGCTGATCAACTCCTCCGTCCCACTTCAGATTTCCTTTTAGTCATTTGGGGCCCAACAGATGAAATAATCCATGTGGATGGGAAGTTTTACAGCCCCTCCCACTCAGTCCGGCGACCTGAAAACCACATTTCTTTCATGTCCACAAGTTGAAGCAGAAAGGAAAACGAAAGGTTTGAGTCAGTTTGCACTAGAACATGACAAATGCTCTTGAACTAATCCATGAGAAAACAAAGCTCAGAAGAACCAGACATGTTTTGGTTCAGAGCAGCACTGCA
Organism: Oryzias melastigma; assembly: GCF_002922805.2. Lineage (NCBI taxonomy): Eukaryota > Metazoa > Chordata > Actinopteri > Beloniformes > Adrianichthyidae > Oryzias > Oryzias melastigma. The sequence continues at coordinate 22,879,389 of NC_050532.1, forward strand.
GTAATAAAACAAACAAGAGCTTTGTTGTTGAAGAATGTGGAACTCTTGAAAGAGCGCATTGTGTGCAGAAATGTCAACATTCAGGCAATTTGCTTGTTTGTCCTCTAATTACAGTGTTTCGTTGCATGACAAAGCAAGGCTTAGAAAATTTAGAAAACATTTTAATTCTTGGTATTTTTGGTTAAAGGAAAATAACTTATGACCAAAAACAGAAAAATTAAGAAATTAAGTTTGCGCCGAAAATGCACAATTTAAGGTCAATTCTTGACCCAAAGACTAAATCAGAGGGTGTTTCTGGTTGAGCCAGAACAAATTTTCAGTCTGAATACACTCAAGGTCTGTAACCAGGAACCGCAAACACTAACCAGTGGACCTTATCAGTCATCGTCTTCTCAGTAACCGCCTTGCAGCACGCCCATGCTGTACCAAAGCAGCAACAAAAAGTGTTGTACCTGACGTTGATACAGACATTTTGCAAAATATGAAGTTTGAATAAATGAACTATCTCGACAAATATTCCAAGAGGACTTGCATTATTCTCCTCTCTGCCCCGTCCTTGAAATTCCTGGCCCATGACTGAAGAGATCTTTAGTCACGTGGTTTTGTTTACGAGCTTTTGTTCCCAACAGAAAAATCTGTTTAATGGCGGTCTGAATACGACTAAACTCAAGGTTCAGGACTCAATCTGGACCAAATTAAGCCGATTCGATCCAGACCAACCGACTTCTCCAATCTGAATGCACCCTTACCCTAACTCCCACAGCAGGCGTTGCGGCACCGCCAGAGTCTTTACATAACTTTAAAATTGCGAGAGGAACCTGTACTGCATACGACCTCGTCCAACATCTGCGATCTGGGCTCTCCGGCGCTCCACATCCATTTAGTTGGGTTCAACGCCGGAGCAGAGTCGCAGCACTTTTTGTGAATTGGGGCCATTAACGACCAAAGTCGTAATAAATGGTGAGTTATGAAGTTCTTCTTTAAAGTTAAAAAAAGCAATTAAATTATTAATAATTAGAGGTGGGAATCATGATTCGAGTACGATTCAAGAGGAAACAAATCGATAATGAAACATCTATTAATGCGTCCTAGATCTCCATTTTTTTTTCTGTAATACAAGACACTAGATCAATATTGATTACTTTTCTCCATCAAAGTGCATTGTTGGATCATAACTGATGCATCTACAAATCTACCCTCCACCTCCACTAATAAAAATGGTCTTAGTTTACAAGATGCAGTAGATTGATCAATGTATTTTTTATTAGAGAAAGATACATTGTTTTTGTACATTCTCAATGTAATTAAGTATAGTTGTATTTAGCAACATTGATCATTTTATGAAGACTGATATAACAACCATATTTGATTTTAACGTGGCTATAAATTTTTTTTTTTAAATTAATTAGGTAAACCTTTGCGAAGCAAATGGAATCATAAACTCATAAATCTAAAGATCAATAACTTTATTCAGTTTCAGTATTAAAATGGGAAAACAAAAACAGTGATTTATTTCACAAATATCAAAAACAGATCAGATGAAAATGTTTCAACCCGATTTCTAGGATATTCTAGTAAGATTTACCAGCATGCACCAACCCCCAATGGTTCTGTGAAGCAGATTCCACCGATGTGCTTTAAACTTAAGTGGATTCAAACCAAATTTTAATCTATTGATTAATAATCACATGAGAGCTGGTCTGGAAAAAACAGTGACGGAAATTTGGAAGAGACGAGATGAAGCGAGAAGAGCCCAGACTTTCTTTCTGTCACAATCCCGTCATGTGACTCCGAACAGGAACAGGGTATGCAGCTAGAGAGCATAAAACTTGACCTCAAATGCAACTGAAAGCAAGAAAATTCCACTTTGAATAAGGCACCACCGAAAAATCTTTGATTCAACTTGAGTCAAATCCATCTGATATTCTAGGTTTCTGTGACACGCTGATGAATAAATGTAACACAAAGCAGTTCACAAAGGGTCACAGGGTGAATGGCAGCTAATGGGGAAACTGAAACAGCCTCCCTTTCCTTATCGGTGGTTTTACTTTTGAAATGAACAACTTCTAATAGAACTTACTGTAATTCATGATTACTCAAGAGTAAAATGTACAGACTTTCTGATTATTTTATGATTCAGCAGAAAAACCACTGGCATTTTTTAATTAAAGGAATCTTTCAGGAGTTCCATCCAAATATATAAAAGGATTTTAATGGAATAAGCTCTGAAACTAAATGCTTTTTATTTGTGTTTCTGTTCATGTAAACATACAGGTGAGGCAGCTCTGAACCTCTTATGTTAAATCAACTGAGTGGTATAACTCAATACGTTTATAGTCTTAAAGTTTCCAGAATCAAATGTTGCAGAAGTTCTTCACTCAGCTTATCGGTTGACCTGCTTTTCTATTTGTACCTCAGGATTAGCGCCCTTTATCAGACATTATCAGTAATTCTAAATTAAAACATAATGACGTACACATTGTTATGTTTGTATCAATTCAGTTTGTCTGCAATTATGTTGATTAGATTTTAAAACACAAATTAAGATAAATTCCACTGCAAATTAAGTCTCCAGATTTTATGGTCATTTAATTACTATTTGTGCTTTGCCTTCATATATTTATAGTGAAACAACTAAAGGAGTATAATTACAACTCCTGAAAACCTGATATTAAATCATTTATTCCAAAATGGGCATTTATAGGGGAAAAAAATAAAGTCTGTGTGAGATGTTTCCTAAAACACACAGACGTTTATTGGGTCACACTACTCCAACATTGAGCAACAGCACATGACGACACATGCACTGATTTTTGACCAGCTCTGTTACACGAAAGAAATCAAAAATACCCATTTTAAAGATCCAATTAAACATCTAAATGCAATCTGACACAATATATTTAAAATGTGTTTTTAGATTGTGCTTCACATTAAGATTGAAGCATTTAGAATGTCAACATAACAACAATTCATTGACATCTGATGAAAAAGGATAAATAAGTAACTAGTAATAGACTTTTATTTTGTTCATATAAGAAGTTTTATTTTTTAAAACGTGTGTGTCTGGAAATCAGTTTGTTTACATCAATTGTTTGAGCTTTCAATGCTACTAAATTCAAATTCTGTGCATATTTTTATGTTATTTGACCACATTTGGCAGTTATTCAATGTAACATTTCACTGTTTTCCAATATTGATTTACGCCTGCAAAGATAACTAAAGAAAAAGTAAACAAACATGTCCTTTCAGAATTTACTGATTTCTGTGACCAAGCTGGCCTCTTATTGTGAAGGGATTTCTGGCTGTCCGTCACCTGCCTGTCCGTAAATAAAATGTTTTCTTGAAAATCTGCTGATTAACTGGCAGAAAGTTTTCAGGCCCATGTTGTCATGGGACAGGCGGCCAGGGCGGCCTGAACCGGTGGGTCACATGCTGCTGATTGCCTCAGGTAGAGGCATCACGCGCTATCAGGTAAGTAGTTAGTCAGCCGCGTAGACGGTAGAGGCATGCTGGGAAAAGAAAAAGTTACCTGCGGTGTCCCATATTGAAATGTTGTAGGGCCCCCACTGTTTGAGGAAAAACGCCCCTCCGACGGTGCTGGTGGTGTCTTTGAACTTCCTTTCCATGTACCTGTGGAGGAGCGACGTCTTTCCCACGTGCATGTCTCCCAGCAGAACAACCTTAACGTCCGGTTTCTTCATCTTCGAGTTGTCGGGCATGATGAGGAGGAGGATCCCGTTACTTCGGAAACCTTTAGTTTTCTCCCACAGAAAATATTAGTTTTTGGTTTGGTTTCTGAAAATCATGTCTGGTCCCTCGCATATTCCGGTGACAAACATCATATTATGAAAGCCAGTCGGGGCGCGGAGACGTGATTATCCGGCTTAGGCTCATAGTTAAATCCGCTGTCTGAGCGTGAACTTCAAAAACTAACTCGGGTCCAACAGGAAGCGGACGAGAACTGGGAGGGTGGGCGTGGCCTTTTCCCTGAGTCAGGTCTTCCAGGCATCTCTGCCGGAAGTATGTGGTTACCCCTGTTGATTTTATGTTGCAA
>NC_050532.1:22883454-22907623 GCF_002922805.2 Oryzias melastigma
AAAAAAAAAAAAAAAAAAAAAATCGAGAAAAGAAAAGGGAACACGGTGCAGATTCACGCAAAAACTTTATCTAAAGACCCACTTAAACTGTGTTTAAATTAGATTACGTTGTTTTTAGCCCAAATGGGGAAGAAAAAAAACTTGTATTGTTTTCTAGGACATAATTTCTGCAGAGCAGTTGTAGAAATTCGCCTTTGAATTGTAATTGGGACAGTTGGCATGTAGCACACACCCTTACCATCACTGATGAGTGAGAGCTCTTTGTTTACACACCCTCCCACCAGCTTACAGCCCCTCACACTCCCAACCTAACATTACTGGTGCAACATAAATGCTGAGCAATACTGGAGCTATCCAGCCATACAGTTTAGAGCCAGTTCGGACAAGGAAAACAAAGACGTTCATGGATCTATTCATCAACAAGTGGAGACATCAGAATGGAGCAGAGCAGAGAGCTTGTGGCTTGGCATTGTTGTGGTTTAAGTGGCAGTTAAAGGTGAGTGCCCTGGCAGCTTAACAATCATGGAATTTGACTTTAGGGGCATGGAACGTCATCTCTCTGGTATGGAAGTAGTCTGAGCTTGAATGAGAGGTTGAAATGTACCGGCTAGATATAGTTGAGCTCACCTCCATGTACAGACTGGACTCTGAAACTCAGCCTTTGAGAGGGATTGGACTCCCTATACCCGAAATGTACTTTTTAGATTATTTCTATATGTTGTAAACTTAAAATATTTGAATTAAGTCTGAAGAAGTATTCATTTAGGATACGTGCTGCTCTACACATAAATGGTCTATAAAATAAACTTCAACTGTGTTACTTTTTGCTACGGGACGACAAATACTTTCTTACAGTTAATGATTTACAAGCGTCATCCAGTTTGAACTTTTGTGAGGCTGCAGGTGAGTTATCAGATTCTTATGTTTATGCTTATGTGATACAACACCACAGTCAGTTAAGTTTGTATCAACTTCATCATAAAGTAAAAAATACTTTATGACAGAGGGATTATTCTGTACCACAGTTATAGCACAGAACATAAAAAGGATATTTTTTGGTATTTTCTCATAAGTAGGAACATGTGGTGGAGTTAACCATAAACACATCCACCTACCTTTCAGAGAGGGTGTACCCAAAATTGACTTTTTAATGGTTTATTTGATGAATAGAAATCAAGAATGATGGTCATTTTGATCAATTTTAACATCTTAAGACCCAAGCTAATATGTGAGCTAACCCTCTGCACATGTAGTCACAGGGCCCCATGTAAGTAGAATGATCTACTGCGGTAATAATACCCAAAATGTGATGTCCATGCATGCGGACGCCACGTCCTATGAGGTTAAAGCATTTTTTTTATTGTTGAACAATTAGTTTTAGGCTTTATTGCTTCATATATTTGTGCAACACCGATGTCTTTGGCAAAAACTAATCTGTTTAAGTGAACTACTGCTTAGTCTATGCTAAAACTGAGGCTATATTCTCCAAGTTTACTTTTTATATATAACATATAAGCTTAAAATCTTCCAGCTTAGTCAAAAGGAAAATTCATTTCTCATAGACATATATATTTAACTTGCCATACTTATCTTCAAGTATATTTAATAGAATAAACTCAAGTGTACTATTTTGGCAGTAGGCATTTTTTTTCTACATATATTTTCAAATAAAAAATACAAATAACCTAACAAATAAAAGCATTTTTTGTTGGTTTGTTTTGTTTTTTTAGCAAGTTAAGCTGAGATTTGGGGTGGTCCGATGTCCGAGGAGCCTCTGAACGCATCATGCGGGAACAGAGGTAAAGTGGGTGTGTTCTACTGTTGTCAAGCCCACTTACTCCGCCCCCTTTCCCATATTTGGATTGCAAAATGGTTGGGCGCGTCCTCTCATTCGACGACGGCGAGAGACAGAGAATTCTAAATGACGTCACAGAGGGTTGGACCAGGAATTGTAGTGTCGGTGGTATCTTTCTGTTTCTGAAACGCTGAACCGGGTCTGAAAGCCTCATGTTCAGAATCTCAGGCGTACTCTTTTCTTCTTCGAAACGCATTTCCCGCTTAGGTAAGAGGAAACGTGAGCCGTAGACTGTTAACGGTCAGACGAATGCCTCAATTCATTCTGACACAGCTCGCCTTGTGGCTCATCACGGTTGCACTGTCGATTGTGTGCACGTTCTTCTGTTTTAACGATAAAGGTAACGTCAAACATGACTTTTTTAATAGGGTTTTATATTTTTATTTATTAAGTATATAAAAAACACGCATGGAACCAGAACTGTTTGGAGTTGCATCATGTTGGTCGAGCTGTTGACAGGCTACTGTCACTCGTCGGGGTTTAGGACCCGGTGGACATCTTTCATGAAGGACGGAGGGCGAAGCAGATAAGGTGAAATGAAGCTCCAAAGACTGATCAGAGGTCAGTTTGGAACATTTACCGATGCGGACACAGCCCTTAAACGCCGCTCCGGAGGCTGACCCCCGTTCAGTTTATCCAAAACTGCTAAGCTACTTATTTTTATGGCGACGTGAAGGAATAAAACAGTCGGGTATGGTCTAATTAGGATGCGTGGAGCTGATGGGTTCGCGCGGTTGTCCCAAACCTAAAGTTCAGCGCAGCAGTGTCAACTTAAGCTAACCCCGAACTATCAAAATGGCCTCTGGATGCTGTCTGGGTCGGTGTGGCGCCGCGCAGCTTTGATGCGTGGACGCGGCGCGGTCGTCCGTGACAGTCTGCAACATCTCCATCCAGCCCGCTGAGGGTGGAGGTCGCCGCGATGCAAGCCAACACGACGCGCGGCTTCCTGTGGTCAGACGTGGAGACCCGGACTTTGCTGGACATCTGGGGTGAGCAGGACATCCAGGCGGCGCTGGATGGGAACTTCCGAAACAGCTTCGTGTACCGAGACGTGGCCCGGAGGCTGGGCGTGATGGGCTTCGACAGGACCCCGGAGCAGTGCCGAGTGCGCATCAAGAGCCTGAAGAGGCAGTATCTGCTGGCCAAGGAGGGGAACCTGCGAAACAACGGCCAGTATCACAAGATCAGTAAGTTTTACGGCACCATGGAGAGGATCCTGAGCAGCCGGCCGGCTCTGGACCCGCAGGAGTTCGTGGAGGGCGGCGCGGGCGTGGAGGAGACCGGGGAGGGCCTGGAGGAGGACGCAGAGGATGCTCAGGATGCTTACTCCGAGGGTGCATTGGAATGTTATCCAGCCGAGACTGAAGTGAAGCTGGAATATCCAACTGTCCCAATCCCCATCCCGGTCAAAGTTACTGTGGGTAAGACGAACTCCAGGGAGTCGTTTATGTCAGTTTTTGTCCATGAGCACTCACAGAACTCGCTTCTCCTTCAGGCACTTCAGCGAGACCGCCCAACAGCAGCCAGCCGGCCAGTAACCTGTCAGCCCGAGCACCCAAACGCCCCCGGAAGCGGCGCTCGAACTTCCCCATGGAGAAAATGATGGAGCAGTTCCTGGAGCAGAGCGCCCAAGCCGAGGAGAACTTCTACCGACTGGAGGAGCAGCGCCTGCAGGCGGACGACCACCGCCGAGAAACCGAGCACGCCCGGGAGCTGCACATGCTCCAGATGCTCGGTCAGATGTTCTCCAGCATGTCCTCGGCCAGGGTCGCCGGCTCCACCGCTGCCGCCTCTCCCAGCAAACCGCCCCCTCCTTTCCGTCCTCCGGTCATCTCCAGTGCGTCCCAGTCACACCTCAGGCGACCTTCAGCCCAAACAGACTGTTTCTCTCAGCAGAGCCAGTCGCTGAGCGCAGACCCTCAGGCATTAGGTATTTGGGTGTAAATCCTCGGGGCGGGATTCCTCAAAAGAAAATGGGATCGACTTTTATTTGAAGGACTGAGCTTCCACTTTGTGTTTTGTTTTTAAGCTATACCTCGAGGAAGAAGTTGAGATGAACTAATATTTTTGGTTTGTACTCTTCTTCCCAGCTTTTGAGCGTTACTTCACTTTGGGCTCCCACAGAGGCATGGATGAAGACGTCTTCTCGCTGGTGAAGACCATCGTTCCTCCACTGACCTCCAAAAAGCACAAAGGACAAGACGGCCGGATCGGTATCATTGGAGGATGTCAGGAGTATGTGGCACAGACATATATTTACGAACATCAATAAAAAAGTCATAATAAGGATAATAACTTCTGTCCTTAAAGCTACACCGGAGCGCCGTACTTTGCTGCCATCTCTGCGCTGAAAGTGGTGAGCTGGAACTCACATTTGTCAAATGTATTTTAAACCTTTATTGTGACGGGGTTGTGTTGCTTTCAGGGAGCGGACTTGTCCCACGTGTTCTGCACCAAAGATGCTGCCACTGTGATCAAGTCTTACAGCCCTGAACTCATAGTTCACCCGGTTCTGTAAGTACAGTCGTTCTTTTAAGTTTCAGGGATTATTTCGTTGTTGTTATACAGCATTTAAAGACACGACAATGAAAGTTGATTTTAACATGTTTTTTTTCTGATGATGGAGGACATATGTGAAGAAAATTAAGATTAAAACTGCAGTTCTTAGTATTTCTTTACTCAAATTGTTGTGAATCAGTAGGATATGAAAACATGTTGGAAAAACATTGTATTTGTTCTTCCTGCTGTGCTCCATCCTGATGCATCTACTTACAGACAGATAGATCCATGTTTGTTAGTTTTTTTTTTTTATGTTTCACCTTTGCAAACGTAGGGTTTACCTCTCAAGTGTGTGAAATCGTCAGTTTGTGAAAGCAGACCGGTACCAAAACCAAGAGACGAATCAGTACCTGGCCGCAGAGGGAAAAAAAAAAAAAAAAAAAAACTACATTTTTTACCTTTTTTATCTAATCGGATTCTGAAGGCAGTTTCATTTAGAAAACGACCGTATTTTCTCCACCACATTCGATTAATTCTCGACGCATGTCAAGTCACTCAGTCACATGTCAAAAATCTATTGGCCTCTTTCTTAAAGCGGCTGCAGCGACCGCTAAATTGAAACGTCCAAACTAGCAAAGTTAACAAAACACAAATGTATTTGGAAAGTTGTTTTTTTTTATTTGGCAGAAAAGAGCCAATGAGGAAAGAGAAAGAGAGCCTTTGACTTCAAAATAAAAGAAATTATACCAGAATAATAATGCATAATATTCAGCAACCAGCTGTTGAATGTTATGAAGATGCTGGTAATAAAGTTACTCAAATGGTTGAGTCACATTTATGCTTATATTTAGGAAATTACAGTTTTATAAACTGTTTTTCTTTTTGTATTTGTGCATTGTACCATGAAAGTCGGACAAAGCTGAAGTTGGCATCTGTTTTTTTGTTTTTTTTAAGTTTCCACTTTGACAGTTATGGGTTTAGTGAAAATCCAGATCACGTTTTAATGGTTCCTACTTCAAATTTATTATACAAATAAAGTTTAGAGCAGCTGCAGATTGTTTGAATAGGATAAAGATAAACTTTACAATCAAAGCTAAGGGAAACTATATTGTCTGACATTAAACTGGTCTGTGGTTTGAAAAAGGTTTAAAACCACTGATGTAGAAAACCAATGACCCCTCCAGCCTCTGCTCAGAAACACATGGGTTTGGCTCCTGCAAACACTCAGAACAAAACATCAGGTGCTCAGTGTGGTCTGAAATGTAGATTCTACGTTTCGCGAGGTTTCATTTTTGAACACTTTATAGTTCTGTCTTTAAAATATATTTGTGGCTGACAACTTTGGCATCTATTTCAAAGTTTTGAATAAAGTTTATATTCTAAAGATGCTCAGCTGTGTGATACCAGCCAGAAGAACAAAGAGTATGATGGTCATCTGGAGGCACAGAACCCTTCCAGAGTCTTTAAGGTTTAAGGAAGTGCACAACTGTTCTGCAGTCTAATGATAAACAGAACTTAACCTGCAGTTTAGGACAAAGAATTGATTTCCTTCCTTGTTTTCTTTTCCTGGTTGAATTCATCAGGAATGACTGCAGCTGCGTTTTATATTAATGTACAGCAGTTGTAAAATAGGGTTATGCATCAGACATTATATTGTTTTTGTAGAAAAAAGGGATTTAGAAAGTGGTACAAACATGTTTCCATTAAAATCCAGACACTCAGGTAAATTTGATCTTCGTTTTCTGCTGAATCTGATCTTTCTCTCAGTCGTCTGTTTCTTCCAGTTGTAACGCTTTGCCTCTGTGTGCATCAGGGACAGTCCAAACGCCGTGGAGGAAATAGAAAAGTGGCTGCCAAGGCTTCACGCTGTTGTGGTGGGACCGGGTCTCGGCAGAGAAGACGTTTTGTTGAAGACAGCCAAGGCAGGTGGAGTCTGTTCACGTCACGTCTGGACTCGGAGGAGTCCTGACGTTTTTCTCACAAACAACTTTGTTTAAAAATAGCAATAATAATCTTTTCAGAAAAAAATCTCCCCATCCACCGTAAGATTCAAGTGCTAATATTCACTTTATTTCTCTTACAGGAAGTTATTGAAAAGTCAAAAGCAAGAGATATTCCAGTAGTCATTGATGCAGTAAGTTTTGATAAAAATATATTTTTTAATTTGGACTCGCAACATGTTTTTGCTAAATTTATTGATGCATATCTTTGTGGTTTCTAACAGGACGGATTGTGGTTAGTTACCCAGCAACCATCTGTGATTCAGGGGTACCAGAAGGGCATCCTGACGCCGAACTTCATGGAGTTCACCCGGCTGTACGAAGCTCTGGTGGGTCTGTCAGTCCCCAGCACCCGTTTGAATGAAGAATATTGACTGTGTGCTAACGAGTGTTGCTGTCTCAGCACCATGAGCCCATGAATGCTAGCGATCGTCAGCGCAGCGTTCTGCAGCTCAGTGGAGCCATGGGCAACGTCACCGTGGTGCTGAAGGGAGAGCAGGATCTCATTTCAGACGGTAGTAAAGGTTGGTATTACTTCTAATATTGTAAATTATTTAATATGACTTGAAGCTTTTTGTCTTTGTGACTGAATTTTGTGTGTAATTTCTTTGTTTTTCTTAGTGTACTCATGCAGCGTTGAGGGCAGTGGGAGAAGATGTGGCGGACAAGGAGACCTCCTGTCTGGATCTTTGGGAGTGCTGGCACACTGGGCCTATGCTGCGTCGGAAATGAGAGCAAGAAGGTTGATTTTGTTTTGCATTGAAGTTTAAAGTCCCACTCCCATCATTTTATTTATATTTTTAAAGAATTCCCAGTGGGCTTTTAATTAGGATTATGCCATTTTAGCCCCCAAAAAATGTTGTTTTCTAGGACTTTTTCAAACTTTATTTTCATCTGCTCCTGATTCACGATTTGAATCAAGAAATACTCAGAAATGTAATTTTAAGATTAATTTTCTTTACATACCATCCAAAAAAAGCCACAAGAACATGTTAAAAACACAATTTCCATCAGACTGGCTCTTTAAACCTGCAAACCTGATCAACAAATTAGCAAAATCTCAGTATTCTTCATACTAAATGGGGATATGTTTTGTTTTTGTTTAGCGTGAATCCATCTGTGGTGGCAGCTTTCGGGGCTTGTTCCCTCACCAGGTGGTGCAACAGTCAAGCTTTTCAGCAGCACGGCAGATCCACCACCACCACAGACATGATCCAGGAGATCGGCCCTGTCTTCAGGAAGCTCTTTGAGAGCTGAAATGCTTGTAACATAAAGTTATGCAATTGGTGTGTAAATCTTTGGATGTTCAGAAGAAATGTTTTTATTATGTGGTTCACAAAATAAAAGTGTTTATCTCTTTAAAGTGAATGCTCAGACTCTGGTGGTCAACTTTGAAAATTATGTATTAAATTTAGGATGGAAAGAGAAAATACATTTACAGTAATTGGAGGCAGAATATAGTTAAGAAAACAAAGTAAACTTAAAAAAAGGACTAAAAGTAAAGAACAATAAACTGCAAATCTAAAAAAAAAACACCAGGGGAAATACACAAGTTAAAAATACAGACAACAAAAATAAAGTAACACTTTTATTCTGAAAAGCTGAGACTGACGAGTTCTCATTGCTTTTGTTGGTATTGGGAGAAATGGTGTCTGATTAGAGCAATTAGTTCAAAGAAGTTTTGACCTTTGTTGCTAAATTTAGCTTTAATATATATTTATATGTATATATATATACATATATATATATATATATATATATATATATATATATATATATATTCATATATACTTTTTATAAAATCAATAGTTTTATTAGAATTGTGAAGATAGCTTTTTTTATCATAGTAAAACCAGAAAACAAAGTATGATTCGAAAACGCGGAGGCGCATGCGCGCAGCTGAAAGATGTTGGCGCATGCGCACAAGAGAAACATGTTAGCTCGTGCGCTCAATGACCTGTACGTCAACAAACTAGCATTAGCGTGAAAACCTGCTGCAGAATCCAAGTGAGGTTCGTTACAAATATACTAAAATAACAAAATTATCCCCGAAGGTAAGATTTATCTTTCTAACAGGTGATTCATTGTAAAACGGAAGTGTTTTGATGGTTTTCTTTTGTGCCACGTCTCCGATTTAGCATAAGCTAGCAAGCTAAGCTAAGTGCTTAAAATGAAGTAAACGTTTTTAAAAGCGAGTAAATACGTCTGTTGTATAATAAATTATATTTATGGATATTTATTCTTGTTAAATATGTTAGGTCGTGTGAGCGTACACCGTCACATTTGTACGATATAGTTCTATAACGCGACGTCAGTCAACGGCTACAGTATGCTAACGCCTAGAAAATAAATAAATAAAAAACGTGACCTTTCAGTCTCACTTTCAGCCCCTGGCTTGAAATAAATACAAACTTTTTGCACTTTTGTGTTTGCCTAGTTAATTTTAAACACTGGTTAAAACAGTTACATTTAGTGACTAAATCATGGAGAGTATGGCTCTTCGGATGTCATGTTTTGCTAATGTCGATTCATCTTCAAAATGAATCAAAGCACACAATAATCTCTGATAGCTAATCTGAAATTCCATACCATTGATTGTCCGGTTTTGCTAACAGAACTGCATCATCATCGTGATTGTGTGTTTACAGGTCCACCTATAGGGGTGCAGACGAACCGAGATGTTGAACCCGGCCAACGGTGACCCAGGCCACGTCGTTGTGAATTATGTGGAGGAGTATTTGGATCTGGTGGAGTCACTGCCCTTTGACTTGCAGAGGAGTGTCTCTCTCATGAGAGAAATTGATGCTAAATATCAAGGTACAGAAACATAAAAAAAAAAAAAATGTTTGCAAATTCATTTAGAAATTAACTACATGAGTAAAAACAATAGTGTTCAAGCTGTAAATGAACATTTTGCTGTTTTAATCAGATTATACTTGTCGAGAAAGCACAGAGTTAGCATAGGATGCATTTATTACATGTAAAAACACTCCCGTGACATGAACATGTAAACATGAGTGTGTCTAGTTAAAGAATATCTTTTTAAATATTTTTTAAAGGCTTAAACAGATACTTATGAGCACATTGACTGTTTCAAACAATTTTAGCAGTCCAATAAAGCTTCAAGAAAACAGAAAAACATTTTTATCAGACTTCATCTGTACCTTTTTCTGTTTTTCTCCTTCTCAGATGTTCTGAAGGAGCTTGACGATGCCTATGAGCGATACCGCCGTGAGTCTGACTCCCTCCAGAGGCGGAAGCTGCAGTTATCCATTCAGAGGGCGCTGATCCGGAGTCAGGAGCTCGGAGATGAAAAAATCCAGATTGCTGGTCAAATGGTGCGTAAACATTGACGTTTATTGGCGGGGGAGTACAAATTTGCTGCTGTTCAAGTAAAAATTGATAACTGAAAGAACACATTTTTGTTTCAGGTGGAGATGGTTGAGAACCGAACACGGCAGATAGACTGGCATTCTGAGCTTCTGCTTTCCTCACAAGAGGCTCCAGAAAGCCACGTGTCCACGCCGGCATCCCTGACGACCACTGCAACATCCCTGATGTCCTCTTCGTCAGCCGCAGTCACCCCGGGCAAACCCAGCCACTACGAGAAGAAACGGGACGAGGTGACCCCCGGCTCTGGCAGCGTCGACAAAGCAGGAGGCAAACGCTCAAGGCGGCAGAAAAACGGAGAGAACCGCGAAAGCTACGCCGGTCTGGATCACCCTGAAGAAGTGGGAGCTTCGCGTGAAAAGAGAGCCAAGACATCCTCAAAGAAGAAGAAAAGGTCAAAGGGAAAGTCCGAGAGGGAAGTTTCTCCTCCAGACCTGCCGATCGATCCAGACGAGCCGACATACTGCCTGTGCGAGCAAGTGTCCTACGGCGAGATGATCGGCTGTGATAACGACGAATGTCCCATCGAGTGGTTTCACTTCTCCTGTGTCGGGCTGCACCACAAACCCAAGGGCAAATGGTATTGCCCCAAATGTAGAGGGGAGAATGAAAAGACCATGGACAAGGCTCTGGAAAGAGCTAAGAAGGAGAGAGCTTATAACAGGTAGCCCACTGTGACGCTGTCGCACTGAAACTAAAACGGTGATTTCTGCAGGTAGGGCTGCATTGGTGGGTTTGAGTCACTGCATCACAGATGAAAACAAGAACATGTAACAAGTGACAAAACAAGAATGTTCATTTTAGGAGAAAGTGTTCTGCATTTACATTTGTTTACATCAAGCTTGCAACATTATAAACTCTTGTGTGGCGTTTTGTGTTCATAACTATATAACAATCAAGGCGCCGATTAATTTTTTTTTTTTGAAGGATCTGATCAGTCAGTGGGCGTTTCTAACATCCGATTGGTCACTTACCTTACCTTAAAAACACTTCTGCTGGTAAATTCATGTAACCACTTCATTTGTATTATTTTTTTACATTTCTAAAAAAAAAAAAAAACTGTAGGGAATATAATGAGCCTGATTGGGATAAAAAAATGATTTTCTGTAATTTAAGTTTATTTATTGCTTCTGCCCTGTAAATTTGACACATTTATATTAACTGCAGTTAAGTAAATATGAATTTAGAATGCGCAGATTTCGTATTTACTTGATAAAATCTGCTGAATCATCTGCCTTGAAGCTTGTTCTGTTTTTCAGCTTAAGATTGTTTAAAACAATCACAAGCTTACTATAGCAGCAGATGAAGCTGTAGAAAATATACTTGCCTGTAAACCACATATGAAGACTTTAGTCAAATGAAGTCTTAAAAGTATTTACCCTTTGTTGTAACTGTACTAGATATTTCAGAGCTTGTACAAACAGTAGTGAGAAATAAACTCTTGAACGTGGAAAGGATGAATTTTGTCTGTTTATTTACAATTTCTGGAAAAGACTTACATGGGGGACAACCAGTGCAAAATCTGTACATAATTTCACTTGCAGGTTTCTGTTGTATGCAGAAGTAAATGGGTCAGGAGAACATTTAATCATGCATGTATGTAACAGTTCACAGCACAGCAAAGACACAGCAGAAAGATGCCCGATTCAGTTGTGGGGCTTGATTCCAAGACTCCTTACCATCCCCACTTCCTTCAGAACCAAAAACCGATCAACAGAAATGACCCACCACTTGATTGACGCCCCCTTGTGAATCGTTTTAAGCAAATATTGTTTATTTTTGTAATCCTCAAATCAGTTCTGACAAAATACCAAGGCAAGTTTCAACACATTTCCCCCTGAAGGACTAGAAGAGGGTGATATATTAAAAAAAAATGTGGTTACAAAAGAAAACTGAGTGGAAGATTAAGGTAAAGTGCATAAAAAGCTTAAAAAAAAGTGAGGGGGTAACAAGAGAGTCCACTAAAACTTCCAGCACGCACAGCTTAATATAGCAGCTAGCAGGATTGTCAGGTCAACTGTCCCTCCAGCTTTGTTCTACGATAGCGGACACGCGCTTCTCATACTCCCGCTTGTTTTCCTGGTACAGCTGCGCCGCCTGACTGTTGGCTGGACTGTTGGGGTTCGGCTCATCAAGCAGAGACTGGGGGGGGGGACGGTTAAACATTAATAAACGGAAAAAGTTTCACCTCCAGCTCAATTTTTTTTGCACATTCTGTTCATAAAGAGATTTGCCATTTTTTGAACAAATAACATTACTTTCAGATTTTAGTTTTTACAATAAAACATTTTTCAGAAAATTACAGATTTGAAAAATAAACAATGTTACTTAATTTTTTGTGTGTAAAATTGCAACAACAATAAAATAGATTACCTGGATGGATGTAAGAATAGATGACACGTCATACGTGGGGCTCCAGCGGTTCTGTAAGATGTCTAGACATATACTGCCATCTGCATAGACTAGAAACAAACAAAACCGTTATCATTGCAAACATTAGCATTAGTAAGATTAAACTGCAACAAATAAAGTTTAAACCCACCATTTGGATGAAACATCTTTGACACAAATCGTACCGTGGGGGGTTTGTTGGGGTATTCTTCTGTGAATTCTACAATGAGTTTAAATGTACCTGGAGACAAAAATGAGAGGTAAAGCAGGACGTTAATGCACCTATACTGTAAAGAGGAAACCTAAGTAAAGCTAATCTAAATACAACACTAAAAGTGAGGTTTTTAGCATGTTCTTGTGGCATTTCCTCCTGATGGGGAACATATATTAAAGAAAATTAAGCTCAAAATTGCATTTCTGAGTAACTCTTTATGCAAACTAATATGAATCAGAGCAGACTAAAAAATGCTGATGGAGAAAGATTGTATTGTAGAATATATGCTGGGAAAGCCACAAGCTGGTTCGATGTACGTCTTTGTTTTCCTCATCTGAGGTGGCATCTGGGTAAAGCCGTACAGTTGGATAGATCCGATATTGCTTGACATTTTGTTGCCCCGGTAATGTTAGGTTGGGGGTGTGAGGGGCTGTAAGTTAGCAGGACGGCATGTAAACAGAGAGCACTCAGTTAAGGGTGACGGGAAGAGGGGTGGGGTTGCTCTGTGCCAACGCCACAATTTAGAAGTACATTTCTAATGATCTCTATAGACACTATGTCCTAGAAAATTACAGTTTTTTAATTTCATTTTGACCAAAAACTGCATCATCATAATTAAAAGAACCCTAGGAACACTGAAAATAGAGCAAAAGACGAACATAATGAGTCTTTAAAGCTTAAAAAAAGGTTACATCAAATAAGTTGGATTACTATGATGAAATGTTTTGTTTATGTATGAAAATGTGTTGAGTTTCTGTTAAAGTATTGTTCATAACTCAACTAATAACACAATATATCATGATATAGTTACATTTGGTCAACTTTTAGTGCCTTAATTTCAATTTTTAGCTAAAGTTTGGGGAAAATAAAATTTCTCTCTCCAAAAAAATTAAAATAGTTTAATATTAAATCTGTACTACTATTTCATTTGAACAAAATTGACTTATTTTAATTTTATTTTGAAAGCAAGACACTCACCATCCTCAAATGGTGTTCCTTCAGGACTGTAAATAAAAACAAAAATGCAATTTTGTCACTTTTTTAACAGACAACATAATAACAGTCAATCAGAAACTTTTAAATGCAGTTTTAGTTCTCACCCAAATATGACAGCATTCCAAACCATGATGTTATTTTCAGATGGGGCTCCGCTGACACCAGCTGGGGGGTCTTCTTGTAGCCTTTATAAACAAAACAACATGGAGTTCTTTGACTTATTTTTGGAAACTAGATTTATTCAAGTCAGTGCAAAGAAAATTATAATCACTGTGGGTTTGTTTCAACCAGACAGGCCAAGTCAGATTTGGAAAAAAATATGCAACATTTTATTCCCTTTGCAATGCTAAAGTATAGTCATCTGTTTTTAAAAAACATGCCAACTGTTATTTTCATATCTAAACAGTTTTAATATATTTGCTGGTTCCATGTGCTGATATTTATCACATTTACACATTAAATTATTCTAGACAATTTTCCAAAACACTAGTTTTAGGGTCATGAACTCATTCATTTCTACAATAATAAAAATCAAAAGGTAGAAATGTGGCATTTTCCTATCTGAAAGCCTCAACAACACCACACGCAGGTGAGCTATAGTTACTCACAGCAACGAAACTTGCTTTAAATAAGGAAACTGTATCTGGGGGACAAGGTGTTCCTTTACTGCCAGAACAACAAGAAACAAAAAAGCAGCAGCAGCCTCAAACACATCGCTGCTTCCGCTGACTTTTAACATTCACGAGGGGAAAAGATTTCCTCAAGTCGGGCTCCAAACATTCAAAAAATAGCACGGATACAACTGGTTTTAGCTAAACAGAAGTGATCTTAAAATGGTAGCAGGCCTGTATGAACTCTACGGTTAGTTGAATCAGACTGAAGTGTTTAAAACATAAATATAGATGCCATCTGATCACTCTACAGACGTTTAAATAATAAAAAAAAGACCAATTTATGTTAGCCGACTCGGCGAACTTCGTCGATATTCGAGCATATTTTGGGTTATAAATATTCAAATGATATTAAATTGATACAGTTTCGGTTTTTGGTAGCGCAAACGCTACGTAAGCACGGCACTTTATCGCCGAAAAGCGACTAGCTTTATCAGGCTAACCAAGCTAGGCTATCAGTTCGAACAGCGTTATCGTCATCATTTCAGATCACCCACTCACCGTTTAAAATCCCTCATAAGTCTTCTTCTAGCCGGGGTGGACATGGTTTGGCGTTTGAAATAGTTAATAAAACAACTATTTTATCGAAAGGATGGTGTCTTGACACTAATGGTGTAGGGAAAGGGGTTGAAAATTTGACAAATTCACAGTAATCCGTGTCACGGGGGAGACGTCTTCCGTCGTTGTCGAAAACCCTCCGGTTAGCCCAGATAGACCTAGAGGACGAAACCATTCTGACTGAGAGGGAGGGGGAGCAGGAAATATGTTATTCTAAAAACGTACAATGTTTGAAAATGCGACGAAATTTATTTCTTATTTTAGACAGATAAAATATTTTTTCTATGTCTAATTCTAATTTAGTTTATTTTATGTACTTTGTATACATTTTTTACTCGCCACCCCCTTTCTGGTGGAATCCGCCGTTTGGCACGGGGCGTGACAGAAGTGACGTAATGTTTGTGCAGCACTGCATGGATGAAGGTCGGCCCTGGTAACAGGTGTGCTGTGTGTCCCTCCACGTGAGGGACTTTCTGTCAAACTTGGAGCAGCTTTCCATATATTTACATTAATCAGCATACATCTAAATTAATACAAACACTAAAAATGGGGCCACAGAAAATGAGAATAACTCAATCGGTGAAGTGTTTTGTGCACATTTTTGGGGAGGAAAAAAATAAATACACACATATGCTTGGAAAACTTTTTAATTAAGTTATATGGAGGAATTTTGACGAAGGGTAAAGGTCATGAAACAAAAATAGTATTGGCAGTGCTTCATCAGACAATCGTATGTTGCAGAGTATTTGAAACACAAACATTTCTAAGCTTTATACGTACACTTTTCCTCAAACAAAACACTTCTTCATTACAAAATCGAGACCCATCAACAACAAAGGCCCTTTTAGGTATAAGAAACACATCATTGCACAACTCAAAACATTTCATGGATTTAAGGCGGACAACTAAATTCAGTCTACAGCCTCCTTTTTCTTTTAGGATCCGTGGTAGAGAAGCATGGTGCTGAAGAGGGTGTGATCATACAGCTGCTCTGCGTTCACCGACTTCTGATGCTCCACCTGGCTTCCTGCAGTGCTACTCATCTCAGGTGAGTCGCTGTGGATGTGCTGGCCGAGGAACATTGGGGCTGCTGGGTCACTAGAGGAAAAATCCTCACAGAGTCTCTCACCACTCACTGTAAACAAAGCAAACAGTCAAACGAGCTTGTATGTCAGGTTTGGTTTCAACCTCGTATCGACACCAACAAGTTAACAATGCACGTTTTGTTTTGCACAACTTTAAAAAGAAAAAACAGCCATAGAAATTCTACTGTGACCTCAATTAAAGAATGGTCTATAAACCTTTTACAGAGATAGATCAATATGTTGCAAAATCCTCAACATTACTCAATCCAACAGGTTTTGAAATAGGACCTTGATTTAAATAGGTCAGATTTTCTTTCACCTGACAGATTTGATTTAATTCACTTTTTCTTTTTTTAGTAAAAGAAAAACATTAAAAGTAGAAAAATAAAAAATAAGAAACAGAACAAAAGTCATCACAAAAGTATTTAAAATAGTATTAATTTAATGATTCAACACAGTCAAGTACAAAGTTCAACCTGCTCTGAAATTAGCCCGACCTAGAAACACAGATGGAATAATAAAAAAAAAAATGTAGATCTGCAACAAGAGTATCGTTCCACTTAGAAATTTTCCCTTTGTATATAAACACAAAACAATTAACAATAATCAATATTTTTTATGTTTTCAGGTCAAGATTTAAGGCTTTCTCTTTATAAATCAATGCAGCCCTCGATTGGGGATACTTTTAGTTTTACACACACACAGTAAATAAATGCTCTAAAACTAAAAAGGGAAAGAGACAGTCAAGTCCAGGACAATTCTAAACTACTATTATTGCATTTCTGTTCTTTAAAAGCTACATTCATGTGAGAATGTTTCCGCAGGAAGTCCGTTTAAACATAACATAATTAAAAATGAGATTGCAGCCAGAACACAAATAGCACAGGATATAGTTTTTCTTCTTTTTTTTTAAGAGCTGATTTGAGATTAAAATTATTTAAATTTGCTCTAAAATTCCAAATCAACTGCTAAAAAGTCAACATTTTCCCTTCACGGATCCTTTTCTGCTCACAACACAAACTGAGGAGCTGAATGAAATAATTCAAAACCTGAACTATTTAAAGTCTTATACATGTGAAACAACCAGAAATTTTAATAGTTTGGAAATGCTTCCATCTGACATGAATGAACATTAAACTGATCAACAAGGTCAAACATAAAGGGGATGAAACAGTGAGAACCGTCTGACAACCAACAAACCTGCTTTTTAGGCAGCGAGGCGTTTCCAGAACCGTTTTTAATCTGGAATTTTTGTGACAAAAAACAGAAAACATCTGATTTTGAAATGGTTAAATAGATCAAAATCTATTTAGCAATTTCAACAATAAAAAAATCTATTTTTTAGCTTTTGTTCAGAACAGCTGCAGCGACCTCGGTCGGTCAAACCTGTGAATCCAGTTCTTCAACATTCCCACAGCACGAACATTTCCATAAAACCTACAAACTTTTCCCTTTTCTTTTCAGGTAATATTGCCAGTTTAATAATAGCCATTTTTTTAGTCCAAAATAAACCACATTTTACAAGAAATTGTGCAAAACAAAATCATTTGTTTATTGTAAACACTGAGGATATTGACAGTTACTGGATCAAACTGAAGTTTGCATAAAATTTGAATTTTTTTATTAATTATTTAATAAAGAAATCAATTTTTTTTTTTAGCCATCCAAGGATTATCAGTTACTTAGAAAAATATAAAATACACCATTCGCACACAAGCTGCTACACACCGTGTCAACACAGCTCAACACTAAACCAAAATAAAAAAGTACTCTTTTGTGAGTATTAATGCAAAAAACGTCAGACGATACAAATGGAGAAAAGAGGCTGCATGAGCTAAGGTACAGGTGGACTACAGGTACGCGTACGAGTTAGTGCAGCGACAGGGGGTCTGCATTGACGCCACAGTGATGACCTCCAGCTCTTTAGCGGGGGGGCTGCACCTGTCCCGCCTCCCCTGGTCTTCACACTGTTCCATGAGCCCCGGCCCGTGTGGGGGTGCAAACCCATTCAGCCCAAATGCAAAGCCTCCCGGCCCACCTGAGGTTACAGCCGCCGCCATCTCCATGTTCATGCTCTCCATTTGGGCGTCTTCGGTGCCACCTAGTGGCCCGTTCCCGTTCAGAAATTTAGGTGGCAGGGATGTCCCTAAAAGCCAAGGCAGAAATTAATCATCTGGAAAAACTATTCTTAAATTATTCATTGAAATTTTTTTAACAGGCGAGTTCGATCATCTTTTGATCTTTTTCAATCATGACTTTAAATGTCTTTTTTTTTTTCATTGGCTCCTTTTTGACAATGATTTGAATGAAGAAATACACAGAAAAGCAATTTTAATCCCAATTTTCTTAATATATATGTCCACCATCATCATAAAAATGCCATAGAAACATGTTAAACACACAATTTTCATCAAATCATTAATTTTTTTTTTCAGACAACATATTTCTGTTTTTTCAAGTGTTTGCTTTGAGCGAACTGTTTTTTTGAGTGATTTCACTTCAATGTGCATTTTGTGGTGAGTTTAAAGGGCAACCAAATCCTAAATCAACTTTTTTTCGGCTGTTGATCTCTATAAATGGAGCTTTAAAAGTGCCGTCTGTTGGTCCTAGCCAAATTCTTGACAAATTAAAATGTTTAATTCTTGAAAATATTGTCAAAACCCGTCTGTGTGCTGCCCCCTAAAGGTTGACTCGATGTATTGCAGTTGAATTTTGCGACTGGTCAAACCATGCAAGTTTAATAAGTCTCTCCCATGATCTGCAGCTCCAGTAATGATAACAGTCCAGCCCTCAAGCCCCACCCCTCTGACTGGATTTTCACATTTTGGGGGTGGGGGGAGTCAGCCTCCAACTTCCCTGTTTGGTTACCCTTTAAGCCTAACTGGTTCAAAGTTGACCTACCATTTGGCCTCGCCTTTTTCCCAGGGTTCACCTCAATCCCATCAAAAGACCTCTTTCTGTTTGGCACACCATTCAAGAAGCTGCGGCCCTGGATGGTGGAGCGACTCTGGACCCCATTCTGGCTCATGAGCTCTAGAAAGGCTCCGTTATGGGCCTGAGTCATGTTCTGTAGGAGGTTCTGGGCTTGGGCGAGAATTTGAGCGCACTCCTGGAATCCCTGGGCGTGGGCCAGGTCTGCAGCCGTCAGCCCACTGGCATTCCTCATGCTGCACAACGGAAAGACGAGTGTTACCGACATCCAATGTACGTCTGACCCACAAAAAGAGACAAGCACAGCCACTCCCACACGCACTCACAGACACTCGGACGCATGAAGCAAATATCAGCACATAAACAGTCACTGCAGAATAGGAACAGCCTGGACTGCTCTAACTCTTTCACATCATCATCTTCAAAAGAGATGACGACTGATCACTTTAGGATCAACTGCATCTTTGCTTCCTAGAACTTGAAAATTTATGGAATAATTTTCAGCTGCAAAGGATTTGCTTAAGACAACTGGAGCTCGATTATCCGAGGACATCCAAGAAAGTGTCCACCAAGATGACGATAGTCACAAGAGCTGCAGTCAGAAAGCGACTGTCGAGGTTCCCTTCGTTGATGAGACGATATGAAACATCGGGTGACATTTTGCTGATGAAAGAGATGTCTAATCTTCTTTTTGAGACCGACTGCTCAAGGATCTGACGTAAAAGCTCCAAATGAGAACGGAGACCTTCTTCCAGGAACGTTTGCTGAGCAGAATTTGATTAAAGAAGAAGAAAGTGTCGACAAATCCAGGGGTTCTGGAGAACCAAGCAGGAGTCGGACATCCAGATGGAGGAGGATCGCCGAAACAAAGTCCGGATACGGATTTTAGAAGGAAGAATGAATAAATGGTTCGGCTTCAGACCTTCAAGCTCTGCGGCCGGGTGGAGATCTTCTCAAGAACCAAAGAAAACCGCCGTTCCTCTGATTTCAAGTAGAAGGAAAAGAGAGAATGTGAAAGCTGAGAACAGTTGTGTTAACCAAATCCAGCTGCAGCAAAAATAAAGTTTTCTGATCAAAACAATGAATGAGCAAACAGTGCTGTGTCGTTTTTATTCTTCCAATTTCACAACAGTGTGTGTCTCTACACCGTGAAAGCAATGTCTGCCGGACGTCAAACAAAAACAAACAGCGAGTCCAATTACCGAACGGAAACCACTCGTTTGATCTCCTGCGAGTAAACCGTCAGAATCCATTCATCCGCTGCTCATCAGCTCCGGATTACATAAAGGTATGAAACTTTCAGCTTCATTATGCAAATCCATCTTCTGTTGGCACAATGGTGCACTTGTTTTGAGACTAAATGTCAGCCATTAGGCAGCCAAATGGCTTCTTCCAGACAGATACGTCTTTGTTGGGATGTGGGAGCAGAGGCCCACATTCAACCACAAGGTTTTCTTTTAAATAAAAACACGAAGAAAAAGCAGAAATTTTCTTTACTTCTACAAACATCGATGAGATTACTTAAACACAACCGTTTATCGACTTTCACTCGTTTCGCTGCGACTTTAACAGCCAGGTGACGCTGACGTTCACACCGTGAGATCCAATCAGAACGACACAGCTGATGTCTGTCCATTCATGTGTTTACTGGCGTCTAACTGGCTCACTTTCGTCTAAACAACTGTGCAAAAACCAAAACATTTCAAGAGCTAGTGCAATGAAATAAACATTTGATAAAGAAATTATTTGAAAAACAAAAAACAAACAAAAGAATACACACATTGTTGCATATTTCCCGTCCCCTTCAAAATTAACGCTTCCAACAGGACTGTTTTTAAACAGGAAGGCGTTTGTGGAAAAAGGCTGTAGATGTGCTGGTCTCACACAAAGGGATACTAACTACTGTTAGCTGCTGTTCAGTCTTTCAGCTCCATTCTTTATAGAAACTAGTAATGACAATTAGTTGGAAAAATTCCAACTCCAGAAAAATGATTTAGAAGTAGTTAAAGGCTCAGAGCATTTAACAGGTTTGAATTTATTTTGAAATATGTTTTAAACACGTTTCCTAATGATTTAGTTGCTAAATCAAATAAAGTTTAAAGTTAAAAATCCCATTAATTGTCACACACCGCAGTGGGTGAAGTTTGTTCTTTGCATTTGACCCATCCCCTGGGGGAGCGGTGAGCTGCAGACACCACCGCACTCAGGAACCATTTGGGGGTTTAACCCCCCAATCCAACCCATTAATGACTAGTGTCAAGCAGAGAGGCAGTGGGCCCCATTTTTAGAGTCTTTTGTACGACTCTGGATTTTAACTCATGACCTTCCAGTCTTACCACTGAACTGGTAACGTTTCGATATAGTAGTAAAAAACAAACCTTAAGGTATTTTTTTTCTTTTTTGACTTAAAAAAGTAGAGAAAATAAATACTTACATTTCTGCTGAAGTACAACAGATTCTTTTTTTTGGGGGGGGGGGTATAAGATCTGATCAAAAATGTGCCTCTTTATATCAAAGAGTGCTTTAAAGGAAACTGAAAATCTTAAAATAAGCATACTTGTCCCCATTCTTCCATCCTAAGATGTGAAGCTTTTGCCCCCAAATCTGTTTAATTACGTCTATACAGGAATAGAATATTAAAATGGTAAAGCATGATTCATACTTTTAAGGTGCTTTACAGTAAAATATTATTATATTTCCCTAAATCAAAGTAATATCCCTTCCGTGAGACCCGACATCACCAATAAATAACTAAATTGAGTCAGTTTAGGCCCCATTGGTGCAGGTTTGGATCAAAATTGGAAAAAGGAAGCGTTAATTCTTTGTAAATGCCTGGTATGCTTTGCTTTTCAGTCCTAAGCACACAATATTTATCTTCTCTAACTATAGTCTAACCCTCCAGAGGCAGCTTATTGTCATGCTACATGTTGACATGGGACTCACGTGATTAAACCTGTCCATATAAAGGACTCCTAAGGTTAGTTCAAAAACAAAACAAAAAAATCATAAAAATAAATAAAAACAGAATGCTAAATACAGGAACAATCATGGATAATAAGCAAAGCATGCAGGTCTAAAAACTTTAGGTTTGATTTATAAAAAAACCTAGCATTAAAACCAATCACCGCAAGAAATACCTCAACAGTTTGCCAGTGTGTAGATAGGAAGCGATAGTGAGAACACTCAATGCCACAACAGTGCGGCTATCCCAGGGAACGGGGCAGACTCAGCAGTGTCTATTCTCCCCCTTTCTAGGATTACTTGAAAAAACCAAGTCATTTCCAATTGAATTGCTGAAAAACATTAAGATGTACGGTTCTGTTTCTGTTAACAGTAGAGCAAACTTGTTTGCATACTTGTTGTCACTTTCATAAAGGAAAAGGTGACAAAGATTAGATGTCAAAACAGGCTAGAATATCGTATAGGGTTAATAATGTGACACACAAAAGAACATTTCTGAGTATAAAAGGAAAATATCTGAGAACAGTGAAATGACAGTGAATAACCATAGCAACAGGATGGTGTTAGCAGTGAAGAGTCAGTGCATGGTGCTTTGCAGATCTAACCCGTCTCACTCAGCTGATCTCTGGATGTCTGCAGGTCTGTGCTCACTGGCAGCCTGTCTCACTGACCTGCCTGCAGCTTAGCTTCATGCTGGACCAACTTACACTCGAGGCTCATGACAAACCCTCACTTTTTAGGTTAAAGTTGACTTTAAATAATTACTTTTGACTCTGAAGATGATAAACTTGATTTGTTTTATGAAAAATAACTATTTTTGAATATATATTTTTCATTTTTTATGTAAAAATCCACACCCTTTTAAAATAATTATAACTGATTGTATTAAAGAGGAAATGTTGCATAGAATTGATAAAACGGATGCCGAAGAAAGAAAGAAAAACTGCATCTTCTTCATAGAAAGCCAGGATCTACACATGGAAACATGGAAGGAACCAAATCTTGAGAAGGTCACAAAAGATTAACGGGAGTCCTAAAACCAACTCCAAGCTGGAACCAAAATTCCTGAACCAAATTAATCCAGATCTGAGGCGGAGCTTAAACGATCATCCAACTGATTGACGCAAGAGTCCACGGAGAGGAGAGATCTTCGGCTCATCCGCGTGTCTGCGAAGCATTTCCAGAAGCAAGCGCAAAGAGAAAAACAGCTGAAGGTGCAAAAGCTTTTTCTAAACGTTTATTTACACCCAAGACGATGACTAGGAGGAGACTTTGACAGACAGGGAGAGTCAGGAGGTCATCTGAGGTGAAGGGAGGTCCAAAGAGGGAAATCAAAAGAGCAGCAAAGAGAGATCAGCAAAGAGCAGCCGATGAAGCTGTTGCTAAAGCAACATGGAGGTGTGAATTTGGAGGTTTGTGGTGGCAGCGTCATTTAGGGACTTTCAAGTTATTAGTTCCAGATTTTTTTTAACACTAATTTAAAAGAAAAAAACTTTAAGAGGCCTTCCTGCTGCATGTTTACAGCCTGAAAAAATAAATTAGAAAGGCTAATCGTTTCTCAAACTCTTACATTTTATTTGTTTTTATCGTTTCCTAAAGAAACAGAATTCTTCTGCATCTTTTAGGACAAAATGCTCCATTACAAGTGCATTTCTCTGATTTTTCCAAACCTGATTCTTCTCCTCTGCACAGGTGTAAGAAGCTTAAGTTACACTGCAGACTGAAAGGAAATTTATCTCAAAGTGGAAAAATGATTTAATCAAGTTGATTCTACACTTAATCCTGAAGTATAGAAGACAGCAAAACTGCACTTTGGTAAAGTTATAACATTTTTTTGTTTACAATACTAATTTAAAAAATATTTACACTTCAAACTATTTTTAAAAGTAATATTTGGTTATTTATGAAAGGTTTTTTCTGCACAATTGTTTAGTAATCCAAAATAATTAGCCCTCCAACACATTTAAAAGGTCTTATGTCATCATATAAGAACTCGTTCTACATCCAAAGGGGAGCGGCTCATTATACAAGCAAAGCCAGTGTTTCCAGTTCTTATCAAGTGTTTCTCAGAAGCCGCCGCATTACTTTCAAAATGATTAGAAACTAAACTGAACAGCATTTCCAAAATGGTCTCTTAATCTGAGGATCCCAAACAGTGAAACATGGCGGCAGGAGGGTAATGGTAAGGAGTTGGTACAATCTTGTTGGCTTATTAAAACAGTTCCAACAAAAAAAATCCAAAATATGCATTTTATTCCCCAGAACATAGACAAGAGTCTGATGTTCAAAGGAACTCAGTGAAGATTTGAGGGCAATGCTCAGAAAACCACACAGATCTGATGTTTCAGAGCAGATGAATGAGCCAAGACACTTAATCAGGTGAATTTAAAGTCCCACTCCAACTATGTTTTTTGTGATTATGCAGTTTTTAGGACAGATTAACAAACCTGTGTTGTTTTCTAAGACATATTTTCTGCAGAGCAGCAGAAACTCATAAGAAATCTCTGAGTTGACTGTTAGCCTGTGATAATTTCCCATCATCCCTTTGTTTACACTCTCTCCTGCTAGCTCATAGCACCTCGCACATCCTAGCTAACATTAGCTTAGCAAAAAAAAAA
>NC_050532.1:22907648-22920950 GCF_002922805.2 Oryzias melastigma
AAAAAAAAAAAACGTGAGCAATCCATCCGTACACTTTAGAGCAAGACGGCAGGAAAACAGACGTTAATGGATCTATTTGTCTGCAAGTGGATGCATCAGAATGACAGTTTGTGTCACAAACCCGAGCTTTTTCAAGCTGCGGGTTTTCATCTGCTCCTGATCCATCACGATTTGAATAAAGAAACACTGTTTTAATCTTAAGTTCTTTTAGAAATGTCCTCCATTATGAGAAAAATACTACAAGAATATAATAAAAACAGGATTTTCATTGGAGTGGGTCTTTACAGAAACTTGTCAGAGGGCTAATCATTTTTATAACTGCTTTTTTTTTATTTTAGATGACAGTGAAATATTTGACTGATATCTTTGTTGTTTCGTAACAATAAAATTGTTTTGGTAGAGTTATTTCTTTATATTGTTAGTTTTTTAATCCATTATGTCTCTTAGGGAAAACTTGAATGCTGGCCATTTATCTTTAAATGTAAAAACTGAAGTATTTATTTAAAAAAATATGTTTTCTTGTTAATTTTGATTATTTAGTTCAAGATTGGACCTTAAAATCCATATTTTAGATGCACTGACTTGTTGTAAACTGATTTAATCTACCAAATTAAAATATTTATCTTAATAATATTTAGTCTCAATGATCAAATTCCTAAAAACTAATTTGATGTTTTAGGAAGTTTTTCATAGACTTGTCATGAGCCTCGTTCCCACCTTGTGTGCTTTTGTTTCCCTCCCAGTTGTGTCCCATGTTTTTGAATCATAACTTAAAACAATAAAAATGAAAAACATACTTTATAAATAACAAACTAAATAACTGATCTGCAAGGGAAAAAAATGTGTCAACTTTAATAATAAACTTGTACAATACTTGAAGGCCGATGACCAAATGCACAAGAAAGAAAGCATGAAAGTCAAGAGGAAAATTATTTTTGCTTTATGTTTTTAAAGACAAACATTTTTTTGTCAAAGCATCCCGAGGGTTTATGTGTTAAAAAATAGAATATTTGTGTTTAGCACATCTTTAATTCTGTCTTGAACTTAATCCAAAAACACAAAATCGAACATATTCTGCTTAAAATTCATCCAATAAATGTTTTTTTACTCTTTTGCGTTAAAAGTTACACATCAAAGTAAGTATATATAAAAAAAGAAAAAGATTATTTTAATTTTTAGAAGTTTGCAAATCAACTTCCAAACTGGAACATTATCATCTGTTCTTGTCTGCTCTAAATTCTCTTGGTTGTTGTGTGTTACAGAAAGTCTTCCAGTTTTTTGTTTTTTTGTAATATAAACTGGATTATTTATAAACGCATATAGATAGTCATTCTCCTTACAATGTTTTCTCATAAACCCCCTGGTAGCTTTAAGTTTTTCTTCTGTAATAACTGAACAAAGAAAAAAGTCACGAGGTTTGTTGCAAAAAATGAAACTGCCAATTAAAAGTTTCTATTTTTTGGAGTTTATATCTTATGTTTCATTATGTTGAGTGCAGAAGCTCAGAGGGCATTCTGGGTATTCATTTTTAAGCCCTTTAAAAGGATTGTTGTATGAAAAGTACTTTATAAATAAAGTTTGATTTGACAGATAAATTAGCTAAAAGGGTTTTGAAAAAGCAAACGGAAGCTTTCAGATTCTCATTTCCGATTTGATAAATCAGATTTTATCTACTACAGATAGATTTAGGAACAGTTGAAATTAACCACAGAAGGGAGAAAAACATCATCATATTGTGGTTTTCGTTTAATCAGCAAATCCACAAACTCTAAATATACGGTTAACAATTTACAGAATCTAGATCTGATTTTCCAACCTTCAAACATTAACTTATGCATAAAATGGAATAAAAGCTGCTCTTCCTGTAACGGTGTGGTTTATTAATAGAAACACACCGACAGAAGCTCTAAAATGAGATCTTTATTTTTACCATTAATAAGATAAACACAGTTTCATTCAATGCAACAGGGACCCGCTCAGCTTTAACACATTCAAACTGCTTCTCAGAGCATCGATGTGCATTTGGTCATCTGGACCGGCTGTAACCAAAACAACAAATGTTGAAGGAAAAAACACACTATTTTTATAAAAGATCATGCAGAATGGCCTACTGGGTAAGAAACATTTGATCAACCATTACATTAAGTTGCCCTCGTGTTTGTGTAATATTTGGACTGATAAAGACATTCTTTAAGATCAGCAGTAAAAGAAAAAAGTCTTGAATAAAAACACTGATCAGTTTGCAAATGATAATAAACTGTCTTTATATGGTAAATAAAAATAGGACTTTTGCATTTTTATGCTTTTATTGTGAAAATATAAGGCAGCCACTGACATTACACACAGAGGTCAACTTAATGGCAATTGTTGCAATGATAAACAACAATTTTAACGACTAAAAATGTCACATTTTCAAAGGAGCACCACCAATATAGTTTTTTTTTTTTAATAAAAGCTAAATTAACAGTAATTGAGTCTCTTTAGATCAAGAGGAATCACAAGATGAGCTTTCCAACCTGATGTTAGAGGATGGAAACGCCTGCTAGTGAATTCTGAACAGGAATAACACTGTTGTAAGAGAGTAATCACAAATTATCATTTTATTTTAGAGAAAAAAAGCATTCATTTTGCATTATTGATCCAAAAACAAACCCTTATTTTGGTTGCGGACTAATCGACTGATTATTCTTGTGATTAATCAATACGTCAGGATTATTGCAGAGGTCTTTGGTTGATGTTTGTCACGGTCAGTTTTTAATTTCTGGCAGGATTTTCCTCCAACTGCTTTGCTGCAAATACATTGCTTGTGCACAAAACACAAGCCAACGAATTTAGAAAAATCAATCATTTAAATTGATTTTCTCATCAATGATGGAGAGTTTATTTGTTATAGTATATGTTAATGTTTTAGACTGGAAAATATTCATGTTGAAGAGCCACTGAAACTTCAAAATCAGAAAAAAGTGGACGTTTTTTTGCTTGAAAAGTCAAAATAACTTTGGTTTTCATCAACATGCATCACTAACGGATGCTCATTTGATCAGGCCTGCACACTTACATTGCAGATCCTGCAAGATGTATTATGGAGTTTTTATTTTAACTTCATCGTGGCTCTTTTTGCAAATTTGGTGGTGATCCCTTGCAAAGGTGCAACGGAAAATGTTGGACAGTAAAAGAGGAAAGAAATGAGGCCACAGATCTGATGGCAGGACTTACTCAGCTTTCGCTCCCTGAATCAAGAGAGCGTTGATGCACTCCAGGCTGCCCGCTCGAGCAGCCTTGTGGATGGGCGTCTCGCCCACATAGTCCTGAGTGAAGACGAGAACACCACCATGAGCCAAAACATGTCTGGGGAGGAAAAAATATATCACCGCGCAGATATTTTCCCCGTTTCCTCCCTCCAAGAAGACGCAAACAGGCCTTGACGGAGCCTGAACTTTTCACCCAGACTTCAACGCCACACAGACATGACTGCATTTGACAAGAGCAAAAGAGGGAAAAGGCTTGATGCAGACAGGCTGCTGTCAGCCGAATCAATCAATCCCAGCACATTGGAACTGAGCGTGATCCTGAAAAATCCAGAACACATTTTTGCAACCAAATAAGCTGCTCTGCTGTAATGTGGCCTGAATGTTGCTCGTTAGACTCAGAGGTTCCCATAAAAATTCACAAAACTCCAACAAACACAGTTTTGATGATGTCCACAAGCTAAAAACACAACTGTATTTTTCCCCACCAAGTCCTTTGAGTGGCAAAATCATTTTTGCATTGTGGGAACTTCTTCTAACGACACAAAATCTTCATTTTTGAAAAAACACACTCAAAAACCTCACATTTCATCTCATATCCAGTCAGAAAATTCAAGAGTTAATCCGAGCAACGTGCTTCCCGATGACGACAATATGTTATGTCATTGTGACCCACTAATCCCATCTTCCATCAGCAGTGCAGCCGGGCATAAAACATAAATCCAGTGCACGGGTCTGTGCATGAAAATCTGCCGCGGGGGAAATGGAGAACCACTCAAGATAAACTCGTTTAGCAGAAAACGTGATAAGAGCACACACAAAGTGAAAGTAGGTCAAGAGGAGGAATGAGGCTCACCAGAGCCAAGAACCAGAGAAAGAAAGATCTCCTTTGATGGGTCTGTCCGAGCTCAGCCACACACGCTCCGCTCGTTTCCATTCACAAATACTGTATATGTCAAGCGTGTTTCATACCTGTCTATTAATGTCTGCGCCAGCTTGCAGTAGCCACAGCAAACACTCAGGGTGGCCGCCAAAAGCAGCAATGTGAGTAGGCGTCTGTGCAAACCTGGAGGTCACGGAGTTCACGCTACAGCCCACCTGGACCAGACGCATGACACACTCCAGCTGTGAACACATCAGACAAACATCCTTTCAAAGGTTTGATAGATTTACTAGAGAATTTAAAGTCGTTATTTACACAAATGTGCAAAATAAACAAACAAAATGTTTCTGGATGTTCTGTTTTTGTGAAGACAAGGTTCCCTGGAGGCACCTCAAATCAATATTTATTCACTTTAAAGTCCACTCCAATCGTCTTTTAATCTGTTGTGAAAGTGTTCTCAGAAGTGTTTTAATCATAATTATACAATTTTTAGCCAAAATCAATTAACTCAAGTCGTTTCTTAGGACTTATTTTCTGCAGAGTTCATCAGAAATTCACCTTTGAGTTGTGGACTGTTGGCTGGGGAGTAAGCCCCGCCCCCTGGTGTTGTGCCTAGATATGCATCCCTAGTGCTGGGCATTATGGGAAAAAAACTGTATATCACGATATACTACTTTAAAGTACAATATCGATATATATCACAATATACCAGAATAAAGTCTAGTTTCAGTTATTCTCCTGAAAAAAATGACAAAAATTAACAAAGAATGTTTCTAAAGTGAACAACAGTTTGAAGTTTCTTAGTGGGAAAACACATTTTTGTCCAAAAGTTCAGCAATAAAAATAAACAAAAACGATAGAAACAATAGAAGATAAATGACATGATACACTTTTCTATCGCCCACAGGATATATATTGTCACATCGCCCAGCACCATGTATCCTCTGCCAAAATCTTTCCGCATAATAATTGTGTTTGGCGCGATTTTTTTTAATTACCGTTAGCTCCGGTCTGTCGTAAAATAAACATTTTATGATCGACGGGTCATTCAGTGAAATGTGACCAGTCAGAACGGTTCCCGCTCAACCAAAGATTATCTATTAACTTAACCGCGGGGCCTGTCTAAAGCCGCATGAAGAGGAAAAAACGAAACAGAAAAAACATGACGGAAAAAAATATAGAAGTTTTTTTTTTTTTTTTTTTAAGTCTCGAGCGCGAGCCGTGGAGGCAGACACCAGGAAATGGCCGAGACCGAGCTCTCGTGTCGGAAACCATTGACTCTCATTCAGGACTTGACCGGGATATTCGACGATGCCAAACCTGCTAGCTTAAGCCGCTTATCGGTCAAACTACCTTCCCGAAGTGAGCAGCCCAGTGTATGGGCGTCCAGCCGTAGAACGTGTCCTCAGCGGCGAGGTCAGCCGGGTTCGAGGTGCACTGAAGGAGGGAGCACAAGGCACCGACGTCTCCATCCCTGCAGGCTCGATGGAGAGGGAAGCGGCTGTTCAGAACCTCCTCGCTTGAAAATCCAGACTCTACCCCCACAGACATGATAGCAACAAACAACAAAGTTTACAACGCTGACCGACTGATACAAGACAGGAAACAAATGTGCTGCTTTGATCTAAATTATATCCGCAGACGATGAAGCCGTCTGGCAGGACACGCGCCACCCTGACTAATGAGGTTTTTCTGCCTGACAACACAAAGCCCAGTGCGCAGCCGCAGAAGACGCACCGGCGGACTCGTAGAAACCAACATAGAGCTACACACACTAGAGTGGAAGAGAGGGCGGCAAGACGTTTAACTTCGACATTTTATAACAGTAGTTAATCACTGGCTGTTTAAGGAACAGTTTTGGAAATATTTCAAAATAGCTTTTTTTGTTACAAAGAATAAAAAAATACTTTTAGTTGTTTCAGACTGCACACACTGCTTGTGTCTGATCTATTTTAGTTTATGTTAGACTTGAAGCCATAAAACTTGAGATCATTAAATTATAATAATTTCTTATTTCTGGACCTTTGTTTTGATAAAACAAGGGGCGGGGCTGGGGGGGGGGTGCAAGCTTCTAGCTCCGCCCCCTGAATAAAATAGCAATTATTCATGTGTAAGAATACAGTTTATCAAATTTTTAGTTATTAAAGAAAAACTTGTCTGCAATGCACGTGGAAACAGAATGAATCTTAGTGATAAAAATTAAAGGATCACAATATTTGCTGAAAGAGTGGACGGGCAGTTGAGAGAGTGAAAAAAGCTGGAAAGGAAAGGTTAAAATAAATTCTGGATGAAACAAAAATAATTCTCAATTTTGTTTATTAACATTGAGAATACAGTGTATTTGAGAATGAGTGACTGCAATCAGAAAATAAGCTTTACATTGGATGAAAACAGACTGAAACTTCCAATAACATTTTCATCCAAAAAGTGCACATTTCAATACAAAAAAGTCTAAAGTTGACTGAAAAATATCCCTTTAGGATTAAATAATTAGTTCATTTACTTGCTTGTTAAAGACTTAAAACTACTTCTTAAAGTTTTATTTAATGTAAAACCTAGTAAATAAATTGAATCAATATCTGGATATATGTTCAAGCAAATTCTGTTTTAAAAAAGCTTCCATTAAGTGCTGTAAATGTATTCTGCAAAATTTTACTAAAGTTATATCAATACATATTTTGTGTTGCATTTACTGAATATCACCATTAGACATGCTTTTGAACAAGTTTATTTTTGATAAATATCACCAGAAAATGAGTTTATTGTCCAAAACTTCAACCTTAGAAACAGTTTTATTTACAGGAGCAATATAAATATTTTCTACCAGAAATGGCAATATAAGCTTCTTTAAACATACTTTCATACATGTTGTAAAGATTGTAACCAGGACGTTTTTTCTTTGCCTTCACACCACATTCAGGTTTCCTTTAAGTTAGAAAATATATTTTCTCGAAAACAAATGTGTGAAGGGTCTCACATTTTAGCAGAACTCAAGTTTTCAAGCTGTGCAACATTTTTCAAACGCCGCTGCTGCAACGTATGTTTTATAGAGTACCACAATAAAAGTGCCAATTTAAACAGTTTTTGAAATAAAAATATATATTTATGAACTTTGGCTAAAATTATTTAAAAACATAATAAAATGTGAAGCTGGTTTTCCTTCTCCAGAGTTAAAACAGTTTTTCCAAATATAGTCTAATACTTCAACACAGAAAAGAGAAAAAGAGTATCTGTCAGTGAGAGCTGTACTTTCTCATAGTCAAACCTAAAAGGAAACAAATCATTTTTGGTTACCTTTAAAAGATACAAACTGTTTTTTTTTATTTTCAAGTCCCCAAACCAAAAAGCTGTGCAAAAACATGTTAAAAACTTAAGAAGTTTATAAAAATAAAGCAAACAAGTTGCCGCTTGGGTACCCAACTATCCGAGCATCCTCAGCTTCTCATTGTTCAGCTCTCCCTGCTAGAATTATTTCTTCAGCCCGGGCAGAGTGAGCTCGAACCTGCAGGACAAGACAGAAAATAACTCTTTTTATAAAAACTTTGGTAGTAAATGGACTCACGCCACATTAAAGAACCACATCTTTTGATCACTTGTAAAAGCGTTCTCGACAGTGCACATTAATGACCATTTCTATACACTTGCCAGTGTTAGCTGCAAAATTAAGTTTTAACTGCAGTCCCTGAGTGGGGTGTAGGTTTCCTTACACATCAAATTGACAGTAAAAATGACAAATAATGCAAAAGTCAGTAGGAGCTTAAAGGGTAAATTGAGTAGTTTCAACACAATTTATCAAAAACTAACATGTAAATTGATGACATGTAATATAAAAAATATGTCATAATAATATATAATAATGTAATAACAGAACTATTAACAAGTAGATACATATTACATTTTCTATCGAATCGGATCGCCACCTAAGCAATGATCCACAGCCCTAGTTCTAATATTAGACAGAAAGGCCGGACCAGGAGCCGATCCGTGTGCGAGTGTTTTGGTAATACATTTTGTAATCTTAAAAGAAAAAAATAGCATTGAATTGGGATAAAAAATGCTTTAATTTCAATTGAAAATTGTTTTCAAATAAAACTTCTGAGAATTTTTATTTCAAAATTGCATTTTTTTTCTTCTCATTTTAGAGCCAATTGCACCAATGGGTTGAGGTCCCTCAAGGAAAAAAGAAATGCTGCATTCATGTGCTGTTGAAATGATCAGAAAAAAAAAACAAAAAAACAAATTAATGTCAGAAAAACAACAAAATCTTCTAAGCGCAGAAAAACGTTTTGCACCTTTACAGAGAAGGAATTGCATGGAAAATAAAGCAAAAAGGATTATCAATTTAATTATTTACAGTTTAGTGGGCCAGATTAAATTGTTAATGGACCACATATGACCCCTGGGGTATAGTTTTTCCACCCCTTGTCTAGTGTGTATAGTTTCTGTTTTGTTCATTTGGGACAGAGGTCTGCAACATTCAATGCCTAAAGAGCAATTCATGCGAAATGTTTGCCAACCTTAACCCAGTATGAGCCGCAATCTCAACCTATATTAGCTAAACAGCCTAAAAAACAAACAAAAAAAGCCTAAATTAGCCAAAACAGCTAGCATGTAGCTGAAATATTAGTTAAACTTTAAAATAGCCTAAAAAAGTGACGAAAAGCTAAGATTAGCCAAAACAGCTAGCATGTAAATATTAGATTAACTTTAAAATTAAGAAGAAAAAAATCCTTAATTAGCCAAAACAGCTGGAATGTAGCTGAAATATTAGCTGAACATTGAAATTGCCTAAAAAATCTTAGTAAATACCAAAATAGTTCAAAAAGCTAGCAGAATGCCAATTTTTCAAACTTTAAAACCATAACTTTTAACATAATTGTGGATATTAAAAAGGCTTGAATATTATTCCAGAATAAATCCATTTAAACCTTAAATAACTTTCAATGTTTTACTCTCCATAAAATGTATTTTGTTAAAATTATACAAGTTAGAAATAAGCGCAACATAACATCAGGGAATTAATAACAATAAAATAAAATGATCTGGAGGGCCGGATAGAATTACCTGGAGGGCCAGATCCGGCCCCCGGGCCTTGACTACGACACATGTGCTTAAGATGGTAAATATTCTGTAGGGTTTAGATCAGCTTTCTAAGTTTAATTTAGTTGCGTTTGTTTTAAAAGGTTTGGGTGTTTTTTTTTTTTCTTTTCAGGAATATTTTCATACTGTACCATTCTGAGATGCCATTTTCCAGATCCACCAGTGAGAGATCTATGATCACCTGCAGACAGAAACAGACACTGAAAAATCGGGAACGACTTCAGCTGAGCTGAACAAAGCAGCAAACAGATCGCCTACCGTGCCGATGTCCTTCCTCTCCTTCCTATGAAACATCTTGTTATTTTTCACCGCCACGTCCAACTTCCTCTTGGATGCTTCTGTGATTGTCACGTCATACTCAAACCTGCCATGAAGAGATGTTTGTGAAAACCAGATTTCAGGTAAAATCTGAAAGGACTTGTCGTGCTTACTTCTCGTTGAAGACAGGGGAGACGGTCTTCTTCTGGACATGCGTCTTCTTGCGGTGAGTGAAGGCCTGATCGGGGAGCAGGTACAGGCGGACGTACGAGTCCGTGCCGTTCTCACTGCAGGGGAACAAGTCCCTTTTGGAGAAAACAAAACCATTTTTGGAAAGCATTGTTTTGAAGGAGATTTGGGGGATTTTTAGGGACGAACCTGCAAGCCTCTACAACAACCAGGAGTTTTTTCCTGAGCCCGGCGTAGCGAATGGTCAGTTTGATGTCTCCAAACGAGCCCTGATGGTTCCTAATTGCCCTGTAGCCAGAAAAGAATCAATCTTCAAACATCAATTCAGGACTAAACATCTGAGAAGGAGGCGGACTCACTCAGGATAGGAAGCTCCATCTAACAAGTCGAAGCGCGATGAAGCCAGGGAGTTCTCCGACAGCAGGCTGCGAGAGTCGTACCGCCGCATGTTCGTAGTAGAAGACCTCCAGGAGTCTGACGCTGAGGGGTGGGAAAGTTGTGGGGATGACGGGTCCGTTTTTGTTCCCCTGTCAACAGGACCGGAAGAAGATGAGGCAGCCGCCGGGATGTTGGGGGACACGCCTCCGACTTTGGCCTGTGGTATCGGTGGTTTGCTTTGAGGAGTCGCTGCAGTCGGTTTGGGTTTTTCCTCCATGGTAAGAATCTGTCATGAGGTTGAAGATGCGATTCAACGTTTTTGAGGTTTAAGAGAAACGGGAAACAAACGCCGAGGACTCACCCTCAGGGTTGCCTTCAGTTTGATTTCGCTATTTGCTCCGGAGCGCTCCAGCAGGAAGCGCTGGTCCAAAACCATGTCGGAGATGTGGAGAAGGCGACTGAGAGGCAGTGCGAGAGTACCCAGCTCCACCTTTTTGTCATGATCTTTGACCTGAACCAGAATCAAAGTATTTTACAGTAAACAGAGCAGCTTTTGATGTTTCACAATACTCACCTATCAAGTAGTCACACATTTACAGGAAACGTTTTCTCCAAATCTGCCTCCGACAAAACTGCATTTATTAATTCCAAGCAAACTCTAACCCGGGAGTCTGCAACCTTCAACATTTAAAGAGCGAATTGGGTCGATTTCTCACCAACCACAACTCAGCAGGAGTCTTAAAATAAGACACTCCTTTGCATCTATTATTTTTACTTTTATGGTAAAGATCAATAAATGACTGTAAATTCAATATTACAAGAAAAAATGCTTTTTTTTCTAAATATGAAAACAGATGTTTTCTGAAAAATAAAAGACATAAGATCATCAGTTTAAAAAAAGACTAAATACAGTTTATTTGATAGATTTTGGTGGAAATTCATAAACGTATCTATGTTGAATTGATTAGGAGCTAATTAGCCACCTTCACTGTGTTTTTCGGACCATACGGTACAATAAAAACCCTTAAAAAATCTGCTTTATAATCTGGCGAGCTTGAATTCTGGTTGCACTTACTGATCTCGAGTTTGGTGGTTTGTCGAACTGTTTTAGAATAATTATAAAGCTGTGAAGCTTGATGGATTGTTGGAGCATTATGGGTACTGTAGTCAGGACGCTGGTGGAGGGATACATACTATTCTTCTGTCCTCAGAATTTACTGAATCCCTTTCAGGGTCACGGGGTTGCTGGAGCCTATCCCAGCCATTGTTGGGCAAAGGCGCGGAAAACCCTGAACAGGTCGCTAGTCTGTTGCAGGGTCTCACACATGCACCTCTGCTGCAATCTGGTGGCACCAATAAACCTATGAGCCTGTTTTTAGTCTGTAGAGCCTTTTTCCCACCTAGCGATCCAGTTTAGAAAGTTCAGGTGATCGCTCCCAATAACTACTGGGGTCATCCAGTAGATCATTTTTTGATACAGCACTATGGATGGACTTTTCTATACTGATTCTCTTTAGAATATAAAATCCACCACATGTCAATTTCAAATTAATCCAGAATTTTATCCTGACACTCTTTCTTCCAGCTGGTTTCACCACAAATCGGAGATTTAGGAGGTTTTTTTTCTAGCAAATGAGATAGATAAACATGATAAATATAAACATGGATCTAATGGCTCTATTAAAAAATAGTATTGATTAAATAGGTTTGATAACACTAGATAGATTAATTTAAAGTTCCACTCTCATCATCTTTGTATCTTTTGTAAAGAGTTCCCAGTATTTTTTTTATTTTTTATTTTGATTATGCTGTTTTTAGCCAATATAAAAAAAGAAAGAAAAAAACTGTCATTTTGCCCCAAAAGTTCATTAGAAGTTCATCTCTGAGTTGTGGGCGGGACCATTAGCAAATATTAACTCACAACGCAACACATTATGTCAAAACGGAGGTTTGACCTACAACGGAAGTTGCACTGCTTTTATTCTGAAATTTCCATTGGGCTAAGTTAATATTTTCATGTTGTGAATTAATTTTTTTCTTGTTTTGGGTAAGTTTTTTCATGTTATGAGTTGATTTTTTTTCGTGTTGTGAGTTATTTTTTTGAGTTGTGAGTTAATTGTTTCATGTTGTGAGTTGATTTTTTGCTTGTTGTGAGTTGATTTCTTTGTGTTGTGAGTTGATTTCTTCG
This sequence comes from Oryzias melastigma, assembly GCF_002922805.2. Taxonomy (NCBI): domain Eukaryota; kingdom Metazoa; phylum Chordata; class Actinopteri; order Beloniformes; family Adrianichthyidae; genus Oryzias; species Oryzias melastigma. The sequence goes on from NC_050532.1 coordinate 22,919,893, forward strand.
TGTTGTGAGTTGATTTCTTTGTGTTTTGAGTTGATTTCTTTGTGTTTTGAGTTGATTTCTTCATGTTGTAAGTTGATTTCTTTGTGTTGTGAGTTGATTTCTTCGTGTTGTGAGTTGATTTTTTGCGTGTTGTGAGTTGATTTCTTCGTGTTGCGAGTTGATTTCTTCATGTTGTGAGTTGTTTTTTTTGCGTGTTGTGAGTTGATTTTTTTCCTGTTGTTAGTTGATTTCTTTGTGTTGTGAGTTGATTTTTTGCCTGTTCCGAGTTATTTTTTTCATGTTGTGAGTTAATTTCTTCATGTTGTGAGTTGATTTTTTTTCATGTTGTGAGTTGATTTCTTTGTGTTGTGAGTTGATTTCTTCGTGTTGCGAGTTGATTTCTTCATGTTGTGAGTTGGTTTTTTGCGTGTTGTGAGTTGATTTTTTTCCTGTTGTTAGTTGATCTCTTTGTGTTGTGAGTTGATTTTTTGCCTGTTCCGAGTTATTTTTTTCATGTTGTGAGTTAATTTCTTTATGCTGTGAGTTGATTTTTTGGTGTTGTGAGTTAATTTCTTCATGTTGTGAGTTGATTTCTTCGTGTTGTGAATTGATTTCTTCGTGTTGAGAGTTGATTTTTTTTTTCGTGTTGTGAGTTGATTTTTTTTTCGTGTTGTGAGTTGATTTCTTCGTGTTGTGAGTTGATTTCTTCGTGTTGTGAGTTGATTTCTTCATGTCGTGAGTTGATTTCTTCATGTTGTGAGTTGATTTCTTCATGTTGTGAGTTGATTTCTTCGTGTTGTGAGTTGATTTCTTCATGTTGTGAGTTAATTTTTTTTTCGTGTTGTGAGTTGATTTCTTCGTGTTGTGAGTTGGTTTTTTCCTGTTGTTGGTTGATTTTTTCTCGTTGTGAGTTGATTTTTTGCGTGTTCTGAGTTATTTTTTTCATGTTGTGAGTTAATTTCTTCATGTTGTGAGTTGTTTTTTTGTGTTGTTACCGTATATCTTCCAATAATAGCCCCGGCGTTTATTCCAATAATTTGGCTGCCGGCCCGGCCTTTATAAGAGACAGGCGTTTATCT
>NC_050532.1:22921024-22952117 GCF_002922805.2 Oryzias melastigma
CATGCTGTGAGTTGATTTTTTCATGTTGTGAGTTGATTTTTTTCATGTTGTGAGTTATTTTTATAGTGTTGCAAGTTGATTTTTTTTTTTTCGTGTTGTGACTAACTGTAGTATGTTGTGTTGTGAATTTAAAGAGTTATGACCCTTGTGGGCCACTGTATCTCCATCATCATTTTTATATTAAAGTGAGTCTTCAATAAAAAAGCCCTAAACTCAGTGGCGGTTCTGCACTGAATTACTCCCCGGGCGAGACCCGGCCTAAAACCGCCCCTGCCTAAACTCACCTTAACATAAAGGACTTGTGTTTTTACATTATGCACAAAGAAAGTGAAGCCCTCCTCCCACGTTGGGTCTTTATTTCCGTACACAACCTGACAAAAGAGAAGAAAAGAGGATTTTACAGTTGCAGCAGAAAAACCTGCTTCTGTGAGTGATCATGGATTCCTGCATGAGGGAGAAATCGTTCATGACTAAAGCAGCTGATTGAGTTGTGGTTCAGGAGTGGAACAGAGCGGCAGCAGTACCTTGCTTTTCAGAACATCTTTGCCAACAGAAAATTCCACATAGGAGTTCGGCCTGCTGTTTTGCTTTGTGAGCTGAAACCAGAAGAAGCCAACAAGAGAAAATAAACATGCAACAAAGAATTATAATAATTTTAAAAACTTTTAGCAATAAGTGACAAAGAAATCAAAAGCATATAGATCAGTGATTTTTTTTCACTTTTTTCATGTTATTTCGTGTTTAATTCTGTTGGGAGTTGGGAGGTCAGGAGGGTTGAAGGCATTCTGCGTATTTTATAATTCAATTTTTAATTATTTTGAGCTTGTAAAACACTTTAGGTTATTGTTGCATCAATACCCCTTTATAAATAAAGCTTGATTTGAATTTTACTTTAAGTTTAAGAGTCTTTTTGACTAGAGAAAGGCGAGTGGAAACAACAGAAAATCGTTGGTGCTTTCCGGTTTGATCAGGTTTTTTTCTCCGAACTCATTTGCTTGTTTTGACTTGTACAGAAATGTGCTTAAAAAATTCAACCCACGCATTTCTACAGCTTTATACTCTTAATTTAAGAAAAAAAAGATCATTTTTGGACTTAAAGGATTATCTTGTTTATTTTTGCTTGTCACAGCTAAAAAGGATTCCGATAATTAAACTATTTTTAAATCAATATCAAACACACGTAAAAATAAATGTGAAATTCAGTTTAGAAATCATAGTTTTTACCAATTAGAGAAAAGTTTCTGTGAATAAATATTAGTTTTCTTTCCTCTAAATAGATAAAATACATGTTAACAACAAAAAGTCATAGTATTTTAAGCAAAAAGTGTTTTCTTTTCACTTCTTTTTCTTTGTAAAATCTTTGGATCCATTTAATCTTTAGACAAAGTTTCTATTGGTTTAATTTCAAATCCAGCCTGTTTCGTTTGACAGGTTTGTCAACAGGTGACTTGAAGCTTTTGAGATCTTTAAGCAATACAAACAACCAAATCACAACTTCTCAAATGATTAATAAGTTTAAATAATTCTAAAAAAATAATTGCTTTCCTTGTGATTCTCAGAATTCCTCACTTTTCTTTATTATGTATGCAGTTCAGCCTGTGACCAGCAGGGGGAGTTGTAGAGCCTCTGCTCCCAGATCAGTTGTTACTGTTTGCAGCTCTGATTAATATCTCCTTATATGTACCTTGTTCAGTTTGACAAACATACATAAACAGGACAAAGGGCAGTTCAGGGACAAATATAATCATTTTTTAAATCACTTTTGAAATTCCTTTGTCAGTCTTCCCTTCTGAGAACTATTTCGCCAATTCTTGGGGAATGCTGGAGGAGGAACTTCATAACAAACACCAGCTGGAAGCGGCACTCCCACGCAAGCATGTGCCAGACAAACTGGAAATACCAGCTCAGAGGAGGGACAACAATCCAGCGGCACAATTTGGATCAGATAAAGTCCTTTTCAAACCGGATGCAAAAGGAAGAAGTCATGCAAGGATTATTCTGACACAAACTCAGTAAATACTGGGGAGTTAAACTCTAAAGATCTGGAGGAAAATGTTGTTTGAGAAGTGTGAGGCAACACAAATAATAAAAATACAATGGATAAAATAGCTGAACAAATAAATCATCTGTAAACTTGTTTATGTCTAGAGATACATTTTTTCTTTAGATTTATTTTTCCACTCTTTTAACTCTCTAAGGACGGCTGTTTTTAAATGTATTTGTTAAAAAAGAAAAAGATGAATTTCCTTCTAAAAAAGTTTTGGACAAAGGAACCAGACCAGAAAGTATGATGGATTTTACATGCAAACGTTCATGTTTTGATTATAAAACCACATCGAGGCGAAGCTGCTCTGTGTTCTTACCCGCTCCTCCTTCGGCTGTTTGCTTTGTTTGTGATTCGACGTCGACTCGCTGGGGGGATGTCTCTGCAGACGAGAAAACACTTCAGCATTTCTCCATCACGTGCCTGCCAAGTCCAGTGAGTACCGCACTCACTGATAAGTTCGAAGCGCTGTCCAGATACACTGCAAGCATGGCACAGGCGAGGCCGTTGTGCGACTGGAAGAGAAGGATTGTGGAAGTTTAAAATAAATAAATTTAAAAAAAAGATAAAAGTTTTCTGATCCAGACACGTGCGTACCTCTTGCAGGAGATGAGATTCGCTCTGAAGAGAAAGCCAGTTGAGCTGCAGGCAAATCTCACCGTGCTGAATTGACTTCAGAGGAAACCACTTGAAAAAGAAAATCCGACCTTTGAATAATCCGTTTATTTCACAAAATCCTCCAGTACAATCATCCTTTTTGGTTCTTCCAGATGTGTAGAAACTAAACACAGATCTGAACTGTTTGAGGAAAAACAAACTTACCTGTTTCATCACCTTTTCCTTCTTCACTTCTCCTAAATCAATGCGAAAACTGAAGAAGAAAAATATATATTTGAAAAAAATTTAATTTCACATCCGTATTTGTTAGCGGTTTACAGTGTAAATGGATCAAACTCAAAAGCATGACCAGGAAAAGTTTCTATTATCCAACTTTTATGATGATCTACCTTTACCGATTAGACTTTTTTAAACTACTTTCATGATTTTTTGAATCCTTCTCTGCTTCTAAATCGTCTTTTTAGAAATGCAATTCCCTTTTTTCCTTAAGTTTTTTAAGTGTTTTTTTACAATGTAGGGAACCATACCAAAGTTCATTTGTAGGCAAACCAAACCCTTTGAGAAGTTTTATTTTCTACATTTTGTTTGTTCTCTTATATCTAATTGTGACTGTTGAGTGTCCCTTAGAATAAATAGAGAAAAAACAACTGAATTATGTTAGCCGCACAGGCCTGGTTGGTTCACACATTGACTGTATAAAAGAACTGGACTGAGTGAGTGTGACGTCACCCATAGAAAACGGCTTACTTCTGTTTCCAATTAAATAAAGTCAATTCAGTCACCATTTCTTCTCAATAAGGCCATGTTGGAGCCAGAAATCGTCAGTAATCTGCGATTGAGTCGGTGTTCAGTCATTGTCTCTATGGCAACAACTCACACCTATCAGGACGAAGCTTGTTAGAAGTCCACACCACTACGACTTGAATGTTTTGAACATTAAACCACATACTTATATTGATTTATCTGATTGGTCAGCATAACTTAAATAACTTGCATTGTGGTCAATCATAACAGTGATTTTTAGGTTTTATTATTACATTTTCTTAAGTAAAGACAGTCACTCGGTTTAAAGGAGGTTCTTACTTTCCGAGGGGGTCGTCATTATCGTTGTCCTTATCGAATAGCTCCACCTCCAGCTCCTGCCCCGGCGCCTCATGGACAACAAACTGCAGGTACAGAGACAGAACATTCCTCATTAAATAAAGACTTGGTATTTCCACTCTGGCATTTTTCCATCATTTTCAATTCTCCTAGTTGGTTTTTTTATCGTTGCTGCTGATTATCTGGATCCACTGAAGCAAGAAGGGCAAATAAAGCCAGACAACAAGCAGGGTAATCTTATTATTCTGCGTGATTATTGAGGATCTCAGGGGATCAACGATGTTTAACAGGAAAATTTGTTCCAAAAATCTCTTGGTTCAAGGATTTTGGGGCCAAGAACATGTGGGACTCTACCTCATACACTTCGTTCCACTTTGGGTCTAAACAATTGTTGATGGTTTTGGTCTTAAAATGCCGGTTGCCAACTCTGACGACTGCATAGGGGTCGGATTTGCCTTTCACCAAACCCTTCATGTAGGTGTCCTTGGGCACCAGATCTCTGGCCTCCAGGACGTGGACCCTCACAACACCCTGAGGAGAAGGAGGAGTTTGTGGAGAGGAATCACGTAAAACAAACGTTTTTTTGGTAAAAAACAAAATGCCAGTGACGTGTCTTCACGTACACGAGGAAGGGGAAACCTCATCTGATCCACTTTGACCTGGTCTATGAGGGGAATGCACATGCGGTTGGGCAACACCATGAGGGAGGCGATGATGTCCATGATGGTGCCGTCAGAAAGTGAGCTGGAAGAGAACATCTGAGATGTGAGGAGAACTTAAACGACTGAAAGAAAATCTCTGGTATTTGAGGAATCCGAGGTATTTTCAAGGATGACTGACCTGAAGCCGGGGCTGTCCAAAAGGTTCGTCATTCCAGTCCAGTTAAGATCCAAAGTCTGAAAGGAAAAAAGTAGGTTGGACTAACAATTTAGAGAGTGGCTATAGGGAGTGATGAATGTACGTGTGCTCACCGGGCGACGAATGAAGAAGAAAGTGACGCCTCCGACCAGCGGGGCTTCACTGATGAGTGGCTCCAAAATGACCCTCAGCATCCCCTGAATCTGCAGGATTCAAGATGATTACAAAGCAGCAAAGATAAGCTTTAAAACTCAAACTAAATTATTTAAATATAAAAAAAACATACTTTAACTCCTTTAACTCCAGCTGTGATCGCGGAATTCACGGCAGCATCGATGTCCATGTCGCTGTCGAAACTGCAAAGCGGAAAAATGATGCTTACAAAAAATACAATTAATAAACAACAATAAATACCCCTCAGAATAAAAAAGAAAAGTTAACTGACTTTAGACTTAAATCCAGAATGACTTCCCTCTGGTCCACTTCCTGGGTGTACGCTCGGATTCCTGTGATCTTGGGAGCCTAAAAAGACTCCATTCAATGAGGCTCAAACATGACAAACAGGAGCTTCTAAATGAAGAGCTCAAACGAGAAAAGGTGAGCGAAGGAAAACTGGTAGCTTACTTTATGTCCGAAATGGACCTTGGTAAAAGTGAAGGTCTTCAGTGCCGAGTTGGAGAGCCGGATGGTTTGCTGGATGTTTCCCTTCAGCAGCTTCTCCATGTACATCCCAAAAAAGGGCCACGCCTGCTCCAGCACCTAAATGCACCGCCGCATCTGAGATTTATGCTCGTCTTCAATGTCATCATTTAACATTTTATTGAAAAAAATTCAGCATTAGATTAATCTAAATCACTAATAATGTGTAAATAGTGCTTCAGAATTGAATATAACCAAGCAACAACTACACCTAAAATGTATTCACACCCGGTACTTGTTCCATGCAAATTTTGGTGAGTTTTTGAGTATGTGGCAGGGGTGAAATTTATGCTCAAAGGCGCAGTCAGTACATAGAATTGCTAGTCTAGGACTACTGCAGGACACAACTACAGTATTTCTCATTAGATATACAACAAATAACTTACAGACTCTTTAAAATCAATTTTCTCCACCAAATCGTGTAGCAGAAAATCAGAATCACTTAATACTGTACCTTATTGACCCACTGAACCTTCTCCACATCAGTGAAGTTGACCTTTGGGAATAAGGACATGAGAAAAATTGTCAAAAAAGTCAAGGATATTTTAACAAGGACCTGATTCATGTCATAATTTGTGGTTAAAAGTACGATTCAGTCGGTTCATTATGAACGATCTAGTATAATCAAGTCAAATGTGTACCAGCAAGAATTCATTACAAATCTATTTGCATTAAAGTTTCCTAAACTTCAGCCCACTTTTATTTTTTCATATCAAATGAATCTAAAGGGAACTGATTAAGGTGATTAATTCCTAAACCCCTACAAAAATGGAAAATAATGATAAATCTCAGGATGTTAATTACAAACAGCCATAAGTTCAAAGCAAAACAATAAAGATTTAGTTTTATTCTTGAAATGTTTGAGACAGAAACTGGAATGCTGATTTAATCTTGACAAAAGACAAACCCTTTATCTAAATAACATGGAAGCCTTTAGCAAAAAGAAGTACACTAGAAGTGTATATTATTAAAGTTCCACTCTGATCGTTTTTTGGCCTAAGTGGTATTTTAATGATGATTAAAAGATCAAATCAAAAAAACAGTTCCCATCATCCATTTGTTTACACTCTTTACCACTAGCTTAAAGTCCTTCACAACTCCAACTCTAACATTACCAGTGTAGCAAAAATAGCAAACAATATTGGAGCTATCACAACAGTTCTGAGCCAAGTGACAACACAGACATGAAACACAAAAACATACGTGGATTTTCTACATCACACCTACAAGCTTTATCCAACTGCATTGTGTCGTCTGCTCCTGATTCATGGTTATTTGTAGAAAGAAGTAATCAGAAATGCAGTTTTAATCTTACTTTTCTTTGAATATATCTACCATCATGATAAAATTGCTACAAAACACAAAAAACACGATATTCACTGAAATGAATCTATAAGTATATCAAGTATAGGCTGTAGACCAGGGTGTCAAACTCAATCGCACAGGGGGCAAAATCCAAAACACATCTTAGGTCATGGGCCGAACAAGATAAACATTTATTCAACACACTGAAATTTTTTTTAACAACTTTAAAATCATAACTTTTAACAAAAAACTTGGGACGCGTCCAGTACTGATACCCTAGCCCTAGCCTGGTCCCCGTCCAGTACTGATAGCCCAACCCTAGCCTAGTCCGCCTCCGGTACCATAACCCAAGCCTGGTCCACGTCCGGTACCATAACCAAGCCTGGTCCGCGTCCGGTACCATAACAGAAGCCTGGTCCGCGTCCAGTACTAATACCATAACCCAGGCCTGGTCCACGTCCAGTACTGACAGCCTAACCCTAGCCTAGTCCGCGTCTGGTACCATAACCCTAGCCTGGTCCGCGTCCAGTACTGATACCCTAACCCTAGCCTGGTCGACGTCCGGTACTGATACCCTAACCCTGGCCTGGTCCACGTCCGGTACTGATACCCTAACCCTGGCCTGGTCCACGTCCGGTAGCAACTATTTGGTACCAACTGTCTGGTACCAAGTTAAGGTTAGGGTACATGTGTGGTCTGAGTCTCAGTACCGGACCGGTACCGGTTTGCGGCCCGGAGGTTGGGGAGCCTTGATTTAATTGGACGTAAAAAAAACGATGAGTTGGGGGCGCCCAAGACGTCTAATTTTTACGCGGAGGCTCCCTAAGATGTGACGACTTCAGAGTGGAGTGAAATGTGTTGCAATATGTTACCAGCGCAACATAACATTCTGCCATTCATAATGAAAACATAAAATGATTTGGATCACCCAGTGGGCCGGATCCAGCCCCCGGGCCTTGACTTTAACACCTGCTATAGATCATGTGTGTCTATGAAATACCTGAATTGGAACATTTGAAGTTTACAATACTTAGACAGTATATAAAAAGTAAACTTTGAGTATACTGCCTCACTCTTAGTACAGTCAAAGTTTATTTGTAGTACCACTACTTTTAATACTACTTTCTGCAAAGGGTGACCTTAAACTAGAGGGTCAAATCCACAGATCTGACTCATCCTCCTGACTCACTGCCTGCATAAGTGCTCTGACTGGACCTCCAGCCGGCTGCGTGACCGCGACTCACCCACGAAGCCATCTGCAGGGACCCGCCCAGCTCGGTGCTGATGACCTGCTTCTCGTTGTCCAAGAAGTCGATGGCCGAGCCGATGCGCGAGTCCTTGTGCACGCGGTTCTTCTTCCACCACGTGACCATCAGCGTGCACAGCAGCACCCAGCTGATACTGAATCCCAGGTAGCCCGTCAGGTACACCGGGTACAGCACGACCAGCGTCCGCCCCACGTAGATCAGGAGCTCCATCAGCATGCGGTTGACGGCGGCGGGGCTGAGGGTGCCCTCGCCGCCCGGAGCCGCCGCCGGCGGGGGGTCCATGGACGCCATCCGGCCGCTGAGGGGAGGGTGGGGCTCCGTCCAAAAACTCCTGAAATGCGGGTTAACAGTCTCTGAGTTCGAGTAACTTCACTCGGAAATGTAAAAGTGACGAGACGAGCTCCAATGACCGAGGGAGCAGCGACGAGCAGCTCCAAAGCTTCCGCGTTCGAAACCAAACACAGGTATGCAGACACACCTGCGCCCATGGGTGGAGAAACTCCAGCGGACAAAAGAGGACACCTACAAGACAACTCACACCATTAAACCAACTTAAAATATAAATGTATTATTATTATTTTTAAATAAATTAACGTGTACCGATAGGACAAATATCAGTGTTGAAATATAGTGAAATCTGAGATTAATGTCCAGACTCTGGCTGCAGTGATGCTGCTTGTCCAGCAGATGGAGCCAGAGCGTCCATATCAGGCTTTGATTTAAACAAATTCGTCTCTTTTTGATTAAAACCAGACGAATTGGGAATTAAATATGAAAAAAGGGAACAAATAGTACTAATGAAAGATTTTAAAAAATAGAAAATAATGTTATTAAATCTGACTCAAGAAATACTCAGAAACACAATTTTAACCTTAATTTTCTTTACATATGTCCTTCAATATCAGGAAAATACCATAAGAATATGTAAAAACAAAAAAACAATTTTTTTTTGTTAGAGTGGACCTTTAAAGTATAATGAAAGTGAACTTTTCTTGCCATAAGTGTCTGTTTTTGGGAGTTCCACACAGTGTGTTAGAGTACTCCCTTTTCTGGGGCTTTTTTTCCTCCATTCATTGATATTTTTTTACAAAAATACAATTTTTTTGCTCCATTTATGTTATGAAAATAAAGATTTAACTGTGTGATCCAGTTTGAGTCAAGTTTTAACCGTCAGATGTTCAGAAGACGAACTTTGTCTCTAGAATACGCTCTAGCTTTAAGGTGCGGCGCTTTAGGACTTTATATTTCTGATTTAATTGGACAGTTTTCTTCCAGAAACATTGTATGTAAGTGTGCTACATTGTTGGTTTCAGAGAGAACAGCTTTTCCTCTGCCTAACAAGTTGACTTTTTATAATTTGTGTCACTAAACATCAGAAACAGTGAAGGCTTTGAAAATTCAAAATATGCTCATTTGATTCATAAAAGGAAACTTTTTTTTTTTGCTGTTATCGTCTCTCAAAAAGTAAAGGTTCATGTACAAAACTCCTTAATGTACAAATTAATTCTAAATACAAACATGCACATGCTTAAATTTGTAGTCCAAACACCACACTTGATTAGTTATTTATGCCAAATCTTTGTAATCGAGTGACATTAGAAATTACTTTATTATGTATTTTAAAAACAATTTTAAAAAGAGAAATCTTAAACACAACTCTGGACATATTAAGATAAATATAAATTGATAAATAAATTGCAAAGGAAAATTCATAGAAATAAAAAAATCCCTATTTTTAAATCTTATTAAAATTCAAGCTTTAAAAGCCCTTTGAACATTTTTAACTCCTAATCACTGAGTGGTTTAATTGATTAAAACAATTAAATACCTTAATAATATATTAATGCACATGTCCTTTGTATATTTATGCATTGAGACTCATTCTTGGTCTGTGGGAGGAGCTTGGGGACTTTTGGGACCTGTGACCTCCCCCTTTTGGTTTCTATACAACCACAACAAGAATTTAGTTCTTTAGGGGTTTAGCAGGAATTACCTTTAGTCAATGAATGGACATGCTATTTTGGTTTCTGCGTGGTGGAAACGTGCAGTCTCTAATGTGAATGTTCTCAAAATGTTAATAAGTGGAGAACTCTTAAGTTTCCTGAAGGAAACTTGCTCCAGACCGCGTTACGTTCACAGACTCAGTTGCTATAGTGATTGATTCTGAGTTCAGCTCAACCCGCATCGTGAAACAGGGTTGGCTTCACCCACTTTCACGGGTTTAAGTTCCCTCTGTTTCTGAAGCTGTAAACTCAGAGTTTTCCTGAACTCAGAGTTCACAAACACAGAGTTTCTACAAAACCTGCTTCTTGAAACAGGACCCTGAAACAGGAGTTTAGGGGAGAAAAAGTAAAGTAATTATTAATCTACCGAGGGTCAGTGCAGGTGTTATAGTTCAGGGAGTGTTCGCCTCTACAGTTTTTTTCCTCTCTTTTGTGGGACTTTAATGTTAACTTGAACTCTTTTGCTTTCACTTCTCTTCGAGCTGGGTGAGTGTCTCGTTTCTCTCTTAAGGTTTTACATTTTGTTATGCTTGTAATTCTAACCTTTTTTCAACATATTGCTTGATTAAAGTTCCGTGCTCGAGACAGTTAAATATTTGTGAAACTTTCAATAAATATAAAATAGACAACTTAAAGAAATGTTTGACTTTTACAGTTAGAAGAAACAAATATAACACGTGATCATATTTTCTGTTTTTAAACATGTCTATTATGTTAAAGATTAAGATTTTTAAAGTATTATCGAACAATAGGGATTTATTTTTCTGTTATAAAAAAAATAAATAAAATGCTTGTGGCCGGGGTCTATAATTGAACTTATTTAGGATACGTTATATTATATGGAGTCAGAGTGTAGTAAAGTTGAAAGTTATGATGGTATCATGGTAGCTTCTTGGACTATTTCGGCATTTATTAAGGTTTTTCAGGCTATTTTGGAGTTTATCTAATAATTCAGCTATATGCTAGCTGTTATGGCTAATTTAGGTTTTTTTTGTTTGTTTTTAGGCTGTTTTGGAGGTTAGCTAATATTTCAGCTACATGCTAGCTGTTATGGCTAATTTTGACTTTTTGTTATCTTTTAGGCTATTTTGGAATTTAGCTAATATTTCAGCTGCATGCTAGCTATTTTGGCTATCTTAAGCTTTTTTTAGGATAATTTGGCTAATTTAATTAATAATTTAACTAACATTTAGCTGGCTATAAGCTTCAGTGTTTTCAGCTATCAATTTCAGTGTTATTAGCCATCGGCTTCAGCGCTTTTCGCTAGCAATTTCAGTGTTCTTAGCTATCAGCTTCAGCGTTTTCAGCTATCAACTCTAGTGTTTTTAGCCATTAGCTTCAGCGCTCTTAGCTATCAGCTTCAGCTCTTTTAGCTAGCAACTTCAGCGTTTTTAGTCATCAGCTTCAGCATTTTTAGCTATCAGCCTCAGCGTTTTCAGCTATCAACTTCAGTCTTTTTAGTTATCAGCTTCAGCATTTTCAGCTATCAATTTCAGCGTTTTCAGCTATCATCACTAGTATTTTCAACGGCCAACTGCAGCTTACAGCAGTCACACTAGCATTATTGCAGCTAATGCTATATGTCTAGGTTTGTCAACTTTGCGCATGACCCAATTAGTCGATTAATCTGAAAAAATAATCGGTGATTAGTGGAGTGTTAAAATAATCGTTTGTGGCAGCACTAGTGTCAACTGTGAAAGATTATTATGATAATCATTCCCATGGAAAACATCTGCCTAAAGAGGTTTTCTTTGTCATCAAGTCCACAGTCAGCGAAATGGAGAATACCATCCAGATCGGACAAGTCACTCTGACTCTGAAGATGGACTTGATTCAAGACCAGCAAGTAAGAAATGTCCTCATACATTTATGTCTAAAGAGTTATGCTTTTATTTTGAAGTAGTTCTTGTAATATATAATGTGAGCAAAAAGTTTCTTCAAAATGCTATTTTGACACTTCCCTTCGTTGTTTTTTTGTTGTAAATCTACTCTTGCCAACAACAGATATCAGATATTAGGTGATTATGCAATCAACCTTAATAAACATCAAAGGTATTTAGTTTTAACATGGTGATGTGGTGGAGCTAGCATAGCGCTAACTCCAGCCAACACGTGAATAGTTCATATTTTATTCTCTATGGTAGTGTTGGACATATTAATAGTACTAACAAATGGTCAATTGAGTCCAGATTATCAGTGCAATAATTTATTCTGGGAAGTATTAGTCGTCGGAACCGGCCATTACATCTACCTCCCTCTGATCTGCGAGTTCGACCATAGCTGGTCTATAAACGAGATGAACACTCCAATGTAAATTTGTAACAGTTACAATTCCGTCTCATGCACCAGCCCTCCCTTTATTTCCCCCAAACCCAAGCTTACCGTCTTAAAACTAAATACCTTTGATGTTAATAAAGGTTGAGAACATAATCAATTAACGATGCTGCTTTTCAATATTCGTTTTCCATGCAACTTGCTGTTGCAAGTGGATACACTAACAATACAGATATCACAGACAAGCGTGTTCAAATAAATTGACAATATTTATTGATCACACAGTATTTCCGGTCTTAGAAACGTCCTAGAAACTACACAAGTTTTTGATTTTGGCTAAAAACTGTATCACCACAATTAAAAGACCACAGGAAACATTTTTAAAATCAATCATACAATAACTGGAGTGGGATTTTGACTGAACATTTCTGTTTTTGTCTGATTGGTGTTTATTTTTCTATTGTTGATTCAGACAGACGTCATTGTGAACACTACATCAGAAAACCTTGACCTACGAAGGGGGGCCGTTTCAAAGGCTTTGCTGGAAAAAGCAGGTCATGAAATGCAAAAAGAAATACATAATGCAAAGAAAAGCAATTTCATTATTTCCACAAAAGCCTACAAACTGAACTGCAAAGAAGTCTATCACACATTTTGTGTTGAAAAGTCAAGAAGAGACTCCCAGAAGGTAATGAAGAAGTGTGCACTGATGAGAGGAATCTTGCTGGAAATATGAAGTGTACTTCCTTTTTTCCCCACAGATCTTTTATGAGTCTATAACAGAATGTTTATGGACAGCAGACGCAAAAGAGCACAAGTCGATCTCCTTTCCTGCTATTGGAACAGGAAACCTGGGATTCTCTGAAAATGAAGCTGCCACCATCATGCTGGATGCCTTGAAGCAGTTTGCTCAAAATGCTCCAGAATCCATGGCAGTTTACTTTGTCATTCATCCTTCCGACCATAAAGTCTTCCAGGTACTCTCCCTGTGATGTATTTCATAAGAAGATACATTATGTTTGCTCTAGAGTTAATAATGTCTTCCATTTGAAACTAAAAAGCATCAAGAAGTGCTTTCGTCTCAGCTAAAGCAAATGTGTGCGATATTTGTGGACTGTCAGGTGTGAATTGTGTATTTGTAGGTTGGAATTGTGTGTGTTAGATGTAGATTTTTTTTTTTAAATCCCTGTTTGTTTTCAGGCTTTTAAGGATCAAATGAAAGGATCAAATGAAAAACACCCAGAAACAATTCCCAGGAACACGGTAAATATAAAATACTTCAGTTTGACATATGCGGTAACTTAGATCATTTTGATTTTTAAGTTTTATTTTCCGTCATCCAAATCCATTTTGACGCACGTCAAGTCGCTCGGTCACGAGTCTGAAATACCGTCTTAAAGAGGCGTACCGCTAAATTAAAAGCCCCAAGGTAGAAAAAAAGTTAATAAAAAAACTATAGCATGTTTGGAAAGTTTATTTAGGGAGAAAAGAGCCAGTGAGAACATGGAAAAATTGGACTTAAAAGTAAAAAAATCAGCTATATACAGCAACCAGGAGTCTTCCTTGAATTATGGATTTATTTGTTTCCTAGTACTATTTCTATTACCCGTACACTGATAATTAAAAACATATTTAGACAATTTTACGACAGTTTTCACCTTAAAAGTCAGAAGAGGCTGAAATTGGCGTTCTGTTGTTAGCCTCGACTTTAATGTTTAAGGGAAAATCTACATCTTATTTTGAAGACCCACAAGTGGTCTTTTAGTTATGATTATGCTGTTTTTACCCAAAATTAAAAAATATGTGTATTTGTTTCTATTTTATTCTGTTTATTCGGTTTGAAATACTATTTTCCTGCTTTTCTGGTATCATTTGAATCAGCATGATTTTTATTTTGTCATTTTTCCATATTGTATTCACACACTACACATGAAATTGTACAAAAACGGAAAATTCTGTTTGGAAAAGTGATTAATTTTGCTGTGGGATACTAAAAATGTTCCAGCAAACCGTTTTTATAACTTTGAAAAAAAGATTAAAGTGTTATTTAAAAAAAAAAATCTGACAATACTAAATGCCTTAAACTAATTTAGATGTTTTTGAATGAAAATGCAAGAAAAAACTCCAGGTAAAATTCAAAGATTTCTTTGTTTCATAAATAAAAACAGCTTTTGTTCATGGAGACGCATCACAGGATTGACACCTCCATGCTGTGACCTTTCTGATTCTGTATTTCAGCTTCCAGGAAGCCCAAAACATTTGAATTTTCCTTCTGGCTGATCTGCTGTCCATTTGAATTTTATTTTCCTTCAAGTTTTCCCTATTGTGTCAGTGGTATAGAATAAAATAAAATTGGCTTTTGGATTAGAGTTTGATCCAGGTGGATTTCAGGTGTTCCCACAGGGGGAGACTTTCTGCAGTTTTTAGACAGTGCTGGATGTTGTTGCTCCTGCTGTTTCCCATTCCAAAATAAAATAATGACGGTTTCATCGTTATTGGATTCCTGATCGCTGACAGCTGCACTCCGACTCCCACAACGGGTCCTCGGCTGCAGTCGTCTGATCGACATTCATCTTCCGCCTTATTTATTAAAATAAAATATATTCTCCATAAACAACAACAAAATATAATTTTCTCTCTTTCATGCAGTAAAATCGTTCACAGAGTATCCATACAAAGAAAATTATGTACTATTATCATGTAAAATGTTCTTTTTTGAGTGTTTTTATTTAAATAAACATTATTGTCTTTACAGGATCAGCCGAGTTATTGTATTCCAGCAAACTTGAATCCCCAGTAAAGGATTCTGAGATCTCAGAGCCTTCTGCTGCTGAACCTCCAGGTGAGTGATGTGGTTCCAAAACTCAACATTTCTACTCGTAGTTATTACTCATTGGAGCTACCAGTCATTGAAGTTTTAATAGTTACAATCCTCAAATCATAACACAGTTTTCTCATTTACAGTTTTTTCAACAGCGACACCGTCAAGGAGAAAGATGGAGAGAGGACTCGGGGAGGAGTCTTCAGACCCTGTGGTGACGCAGCTGCCAGAAGCGCGTCAGTCCAGACCTCCAACCTACTCCTCAGACGAGCATTTTCTCCTCAGTCTTCTCCCTTTACTGCAGAACATGCCTCCTCACAAAAAAGAAATCATCAAATTCAAAATGTACAAATTAGCTTTAGAAAACAGCAATTTTATGCTTAATTCTGAACCGTTAGAGGACGATAATTAAATATTTTTTAAATAAATGAGGCAGCAATTTCTGCAGGAAATGAAGCAGACTCCTAAAATTTGTGTGTTCAGTCTTCCAAATAATTTTTTTTATTCCCCCCAGTCTTTATCTTTATATTTTAATTAATGGACTGCTTATGTATTGATTTTTGTATTGTATATGTGGGTGTCACTATTGTCATTATGCTGTTTGTCATAAATTGAGTTTGATTGGCTGACGTCAGACAGGTGTGCGTCAGCCAGAAGAGGAAAAAGGGTTTCGACTGGAAATAAAGCAAAATAAGTCAAATCCGTATCAATTATTGTAAATAATAAAAGGACAGATTGATTGCAAAAGTGATGGGGTGAAAGTCTTTTATTTTTTGTGTCGTACAGGGAAATGACAACTCGCTTAACGCGTCCAGCTAGGTCTCTCTGACGTCACACATCACTAGAACTAGCTACTCAGCTTCTAGACTTTTTGCCTCTACATTTGTCCTATTTTTAAAGTTATTTTATTTATTGTGTAAGATTCAATTTCTTCTTATTAGCGGCCACATTAATGCAACACTTTAAAATGTATGAATAAAAAATATATAAATACAAGAAAGTCCCTCACCGATGAAAATCCTGTCTTTTGAGTTTTAACATGTCTGTGTGGTATTTTTCTTATGAAAGAGAAATTTAATAAGAAATATTTTGTTTTTGCATTTACGAGTATTTTTCCTGCTCGACGCCTGCCTTTGACGCCCCAGCCAACTTTTTTCTGGGCTTCATTTGTTGCCACATCATGGAACACATGGATGATGTCAAGCGACCCTGGGTGGCGGCGCTCCCTTTGCTGTCCACCAGGTGGCAGCGGGCTTGATCGCTCCAGCTCCATGGACTCTGTGAGCCTGGCAACCTCCCCAGAGTGTATCCCACCTTCACCCAACAGTAACCAGGACCGTCTCTGGCAACCCCGGTCGGTTAAGAAAATGAATGAAAGTTCAGGACAAAAATCCTCACAATGACCGGCCATATTGGATTTTTTTTTTTTAAACTTTTTGATTGAGTCACTGAAAACGTCATGTGCCCAAAGCTGAGTCCCTGGTTGGTTGACTCGCAGCATCAACCTTGCCACCTCTGCCGCCCAAATCTCACACCTGAGCCCGCATACGTCAACATAGCGGCACACTTGTGAAGTCAAGCGCACGGCTATGCCACCAGAAAGTTAAGAAAAACACCAGACACAATAATTCAGTGTTCTAGATGTGGAGATTCAAGAGAATATAGCATGCCCAGCAGGTGAAGCAGTGTGAAATCAGTGCAGGAAAAAAGGGACATGCTGCAAGAGTCTGCAGAACTAAAAAGACGTGAAAATCGCCATGGCAACAGAGGAGTCAGAGGATGCTGGAGCCGCTTTCTTAGGCCTAATATCTTCCCTTTTTGCTGTCAACGGCAAGACGTACATCCCTCCTTCTTTCGGCAAAAGTTGAGACGTTTTCTTAGAATGGCCAATCAGTTTTTGCCTCACCTCGCAGAAAAGATGCGTCCGGACGAAGATGAGACACCTGATAATTTGTGCAATTGAGTGATTTAAAAACCAAGTCGTTATTTTTACTTTCTTCCTCCATCCATAGAAAGAGTTAACCAACACTAAAGTCAGATATTTCTTGCAAAAATAAACTTTTTTCTGTTGTTTTTATGAAAATAAATAATCAATGGGATTTTATGTTTCACATTATTATATTTTGCTCTGTGAGGTTTTTACAAACATTCTCATGAACTATTTGCTTTGTGTCAAACTGATAACGCAAAGGCTCATGGGTGTTTTTATGAAGCTCAACTCCCAGTCGAGCTTTAACCGTCAGATGTTCAGAGGATGAACTTTGTCTCTAGAATCCTCTCCAGCTTTAAGGTGCGGCACTTTAGGACTTGTTATTTCCGGTTTGATTGTTTCCCCTAAAAGGACGTTTTTCTTCCAGAAACATTGTTTGAAACGGTGCTACATTGTTGGTTCAGAGAGAACAGCTTTTCCTTTGCCTAACAAGTTGACTTTTTATAGTTGGTGTCACTAAACTGTAAAGGCTTTGAAAATTCAAAATATGCTTATTTGATTCCTTTTCACACCTTCCAAGTTCTCTTTTCAAGCGAAGATATCAGCTGTTTCTTATAACGGAAAATAATTTAGCAAGAATTAAGATGTGAAATTGAGAAACATTATACAGGAATAAAGTTCTAAAATAATGAGAAAAGGGTCAACATTTTAGGAGAGAATTTAATAAACTTACAAGGCAAAAGTCCAAATTTTACGAGAATAAAGTTGTAAACGTCTAAGAGGAGGGTCAACAATTTACAAGAATAAATATTGTAAATTTATGCTTCAAAAAGCTGCATGTTTGCAAAGAAAAAGTCATGCTTTTTTGAAACCATAATGCCACATTCGGCTTTAAAAATGCTCCAACAAAGGCAATCAAAGACTCCTTATTTAATTTATGTAGTAAACAATTCAGAGAAATTGTCAAAAACGTCAAATGTGGAACCCAAAATGTAGTAGACCAGGCTTGATACCAAAAACTTTAACATTTAATTAACTTAAACATAAATCTTCTGACTGTCATCTTTTTAAGGTGGAACTATTTGATCTTCTTTTCCTTTTTTAAATCTTTGTTTTTTTTCCCCTTAACTGGATGATAATTATTGTACATTTTATTTTCAGAAAATTTTAACTTTTCTCATAAATGTTAACTCTGTTTTTATGTATTTATTTATTTTGGCCCTAATAGTCCTTCGTAGTTTCTAATTCCTGTCGTTTCCCTGTAGGAGCAGCCTGCACTTCCACAGAGCCACCAGCAGGGGGCAGCTCCGCACGTTCTCTCCACACTTTCACTTTAGTTTCTCTGTAAACTGAAGGCTGACTTTGCCGCTGAAACGTCCTGAAACGGGAGTTTAGGGGAGAAAACAAACAGGAAGTGGTTTCGTGAAGTAATTATTAATCTACCGAGGGTCAGTGAAGGCGTTATAGTTCAGGGAGTGTTCACCTCCGCTGTTTTTTCTCCTCTTTTGCTTTCACTTCTCTTCGAGCTGGGTGAGTGTGTCGTTTCTCTCTTAAGGTTTTACATTTTGTTAAGTTTTTAATCAAAATCTGTTTGGAAAATATTGCTAAATTAAAGTTTCGCACTATAGACAATTGAATAATTGCGAAACTTTCAACAAATACAAAAAAAATAATCTAAAGAAATGACCTTTGATCACTTTTACAGTTAAAAACAACAACAAATATAACACGTTTCCTTGCTTCTGTTTTTAAGCATATTATGTAAAAAATGTAAATTCTTAAAGTATTATCGAACAATATTGCTTTATTTTTGCTGTTATTAAAAATAAAATCTTTGTGGGCGGGGTTTATGAACGTAATCATTTATGATTGGTCAGTGAGTGTTTACACGGTGAAAAACACCGTGTAGACTTTAAAATCGCAATGAAAACGAACTAAAAATGTAAGAATATTGTGTTTTTTTTTAAATAAAACTTAAATCAACGCTTCACAACTCACTTTAGAAAGTATTAAAATTGCAGAAAAGGCAAAACAAAAACCTCCGATGTAGTTCTCGAATATGACCAGCAGGTGTCGCACTGAGCACATTCTTTAGTCAAGCGGGAAAATACGACAAATGTGATCCTCCTGGTTCCTGATTCCTAATCCTCCGGATTAGTCTTGTATAGAGAACAGTTTGAAACCTAAATATTTCCCAATACTGGTTATTATTGATTTAACTATTTTTTTTAACATACGGAGAAAATTTGGGCCTTTTCAATTTTACTAAATGGAAAGGAGTGGAGTTCTGGGAATTGTAGTTTTTGGATTAAAAAAATGACCGGACATTTTTTGTCCTCTCATTTTATTTTGTTTTTGTTTTTTCTGTATTGTGGCATACATTACAGGCAGTAATTTAGTAGATATTCATTTATTTATTTAAAAAAAGATTTTTAAATTTTTTTTTATTTTACAAAACCTAGGACACTATAGTTATTTTTATTTATAATTATTTCTTTTCGATTTTTTTTGTATTCTTTTTGAGAGAAACAATGCACATTAACAACCAAATTCAGTATCAAATAGCCGAACCAGAAATTTTTGGAAAAGAAAAAGTAATAAATAAATGTTGTTTTAGCCTCAGTTTGGCATTTCTATGATTGTTTCATTAGAATCAATGTTAGTTTTTGGTGTTTTAACATGTTTTTGCGGCATTTCTCTCATATATTAAAAACTCAGAAACTCATTTTCAATCTCAGTTTTTTTCTATATCCTGCATTATGAATAAAATGCAACAAGGATTTGTTAAAAACACCAAAAACACTATTTTAATTCGAGCGGGTCATTGAGTTGAGCATCACGTAGAGCCTGAATCCCTCGTTTTTTCCTGTGAAATCCGCCCGTCTTATTAGTAATGTGTGATCTTTCTGCAGGTCTCTCATCAAACGATGGAAGACAAAGTAGAAATCCCTCTTCAAGAATTTCCATTTGTTCAGCGTTATACAAAGGAGCTGAGTGATATCATTTACACCAAGTTTGGTTGTTTGGTCCTCTTTGAAGGAGTGGACGGTGATTTCAGCAGTACGAAGCACAGAAGGGCTCCACTTAAACCAGAGAAAAGGTTTGAGCAAACGCTGCGTTCTGGCGTGAAGGTTTCAGTTTGGAAGGCGGATCTCAGCTGTTTTAAAGAAGCTGACGCTGTTGTTAATGCTGCCAACACCTCTCTCAGTCACGGAGGAGGTCTCGCTCAAGCTTTGTCTGATGCAGGTGGTCCTAAAATCCAACAAGAGAGTCGAGATCATATAGACAAATACGGTCCCTTGAAAACAGGAGATGCAGTTGTTATGAGTGCTGGGTTATTACCATGTAAGAAGATAATTCACGCTGTGGGTCCTGATCTGCCAATAAAACCTTCTACATATCAGGTAGACAAAGCTAAACCATATTTAAAAAAAGCCATCGAGAACATCCTTAAAAAAGTGGCAGAAGAACATCTGTCCTCTGTTGCCATACCTGCAATAAGCTCTGGGTTATTCAACTACCCGCTGTCAGATTGTGCACAGACCATAGTGTCAACTGTGAAAGATTATTATGATAATCAATCCCATGGAAAACATCGGCCCAAAGAGGTTTTCTTTGTCAACAACGATGAGCCCACAGTCAGCGAAATGGAGCATGCTTGTCGGAAAATACCGTGGTCTGGACCGCCCTCATACAGCCAGGCGGCTGCACACAACACCAGAAGTGCAACCAAAGGCTCAGATACAACCGTCCAGATCGGACAAGTCACTCTGACTCTGAAGATGGACTTGATTCAAGATCAGCGAGTAAGAAATTTCCTCATACATTTATGTCTATGCAGTTATGCTTTTAGTTTGAAATAGTTCTGAGTATCATCCAACAGGGCTTCTATGCGGTCTTTCAAGTTCATTGTCAAGATAAAACAGATAAAAGATAAAAGAAAACAAGCAAAAACACTGATATTCAGCAAATGAAAGAAGCTCTCAAGTCTCAGTGCACAACATATGGAGTCGGGAGGTTTGCAATTTATATTATCCTTACAAATAGTTTACAATACACTCACCACGTTGAGTACAAGCATACGTTACAGGTTATGCCATTCGTTGAGGGGGCTGTATGAGCCACAAGGGAACTTCAAGACACACCCACCACGCTCAATTTAAGAAACAACCCAAAAACTCACTGTATACAGATGGGTCCATGTGACTAAATAAGACCTGACTCTGTTATCTGGAGGCACAGTGGTGGAAATTTGCATCATCAATGATACTCCAAGTTCTTTCCCTGAAAACAAATGGAAATGCTTTGTTTACATGAGATATACGAATCTCACTAGAACCAAAAGAAAAAAAAAACAATCTTGTATGAACAGATGTGAACTTTTCTGTCAGGAATAAAAGAAAGACTACCTTGCCTTATAAATGTTTACTTTTCAATATTTCTTTCAGACAGACGTCATTGTGAACACTGCATCTGAAAAACGTGAACTATCAATTGGGGCTGTTTCAAAAGCTTTGCTGAACAAAGCAGGGGATGAAATGCAGAAAGAAATAAAATGGGCCAACAAGAACAAGCACATTGTGTCTACAAAAGCCTACAAACTGAAGTGCAGAGAAGTCTATCACACATTTTGTGTTGAAAAGTCAAGAACAGACTCCCAGCAGGTAATGTACAAGTGTGCACTGATGAGAAGAATCTTGCTGGAAATATGAAGTGCACTTCCTTTTTTTCCCCACAGATCTTTTATGAGTCTATAACAGAATGTTTATGGACAGCAGCATCGTCACGTTACGAATCAATCTCCTTTCCTGCTATTGGAACAGGAAACCTGGGATTCTCTGAAAGTGAAGCTGCCAGCATCATGCTTAATGCTGTGACTCAGTTTGCTCCATACTGTCCAAAGTCCTTGGCAGTTTACTTTGTCATTTATCCTTCTGACCACAAAGTCTTCCAGGTACTCTCCCTGTGATGTATTTCATAAGAAGATACATTATGTTTGCTGTAGAGTTAATAATGTCTTCCATTTGAAACTAAAACATCGAGAAGTGCTTTTGTCTCAGCTAAAAGAAATGTGTGATTCATTGGACTATTGTTGTGTTCTCTCAGATATGAATTTGTTTGTTTGTGGTCTCTCAGGTGTGAATTGTGTGTGTACGATCTAAATTTTTTTAACCACTGTCTGTTTTTAGGCTTTTAAGGATCAAATGAAAAACACCCAGCAGCAATCCCCCAAACCCAACTATGAACATGGTAAATATAAAAGACTTTATTTATCCTAAATTGGTGGTCCCCAATCCTCAGGCCGTGATTCTAAAGGGGATAAACACGATTTGTGCGACAAATTTTCATGCCCCACCTGTCTTTCGCCACGTGTTAAAGTATCTGTTCTTCACCTGCCTTGGGAACTCCGCAGCCCCAGCGTGATGAGGAATTAGATGGAAGTTCAGAACAAAAGCACTCTTAACTTATTAGTATTCTACCCACCCCTTAAGTCACCGAAAACGTCATGTGCCCAAAGCTGATTTCCTGATTGGTAGATGCGAAAATTTTGGCGCATGTCGCCCTGCTGCCAGACCTTTGCCCATTGCTCAAATCACACCGTGGGACTTGAGATTGCCTCAATTTGCGTCTGTACCATTGATTTAACATTGATTGTTCACCTCCGCTGCGCGAATCACCTTTAGGTGAATGTACTTTAACCCTTCAAAGAAGAAGAAATCTGCTTCTTACAGACAAAACCAGGAGTCTTCCTTGAATTATGGATTTATTTTGATAGTTGTTTCCATGCACCATGCTCACTATGTTGGGACTGACTCTCTAATACTACTCGTACCCTGATAATAAAGTCCTATGCGCAACGGATTTACATTAAATAGTATATTTAGAAAATACGATTTTTACCGAAATCTCATTTAAAGACCCTCTCCAATCATCTTTAGAACTATTTTTAAAAGTTTTCCAAGTGGTCTCTTAATTATGATACCTCCGTTTTTACCCAAAATCTAAAAACTTGTGGCGTTTTCTACTACATACTTTCTGTAGAATGACAGTAGTTCATCAGAAATTCACCGCTGAGTTGTGGGCGAAACTGTTGGCGATGAGTAAGCCTTGCTAATTTCCCATAATTTCTTTACATTTTCTCCCATTAGCC
Organism: Oryzias melastigma; assembly: GCF_002922805.2. Classification (NCBI taxonomy): domain Eukaryota; kingdom Metazoa; phylum Chordata; class Actinopteri; order Beloniformes; family Adrianichthyidae; genus Oryzias; species Oryzias melastigma. The sequence goes on from NC_050532.1 coordinate 22,944,097, forward strand.
CTTCACACCTCTAACTAAATGTTAACAATATTGAGACTATGCAGCCGTACAGTTTTGAGAAAGATGCCAGCTCAAATGATGAAAACAAAGATGTACATGAATCCATTTGTCTGCAAGTGGATGTTTCAGAATGGAGCAGAGCAGGGAGCGTATGGCCTGCAGATTGGAGATTTTACGTAAAAAATACAACAGCATTTTTTTGTCTGCTCCTGAGTTGCTATTTAAATGAAAAAAATATTCAAAAAATGCTGTTTTAATTTTCATTTTTCTTTATAATTGTCCTATATTATGAGGGTATATATAAAAGTGCAAAAAGTACATGTTAAAAACACCAAAAGCATATTTTTTGTGTTCCATGAAATTAATGCTTTTGGTGTTTTTAACATGTTTTGTAGCATTTCTCTCATGATGGAGGATTGGGAGCAGATGAAAACCAGCGGTTTGAAAAACTTGGGTTTATGACGCAGCAACTGACATGGGCGGGTCAAAGTCTTTTCCTGCTCTGCTTCAATTCTGAAACATCTATTTGCAGAGAAATACGTCTTCATTCACATCCTCTGACCTAGAATCTTGATCAGAACTACACGGTTAGATAGCTCTGATCTGAAGCCAGAAACTATGTCCTGAGAAACTAGACAGACTTTGATTTTTACTAAAAACTGCACAATCATAATTAAAGATCACCTGGAACAATTTTAGTATAGAGAAAATATAAATTAGAGTGGGGAGTATTTTACTGAAGCAAAGCTAAATAAGGATGGCATCTGTTATTTTATATTTTAGCACAGAAAAGTTAAAGAGAAATACACAACCAGTCAAGATTTAATAATAAAAAAAAAGAATATGATTAATCTTTATGCCTTGAAAGTTAATCAACTTCTGCAAATCAACAACTTTGTTTCATTCAATCTTCATAATTTGTAAAATATCTACAGACACTTTCAAATTGTGTTTTCAAACTAAATTTCATGGAGTAGAATTTTAATTTGAAAGATAGATATTTTTGGAAACCAGAGATTAAACGCCAACTTTGACCTTGTTTAGATCAATCCATGAAAATATGGTCTGACATCAAACCGGTCCATGGCCTAAAAAAGGTTGGGGACCACTGTCCTAAATGCTATGGCCTTTTACAGAAGTGAGTTTTGTTTTTTCTGCTTCTTCCATCAGCAGTTCAGAGCAGAAATTTCTCCCCGAGCAGAAGAGAGCCACGAATCATCCTGCAAGGTCCTTCCAGAGAGTCCGTACGCGAAGCTGAGAAGTGGCTGAAGGACTTGTTCTACTCCTCTAAGAAAATAATAATCTACAACAACTTTATCCTGCATTTTGGCAATAAAGACTTCAATCTCCTGTCCCGTTGGAACAAGGATGGAGTTTCCATCGAAGAGATTCTCTCTCAAGGCCACGCATGCATTGTAATAAACAGCAAGTCCGAGGAAAATCTGTTCAGCACGGTTGTGAATGTGGAGGCGTTGCTCTGCCAAGTCCAGAATGATTTTGTCTCTGAAGAAGAACGGGAATTGGAGCTTCATTCATGTTCAAAAGGACACAGCAGAAGACAGCAAGTTGATCACGGATCCAAAGAGTTTTCCGAACGTTATTCTGCTTTCAGAGACCAGCCGCTCCGAGTCGTGAAGGTATGTCAACAGAAGCTCAGTTTTCTAGTTTTTTTTTTTTAGTAATTTGAAAGTATATTTGTATAAATACACACAAATCCCATATGTGTGATTTAGAGCTTTGCTGTTTCACTTTTCAGGTGGAACGAGTGGAGAATCGCGCTCTGGAAGTGATGTTCAATATGAAGAAGGACCAGATGTCCCTCTCCACCTCCCAAACAATGTTTCAGTGCATCTCTGCCCAGTTCTGTGACATGATCTGCAAGATTGGCTTCCATGCAGAGTGTGCTCCTCCTGAAGGTATCATGAATGTCCTCAAATCTTCTTTATCTCCACCTTACCTTACACATTGTGTGGGAGATCCACATGAACCCCTAAAGCCAAGAAGAGATAAAGTGGAAACACACAAAACAAAAACTAGTATGAAACTTTCAAAAATATGTTTGAGTGGAATCTATTTGACAACTGCCTTAAGCATTGTGCTATCCTAGGCATGTTACATTAAAGGTGGGGTCATCTGGAACCCACAAGACGGCCTACTGAACTTTATTTTTAAGGATTTTTTTATCTTTATTGGTGTTCATGTCAGATATAAGATCCTGTGCATCTTTGTCCACCTTTGTCATGGGAGGGATCACACCTCAATATAAGGGTAGGGTCATCTAGACCCTAAGGTTAAGAATTTTCCTGCAGCAAAGCTAAATAAGGCAGGTATCTGTTCAGAAAATGTATCACAGAAAAAAAATCTCTGTATTGAAGAGAAATGCATAATGAGACTTAATAATAAAAACACAGATTATAATTAATCTTTTTGCCTTTGAAGTAAATCTGATCCTGAACTCAGTTATCTGTTATAATGGCATTGTGTCAAAAGAAAATAAACCTGTAAAAAAAAGTGCTGAAAAAAAGTTTCTCTGATAAAAGGCATTTTTTTAATTTATAGCTTGAATATATATATATAATTATAGTTTTTTATAAGTTATATAAATATCCATTTAGCAAAATGAATTGTACCAGATCATATCGCCACAGAGTTCATCTTTCATGTATCAATTCATGTATGGAGATGCTTATCGAATCACATGAGAGGTAAACGTGCTCACCCCTTTTTTTCTGTTTGCAGACACTTTCTACGGAGAGGGGATCTACTTTACCAACAGTATACAGGAGGCTCTGGACTTGTGGAAGTCCAGAATGGAAGAGTACGTGTACTTTGTGGAAGCACAAGTGCTGACGGGAAAGCCCACAAAGGGGAAACAGGGCATGATTCTGCCTCCGCCTGTGGGGACGGACTCGGACAAGTTGTACGACAGCGTGTACGGAGGTTCTGGTACCGCCGTCATTTTCAGTGGTTATCAGGCCCTGCCCAAGTACATCATCACCTGCAAGAGATCTGGAAACTTTTCAAGCAGATTCTAGTGTTTCCTCATGTCGTCTTAATCTTCTTGTTAAAACTTTTTTCCATATGTATCCTGATCAATCATAAGTGGAGATTTAAAGTTCATTGGTTGATGTTGAAACTGTGCTTAAAATATATAAGGAGCAGTGATTTATCTGGGGATTTTCTGTACACTAACATAATTAAAGAGGACATATTACACAATGTATAACAATCATCAAAAATATGGATTTATATATGGGTTGTTTTCATTTAAAGCAAGAATGAACATTAAAGGCTGTGTGCCTGCGTGATTTTCAATAATGTACATAATTGATTATAAACAATAAAGCAGAATATGAAAAAGAAACCTCTTCTCTTGTCTTCCATGTAAAGCTCAACAGCAAACTCAGAGCATCCAGGTTTCCAGAACCGATTCGATTCAGATTTTTCTCAAATCTTTCGATCCTTTCAGTTACATTTTAAATGTACATATAGACACAGTTGTTTTGAAATACATTAATAATCTACATATGTTTGTTCATATTACTCTGATACAGTTCATATAGTGTAAAATGTATTAGTGAAATAATGAGATTGTTAATACCGTACAATGTTAAATAAATACTCAAATGGAGAAGCTCTAAAAATTGTTCTGCCTCTCCTGGAGGATGTCTCAGTTTGGCCACTAGGTGGCGATCATGCTATAACATTACTCCTTGTTCCAGAAGAAAAACAGTATGAACAAAAAACCACAAATAGTTACTTTTAAAAATATTTTCTTTAGAGTTTGGAACATTCCCTTAATTTAGTCAGCAATGTATGTTCAGGTCGACCGAGCGTTAGCATTAGCCGACCTATGGGAAATCTCATTATACGTTAGCATCAAGCTAGCAGACTTTAGCATTTTGCATCGATCTCTACTTTTATGGATTGATTGATAATACATTAACTTTACATCAGTTTGTCAAACCAGCTCTAATCAGGTATTTAAAATGACTTAAGTGATTTCTGCTTCTTTCTACTAGAACAAATAGAGCTTTAGATAGTTCCATAAATCTCAGAGGATGACATTACTTTTTCTCTTATTACCACACATGTGAAAAAGAATCAAAAACAGGATGTTTTCATCATATTTTATTAGAGCTTGACAAAAAATTTTCAAACACATGAGACAACATTTTCAACGACGACGCTAGAAAATTTCCGATATTAAAAATCAGAACTAATATTTTCATGAAAATGAGCACAATTGAACAGTAACAGGAAGCTTCAACATGGCCCATGGAAAGCAGGACAACTGCTTTACAACAGTAACACATCTGAATGATTGTCTGCAAAAGTGTCATAAAAATGGCCCCTTGTATGCGATGCATCTACAGCAGTTTCTCACGGTGTCCCCCCCGACCGCTCCAGCTGATCCAACAGAGCTTTTACCTCACAGACATCAGGGCACTCTGGTGTGCTGCTACATTCAAGGACTCAGTCAGTCCCGGTAAGTAAAGCTTTACGACACAACATGGAACGACAACAAAAGTCTAAGAATGAGGTTGACTGGGATTGCTTAGCTGTTGATTCAGTCATAATCACACCTGACCTTTTTCACATGTGGTAAAGTCCCATCTGTAGGTGTACGGCTGATAAAAGGATTTATGAATCTATGACCCAAGTTTCCTTGAAACCTCTGCAGATATGAGTGTTATTCAGTGGCTGACATTTCTAAAGTGGCTGTTGTCTTTCAGTAGTTCTATTAAGACACCTACTTTATGGTGATTAAATACCCGCGCAGAAGGACTTTCAGAACATTCAGTGGGCAAAAGAGTTCTTCCAGTCGGCACTATCACTGTTCAGGAGAAACAGTCCTGAATTCTGACCAGATCCTCTGGATGCGCAGTCATCCTCTGGATGCGCAGTCACTCCATGCACTCTGCGATCTCTGTGCCGTCCACCAGCAGGGTGTGAATGATCCCGTCTCGCCTCTTCCCGCTGCTTACAGCCTTCACACAGCAGTTGTGCTCCCCCAGAGTGAAATGCGTCTCTGTGCCGTCGTCCACAAATTCCCCCTACAGGGGGAAAAAATTGTTTTTTTTTGTGCTCCTCAACTTCAGAAAAATACATTTTGTTCAACAAAAGTTCAGTGTATATTTCTATGCTTTTAAGGATCAACAATTAAGATTAAATGAACATAAGCTGAATCTATCTTTTTTTTATTTAAGAGACAAAAACTTTACAAAAGCAACAAATAAAATTAACTAAACTGACCGTGTTATTTTTGATGGTAAAAAATAGATTATTGATTAAATAATGCAAAGTTGCTGCTTTATACTTACTGCTGTCTCAATTTTGTCTCCATTGCACCACACATCCATTGTGTCCTTCTCTAAAATAAACAACAAAAGTAGTGTAAATATGAACAACAGCTGTTATGCTCTGAGGGGTGGAGTTTAAAGATTTTTACAGTAGTGCTGCCACAAACGATTGTTTCAATAGTCGACTAATCAAACCAAAATTAGCAAAACATAACTAGCAAGTAGCTGAAATATTAGCTAAACTCCAAGATAGCCTAAAAAATTCAAAATTAGCCAAAATAGCAAGCATGTAGCTTAAATATTAGCTAAACTCCAAAATAACCTAAAAATAAAAATAAAAATCCTAAATTAGCCAAAATAGCTAGTATACAGCTGAAATATTACCTAAACTCAAAAATAGCCTAAAAATTTTGAAAAATCATAAATTAGCCAAAATAGCTAGCATGTAGCTGAAATATTAGCTAAACTCCAAAATAGCATTTTTTTTTAAATCCTAAATTAGCCAAAATAGCTAGCATGTAGCTGAAATATTACCTAAACTCAAAAATAGCCTAAAAATTTTGAAAAATCATAAATTAGCCAAAATAGCTAGAATGTAGCTGAAATATTAGCTAAACTCCAAAATAGCCTAAAAACTTGAATAAACACTAAAATATTTCAAAAAGCTAGCAGAATGTCATTATAACTTTTAACTTTACCACACTCCAACTCTATATAATATAAAGTAACAACTAATCGACTATAAAATTAGTCATCGACTATTTTAATATTCGATTAGTCGACTCGTGGCATACCTAGTTTACAATCTCTTTTAATGGGTAACATGTCATAAAAAACGTATCAGTTTTGAAAACCTCATAGCAAACAGATCAGTCACACGGTGACCTAAATTTGGTTTCTGTGGTAGAACATCAACCAAACCATCTCTACTATCAACACAACATAACGATATTGATGCTCTGGACAAATGTGAGGAGATTTTGCAAGATGCTTAGTGACTATCAGTACAATTATAAGAGGGATTAAGTGACCCAGATAAGAGAGGTGGCTGAAGATGGCGTTAGGTTCAAAAGCAGTTTAAGAGCTTAGGCCCGACTGACATAATATGAGAGGCAGAGCTGTTCTGTAAGACAATAACACGCGAGATGATCTGATTTAAACACAGTAAAGTATGAAGGAGCTCACCCAGGACTACTCTGCAGTCAGAGCCGTCCAGGTTGAGCAGCCAAGTGCTGGTGACCTTTGACCTGTTCTCCATGTATTGCTTCAAGCTTTTTCCATTGATCTCCAGGGTGTATTCATAAGCAAACCCGCTGACAGCATCAATGTTGATGGTTGCTTTGGTGTCTGACTGGCCCACGCTGAACGTCTCCTTCCCCACAAGTTTGAACATCCAATCCCGTCTAAGAACCTCCTAAATTAAGGTTAAGAAAATTATTATTAATGACATTTGACTTTTAATGCTTACTGCCTAACAGAATAAAATCCATACCTTTCCATCAACGTAGATGACCCTCTTGCCTGTGGTTGTCCCGTGCTCGAACTCTATTCTGTGAACTCCGTCGCTCAGCGCCACCTCCCACACACCTGCCAGATCGTTCGACATCTTGACCTTTTCCGAACCAGCTGAACAGTAGCCGAACTAGAACCACACACAACACAGAGCCATGGCTAAACGCTTTCTTCCAAACGACAGCTAACACAGAGAGGCTTAGCAATTAGCCACGAAAATAAAAATAAATACATAAAAAAACGCTTTTACTGTTTTTACGTGTCTGCTAAAGAGCATATATATTTATATAATCTGCAGTTGAATTACATTAATTATCAGTTAAGGCACAACACTAAACGAATCGCTTAAAAATGTTGCTAAAAAAATAGCAGGTAAGCTAGCAATGAGCTTTAGAGTAAATTTCCGGTTTGGCGAATTTTCTTTCAAAGTAAAAGATTTAACAATTTGAGATTGTTAAATTATTTTGTTTTGGGAAATTTGCAATTTTTAAGAATAAATAATTAAACTTGAAAAAAGCGATATGATTTCCTTGCATTTCTTCCTGGGGTGCTGAAGAAAGAAACTACTCTGAGAAACCTGCATTACATTTCAAAGCATGTAAAACGTCAAGAGAAAAAAAACCTAAAGTGAATGAAACATTGTTTTGCATTAGAAACATCAATGTAACAAATATACTAAAATATATCAAAGCATTATCCAACAAGAAGTTTTTATTACATTGTAAAACATAAAAAAGCAAAAGAAAAATGTTTTAATGCTTTTATTTTTTACAGAAATGTGGTTCCACGTCTCTACCAACTTCCGGTTTGAACTCGCAGCATTTTCAGAACCTCTGACCGCGAAACCTCCTCAGATGTAGATGCCCTAAACGTCCTCTCAGCCATTTTACCTGTAAGGTATCAAGGTTACCTCAGTGGTGATGAAAAATGTCCCTCCGGTTCCGTGTTTCTGAACGTTTAAATGACCGCTTCACCGCTGTTGACGGTGTGCCGCAATGCTGTTACCATGGTTACGCGGCGTAAAACACACGCAGGCTTGTCTCCGCCCACGCCCTTAAAACACAACCTTTTATATGAGAGTTTATTTAAATTTATGGATGTTTTTCTCATTAATACATGTTATAATTCTAAATTATTCTAAACAAGGTGTAATTTTATAAAGTAAAGACCCCATTTGTTTCTTATCTGCATGAAACCTAGTGTAAT
>NC_050532.1:22952180-22959476 GCF_002922805.2 Oryzias melastigma
TTTTGAACAAATTAGTTTTTTTTTGTAATATTTTTGATGTGTTTACTTAAAGACCCAATCCAAAGAAAATCTGTTTTTTGTGTTTTTAACATTTTTTAGTGATATTTTTCTAATGATGGACATAAAATAAAGAAAATATTTAGGCTAGAATTGCATTAAATAGTATTTTATTATTCAAATTCTTATGCATCAGGAGCAGACTTAAATTGTTGTTTTTTCACCACTTTTGTTGCACCGGTAATATTAGATTTGGGATGTGAGGAGCAATAAGCTAGCAGGAGATAGTTATGGGTGATGGGAAGAAGGGCCGGGGTTGCTTCTCCCACAATTTAGAGAGGAATTTTGAATGCTGCCAAAATATGATTGGAGTGGGTCTGTAATAAAAACTTACAGTTCTATTATTTTGAGATTTCTCTTTTGCAATTGGATTTTTAGAGAGTATTCAGAGGAGATCAGAATATTGAGTGGAAAAACAATGTTCAAAAGTAGTGATGATAGATTGTAACAAATTTAACCATAAAATTTGTATTTACATAAAAATAAACCTGTAGAATTGACAAAACCAATGTTATTTTACACATATGTGCATGATAGATAATGGGACTTTAGAGGAAATTGTAGCCTATAATTTCTTTAAATCTGCATTTCCTCTGGGGTTTTTCCATTTTTTGTTATCAGGTAGAAAACAGGTGGTTTCTGCGCTTCCTTGACCTTTTCTTGTTTTTGATTTTTCCAAAATTTAGAGATAAGCAGCTGGATTCATCACCTGAGTTGTCACCAACGTCATGATGTACATTTTTAATTTATATAAATTTATCGGGTTAAGTTTTAGATGTTATTTAAACATTAGTTAAGAGATTTTGCTTTTTTTGGCAAGGAAATTTTGAATATACTAAAAAAAAAAAGATTTATTTTAAATTAAATTTCTTTGTAATCCACCACTGGTTAGTTTCAGGACTTTAAACTTTGAACTAGTCATTTCTTGAGAACAAGGTTTAAGAAAAAAACATCTGAGTTTACTTTCTCTGATGTTATCACACCCTCGAACAAACCACGAACAAAAACAGGAACCTGGCTAAAATACTAAGAATCAAAGTGGTTCCATTCATTTTAAGAGTTATTTTCACACTTCATTTAAGATGAATTTAATACATTTATTAATACATTTAATAAATTTTGAAATTTAAAGAAACTAATTTTGCCACAAACTCGAAATTATGAAGCAAAAGTGTTTTGGATTTGTGTTGTTCACAGTAATAATGCCACCCTTAAATTGACCCTTCTTGCATGATACTAATTACACAAAAGAAACTGAAAATCTCAAATATTATCAGTCCAGATTGACTCTACCGAAAAGTAACCTAATGTAGTGGCAGATTTTATTTATGTATTTGTTTTGTTTTCCTTTTGCAGTTTTTGGTACTACCAATAACTGATACCGTTCATTTTTTACCATGGATTATTTAAAAAAAAGTCAAACCAACCCATTTTATTAAAATAAAAATATATTTGTTTACTGAAATGTTTTTATTTTTTATTCAAAAATGATGTAACTGCAAGAAAAGAAAAGTATTTTTCAGATTAGACACAGATAACAAGACCAGCATTGAACTCTGCTCGGCGGTTTTTACAGAAATGCATCAATGAAAGTTGATCTCCAGTGACATCTTCTATCTTCTTGATGAAAACAGAAACTCGATTTAACCACATCTTCCTGTGTGAAACGATATCATCAGGGAGGTAAGAGCATATTTGTCACTTCTACCTGGAAGTTAACAAAAAAAAGCTGAGAAAAAAAACAGAAGTGCACACCTTTTAAATGTTAAAGATCACAGCTTCTGCAGCAAAGATTTCCGCTCACAATAAGCAGCAAAGATAAGCTGCATTTTGTGACCTTAAAAAGGTTGCATTGAGTACTTTATGATGCTTCAACACCTCTAAATAATGTAGACTTTTTAAATCATTCATGTTCAATTTGGCTAAAAAAATATATTCTGCTTTCATTTCAACATGTTGTTGTTTTTAACCTCTGAAATAAACTAGTTTGAGTTTTTATTTGGTTTCAATCCATGAAGATGAATAAAAATGTGAACCAAAAGCTGAAAAACAGTGATTTTAGCCCAAATTTTAAATTCAGAACATATGAAGTCATTAGGCATCTATTTGTATTTACAGATGCAGTTAAAGCAGCATAATATATAATATTAATAATATATTTTAAAATATTGTCAGAAAATTAACCATTAAAAGTGGCTTTTACATGCAAATATTTACAGCTGAACTTAATCTCATAAGGAAAAAGCTTCAGTTAAAAAGGCCAAAATAACTAAAAGTCTTTAAAAAAATGTAAGTTTAAGCAAAACAAGTTTGGAGCCATTTAAAGTCCCACTCCGATCATCTTTGGATCTATTTTCAAAGCATTCTCTGTGTTTTTTTAATTTATAAATTTACAATTTTAGCCAGAATTTTAAAGAAGTATGTGTTATTTTCAGCATATAGTACAGTTTTTCATTAGAAATTTGCCTCAGAGTTGTGGGCGGGACCACTGGCATGGAGCAACCCCGCCCCCTTCCCCCTCCCTGTTATTGAGAGTTCTCTATTAACACGCTTCCAAACTGCATTTTTCTTTTGATTCCCTTTTGAATACTCTGTAAAAGCAATTTAATTTTCTTCTTAAAAAGTGACTTTCATTGGAGTGGGTCTTTAAGAAATAAAACAGAAATTGCTAAATCACTATCAGTAGAAACAATCTCATGGTTTCTGGTTTCCAGAGAAAAACAAAAAGCAGAAGCGTTAGATAAACAGGAGTTTTGTAAGCATGTATGAAATTTAACCCTTTAACTTTAAACAAAAAAATCTTTAACATACTGTAACTTTTCAACCAATAACACGATCATTGTAATTCCAGTAGTTTCTGAAGGAGAAAAGCGGCTTTTCTTCTTCAGAATCTACTGGAATTACGATGATCGTGTTAACGATTAAAAAATTACATTGAATCAAAGTACAAAAACACTGGAGCACCGGTGTTAAAGGGTTAAATGGTAAACTTAACCATCAATGCTGCTTCTTCAATTCACAGATCCATACATTCCTATGCTGGATTTCAGGTTTCCAAGGGCAACCGTTCCCCTCATTAGGATGGGGCCACTGAAGGCAGATTCTGGGCTGTATGGGGTTCCATTTGTGCCAAAAATAGGTTTTTGCGTCCACTCTCTATGTCTTTGGTCCATTGTGTATGTCTACTGAACAAGTTTATGGAACATTTATTCATGTCTGTGTACCACTAAGGAAGATCTTCTGCATGTCCTATGAAGCGAGATGAGCTAACGACACTAGCAACTGTTGCTAGGGACTTTTCTGATCCAATAACAATAGCAAAAGTTATCGCAAAGCAAATACAAAGGTATCATCAAAGAAGCATGGACAATGACCGCAAAATATGAACTTGGAAGCTGCCAGTTTGAGCCCCCTGGTCTACATGGTCACGGAGGTGTTTTTGGATCTGATGCTGCCCAAGCTGGTGGCCGACCCCTTCCTGTAGGCCATCTGGATCCTCTTGCTGATCACTCCGTGTTTGTGGAGGGCAGACAGCAGCTGGTTTCGGAACTTCTGCCCGATGAAGGCGTAAAGCACCGGATTGACGGCGCAGTGCGTGTAGGCCAGAATCCGGGTTACGTTCAGCATCATCTCCACTCTGTAGCGGGTGTCGCACGACTCCACCTTCAGGGACTCACTTTGGATGAGCGTGTCGATCAGGACGGCGACGTTGTACGGCAGCCAGCACAGAACGAACCCCAACACCACCGCCATGATCACGCGCATGGCCTTCTGCTTTTGCTGGTTGCGGATCTGAAGGAGCGTCACGGCCGTCCAGCCGTAGCAGAAGGTCATGACGGCGAGAGGCAGGAAGAAGCCCAACGTGTGACGCAGAATGCGCAAACTGAATTGCCAGAGGTCACTGTTTTCTCCGGTGACGTTTTCATAGCAGATGGACTGGTTGAGGTCGTACGCGTACATGCTCTCCCTCTTGATGACAACAGGAAGAGACAACAATCCCGCCACAAGCCACACAATGCAGCAGACCACTTTCACCAGCTGGTGATGCGAGGACTGCACCCGCGTGGCCCTCACGATGGCAAAGTACCGGTCCACGCTGATGCACGCCAGCAGGAAGACTCCGCCGTAAACCGATGCTTCCTGGAAGCCGGACAGGAGTTTGCACAGGAAGTTGCCGTAGGTCCAGCCGTAGTGGACGTAGGTGCCCCAGAACGGCAGCGTGAGGCAGAAGAGCAAGTCGGCTATCGCCAGATGCATCAAGTAGATGTCTGTGCTGCCTCTGCCTTTCTTCATCGAGCAGACCACAAAAACCACCACGCTGTTGCCGATCAAACTCAGCAGAGACACCAGGAGGTAGACGACCACCAGGGCGATGGAATCAAATCCAGGCACGGTTGTATCGCATGGTGGAGAAGGGTCATCAGTCTCAAAATCAGTGCTATCATTGTTGCTGGACAAATAGGTGAACAAAGATAAATCAAAATTGCTCGCAGATTCTTCCCATGTAAACTGGGTCTGAACAAAAACACAGAAGTGTTGAGGTTAGAAAAGCTTTCAATGTTTTTAGTGAAACTGCAGAAAAACCCAAACAATCTGAAGCTCTAAGACTTGGAGCTACTGAAACATTTTCACTTTCTGCCACATTTCACACAAGAAATGGCAGTAGCCAAAAAACAGGTGCAAACATTAAAAAAACACTTATATTAAGCTATATTTGATGAATTCTAGATAATAAAGCTTCAATTTCACTGCAACTTTACTGTCTATTAAGTATTCTCAGAAAAAGCATTTGAAAAAATATAGAAAAAAATCTTCAAAAACTTTTTGAGTTGACCCTGTAAGCAGACAAATCACACAAAAATATGTTTTTTTGAAAAAAAAAATCAAAAGGAAGAAGCAATTGTTGCATACCGGTTCGGCTCCCATGTCTTGATTGCTCGCAGTCACCGAATAAAGTAAACTTAGAATGTAAAAATACAGCTTCATCCACTACGTTTACATGCACAACTGAAAACCAGACACGCTCACTGAGTCCTTCTGAGCGAGTGCAGGCGTGATTCTGATGCTGTTAGCACAGCAGGAAACCCACACCATTATCTCATTATGGATCTAAGAGAAGGCAAAGAAATACTGAAAATATTATGATGCACGAGCAGCACTTGCTGGTGATGCAGATGAGAGGAAATTTGACAATAGGATCAATCCTAAACCTTAAAGGACTCAAACCACATCAGGTCGTCACATGATTTAAGATGGTACTTCATCACAATGTCACACAACTTACTTTGTTTTAGAATTAAATGTCCCACAGTGCGCCTTAAGCAAAATTTCAACCTGCCACAGACTCAAAAACTCACCAAAATTGGTACCTAGTACCCGGTGAAAATGACTTATGGTCAGTAGAGAACAATCCCCCGAAAATGTAAGGGGACCAAAATCACTTATGGGGCTGAAGAAAATAGGTCCAAATCAAACAAAAAAACTAAAGGTGGGTATATCCAAAATAAGTTTTGAAATTATTATGGGATGGCCACAGGATATACGGTTCGGTGGCTATTTTGTGGCAAAGTGGGAGATTTGAACTAAATCCGAATTTCCACCTTAATCCCTAACTACTATATAGTGCAGGACTGCCAAGGACTTTAAAAGCAATTCGGACTTCATGCTCACCACTCTTCTTATGACGTCACCGATTTCGTGAAGTGAAAACTGAATCAATACAAACATTTTACGTCTATTTGTGACTCCAATGGGTTCTGATGATGAAAATGTGGATGTTTTTTTAAAAAATACATTTAAAAACGTGCTTTTTTATGCAAAATTTGTTGGAACGCAAAGCATTGTGGTCTATATTTGCTAACGCAGTTAGCGTCGATGCTCACTAGTTTCTGGGAAATTTTTAGGGCGCTCGATTTTGGAATTGTAGATTCGGAAAGCACTACAAAATGGCAAATGCACTATATAGTGGGTATGGAAGGACTTCGGACTTAGCTTCTATCTATCAAAACTGTAGTTTTATTGACCTTTGACCTTACGAAAGGGCCGCCATCTTGGAAACACCTACAAATTTAAACTCCTCCAAAGGGTTTTAATCTATCACCTCATAGCTCCTTTTGAGCATCATTGGGAAGCGCTTCGGGGAAAAAATGTTGGCTTTAAAGTTTGTATATCTTGAATGGTGCTAGGCTAGCATGGTGAGCTAGCGCCCTTTTACTCGCACATTTTTTACAGAAACATTGTGAAAATTCGATGTATAAATCGCTAGCTCTAGCTGAACGAAACAATATAGCAAATGACGTATTAGGAATGCGGGAGTGGTTAACCAAAAACCTCTGTTGCCAAGGAAATTCAAACTTATATTTTATCCGATTCTTCTAAAAACAATATAGACGTGTTCGTCCCCCTAAGGTGAGCAAAAAATGAAATGGTTGCTATGGAGATAAAATCAACAGAAAAGCAGCCGTTTTGGAAAAAAGTGTTTGTTTTTTTTAAATGAATTTGTCGTGGGCAGCTTTGAGGGGAGTGAGGACAGGGGAGGACGTGAACATGTTTATTTTTTCAGTGAATGTCATTCAATTTTAGATTTTATGTCAGTTTTAACTGCTATTTATGCCGAATTAATATTGAAAAAGTTCTTTATTTAAAGTCTGCAAATATAGTTGTGATTTTAAGACTTGAACTTTCCAACCAAATTCTTTCTTTCATTCTGATCTGAAACTTTTGTGGGAGTCAGGCCTTTTAAACTGACCATAAGCTTTTATAATACGTGTTTCCTTTAGTGAGTTTTCATCATACATTTCCTTAATTGCTTTAGTTTTACCCCTAAATCTGCATATATGTTTCTGCTAGATTGAAAACAGAAAGAATTTTGACAGGATAATCTCAAATGTTCAGCTTTATCACTTTTGTTTCTAAAGCCAAATTCCAAGACCTTGTGGTTGACTGCATGTGATGCTGCATTCAAAACTTTACCCTGCAAGGATTTCTGCACAATAATGTTCGTTTGTCTTTCTGAGATGCAATTCTCCGCAGAAACTCACCACAACAACAACCTATCCATAAACCACAGAAGTAAAGAACATATTTGTCACTGTGATGTCTGCACTTTTGCAGCATGAGCACCAGGTCTGAGGCAAAAAAATAAGCAAAAAAATGAAATGAATGTGTAGAAAACAGTTGCAGAAACAAAAATCTCCTGAGGAACATTAGACACGTTAGACTCTGTGAAGTCGTAATAAA
>NC_050532.1:22959506-23107063 GCF_002922805.2 Oryzias melastigma
CCCTCCTTCCTGTCTTCAGCAGAGAAGCGCAGCGATCAGCCACAAGAATGACACAGATGGTCTCATCTTCCGTTTTAGCAAAATGCTGCCCCGTCACCTCAGCCTGTAATACAGCTTTTAAAGTCATCAACCCCTCAAGCACACTGGGTGTGTTTTAAAATGACAATTAAAACAAACAAAGAAGTTGTTTTCCAGTTAGTCTGGCGGCAAAGGTTTCCATGTTACAGACACATTTTAATCTTTTCTTTGTGTTTTTTAAACCTTAAAATGTGTTCTGGCTTTAGTGGCAGGTTCTCTGGGTCTTATAAACAACTGAAAAATTCATTTTTTTTTCTTACTTCACATTTTGTTCCTGCGACACATTAAAGTTGGTGATTGTGAGCTGACAGTTTCCCAAAGTTCCTTACATTTATGCTTGAATTTTGTTTATATATATGTATATATATATATATATATATATATATATATATATATATATATATAATATATATATTTTAATCATGAAGCTATAAAATTAAAAACTGTAGAATTTGTGAAAAATTCTATTGAAGTTGTTTACCTGGAAAGTTTCACAGGTTTTATAGAAAGTGTCCAGAAGGGGGCAGTAGAAGTCTCCGTGTAGTGTTTTTGCGATTTACTGCTGAAAATAAATTTAAAAGTATTAATGTAGACATATTTGTTGTCATTTATGCCAGCAATGATAATTTGTGGAATATAATATAATATATATATATTATATATAAATATAATATAGGTAATATTTGTGTCATTTGTTTTGTTTTTGTTTGTTTAAATAAAGGTTACATTAAAAACACATCAAATGCAAAGAAGAACAATTTGGTTTGCATGTGGGACATGCAGTTTTTCAAATGAAGGAATCAAATTTTAAGATTGTGAGAAATGATGTTTGAGGTTTTTGTACAAAACTTTTCTTTAATTTTGCAGCAAAAAGCAAATACTGAAACTTTCAGTAAGAGTCCAGAAGCTGGTCGGTGAGCCGATGTGGTTCACATTTCCCAGGCCTGCAGGCTCCTTTCATAAGATCAATAAAATGCACCTAAGGAGTATTCTATTGAAATATAATGTTCATTAATTAGTCAGTTTGTATTTAACGTGATTAAAATAGTTTAAAGAATGTAATCAAGTCTGTCACCACTTTGCAAACAAGCAGAGCTTGAACCCTCATGGTTTAGTATCAAACACTCCTGAAAACAAAAGTTTTGACACATTAAGCGTGTTTGACAAACAATGCATTGTGGGAAACAGTGTCCTGAAAGTTTTTGTAGTTTGATGGGATGCTAATGAGAAAAAAATGGCCCTAAATGAAGGAAATTGGTGCATTTTGTTACTCTTTCTGGAAAGTAGTGGATGTAAAAAAAAACAAGATTTCAAATGTTTACGTGTGTTACTTTTAAAGTTAATTTTAATTTAAATTGTATTTATTTCTCTGGGACAATGGGTTATATTAAGCCAGCAGCTATATTTTATGTGTTTTCCTCTGACAGAAGTTAAAAATAATATAAAAGACATATTAGCACAGATCAGGCATATTAAAATTCAATTAAATGTTGAGGACAGCTGCCAACTTCCTGTTCTCGTACAATCTCGAAGTTTCCCCGCCCCTGCCTGCCTGCAGGCGCCTGGTCTCGATTCAAGTGATCTCAAACACGCCATTCAGAGAACTGAATGCACTTCATCTCCCAGCAACCCCAGCGCACAGTTCCTTGAGCCTTTTGTAGTTTACAAAGCAGTCCATCTCTCTCACGTTTTTCTGCTTTTCTTATTTGTGCGTCTTTAAATCGATCCTTCTGGCCGGTTTACCGTTTTAAAATGCGTCACTGAGGGCGCCTGAATGCTAGAAAAAGCCACAAATGTTTACATTTTCATTTAGTTTGGTCTGCTTTCACACTTAAAGACATTTACTTTGGTCATGTGATGCAGGAGAAAAGCACATTCAGCACCAATGGAAAGCGCTTTTTTCCTCTATTTGAAACAAATTTGAGAGAAAATGTGACCAAAAACAAAAAGACTAAATTGATATGCTGAAACAAACTAGTACCGTATTTTCCGGACTATAAGTCGCGGTTTTTTTCATAGATTGAATGTCCCTGCGACTTATACTCCAGTGCGACTTATATACGAATTTTTAATGAGATGAGATATGGACCGTAAGTCTAGAGTGCCCTCTTATGGTGATCTATGCAATTACTTTATTTACTTTAGTTATTCAGACGTGACACAGAGGACGAAGAATTTAAGGGATTTAGTGATATGGAGTGAGATTATGGGCAATTAATTACAGTAAAGATACAAAGTTGATGAGTTCTTGAGGCTATAGTTAAATAAAACTGTAATGTTATATAAATGCTACACCTTTTCGTTTTTTTCATGATGCTAATGTGTGAATATGTGTTGACACATATTCAGCCTGTTTTCTATTCACTTATGAATGTTATAACTTACCTTCCAGGATGATGTAATATCGTTTTTTTCAACCAGTTTGTAAAATAAATTACTTGAAAAAAATGCGACTTATACTCCAGTGCGACTTATGTATGGTTTTTTCTTCTTCATTATGCATTTTTTGGCCCCTGCGACTTATACTCCGGTGCGACTTATAGTCCGAAAAATACGGTATTTCGTAGGAACTTTCTTTTCACAGAACTGAACCGCTGAGGTGGTCCGGACACATGACGGTCTAGAAAACAAAGGATCCTTTTTTCCTGTGCGTCACTTTCAGTCGTGACAAAACACAAGTTGTCCATTGATTTATTGACAAACAAACACCGATTCTTGTTGATTATCTGTATTATGTGGTCTGATATTTCTAAGAGAAATAACTTCAATTATTCAGGGCTGGCATGATGAGATCTTTTTAAAGAAACCCACATTTTTCATGAGAAGCTGCAGAACTTTACTCGCCAGCCTCAAAGAGTCGAGTTTTTGCTTCTGAATACTGCACCAGAAACTGCTCGGCGTTACCGCTCACATTAATGACAGCAGTGTGTTTTTACCCATATTTTTATGTAACCGTCTCATTAATCCTCACAGTGTTTGGGTCTCGTTTTAGCTCTCGTTTGAGCTCAAATCCACAAAAACTTTCCATTTGAAAAAGAACGACACCCCCACAAAAATACAAGAGGAAATCATTATTGCATAATAAAATAAATGGACTCCAGATCCAGTAAAGAAACGTCAAGAATCAAAGGGAGAAATTAAAAACATGTGGAAAACTTAAAAAAAAACTTCTTATTCTTTCAGTTTTGGTTCACATATTGGCCTGTAACACCCTCATAGATGCCTCTCAATGCACAAATATGCCGGTCTGTCCTGAAATTAAAGTCATGTTTACTTTGGGAGGTTCGGCTCTCGACAGTAAACAGACCATTTACTGTATCAACTCAGCTAACTCTGTGTGTTTTGGATTTTTTAAGTATTTATTGACATTTTTAAGCAGCTCTGGACTGACGTTTGTCTGCACAGGGAAGGTAAAATTTATTTTA
Source organism: Oryzias melastigma (assembly GCF_002922805.2). NCBI lineage: Eukaryota > Metazoa > Chordata > Actinopteri > Beloniformes > Adrianichthyidae > Oryzias > Oryzias melastigma. Next base: position 22,963,010 of record NC_050532.1, read on the forward strand.
ACTCTTTAACTCCGAAGCTCCAGTGTTTATGTTCTGTAATTTACTGTAACTTTTGAAATGTTAACACAATATTTCCAGTAGATTTTGAGGAGAAAAGTGACACGATTTTGTGTTTAAGTGCCACCAGTGACGCCTCAGGTGTTGAAGAATTAAGTGAGACGCATACAAGGTGATTTTTTTACTGATTATTGGTGGATTTTAAATGAAAGTAGGACGTCTTGTCCTCTGTTTTTGGTTTAGACCACGTGTCAAAGTCAAGGCCCGGGGGCCAGATCCGGCCCTCTGGGTATTAACATCCGGCCCTCAGGATCATTTTATTGTTATTAATGTCCCGATGTTATCTTGCGCTTATTTTTAACTTGTATAATTTTGATAGAATATATTTTTGTGGATAGTAAAACATTTAAGATTTAAGTTGATTTATTCTGGAATAATATTCCTGCCTGTTCATTATTTATAATTATGTTACTGATTTAAAGTTTTATAAATTGGCATTTTGCTTGCTTTTTGGACTATTTTGGCATTTACTAAGAATTTTTAGGCTATTTTGGAATCTAGATGATATTTCAGCTACATGCTAGCTGTTTTGGTTAATTTAGGGTTTTTTTTGGTCCATTTTGGAGTTTAATATTTCAGCTAATTGCTAGCAGTTTTGGCAAATATAGACTTTTTCTCCTTTGCTGTTTTTTGTTTGTTTGTTTATTTTGCTATTAGTTTTTTTTTTTAGTTTAGCTAATATTTCAGTGACATGCTAGCTGTTTTGGCTAGTTTAGGTTTTGTTCAGTTTTTAGTCTATTTTGAAGTTTAGCTATTTTTTCAGCTACATGCTAGCTGTTTTGGTTAACCTAGTTTTTTTTTCTTTAATTTTTTAGGCTAATTTAGCATTCAGCTAATATTTTAGCTGGCTATCAGCTTCAGCGTTTTTAGCTATCAGCACTAGCATCTTCAGCGGCCAAATTCAGCTTACAGCATTATCGCAGGTAATACATCATCTAGTTCATAAGTTATGGTTTCAAAGTTTTATAAATTGGTACTTTGCTAGGTTTTTGGACTATTTTGGCATTTACTAAGATTTTTTAGGCTATTTTGAAATCTAGATAATATTTCAGCTACATGCTAGCTGTTTTGGCTAACTTAGGGTTTATTTTTTTGTCCATTTTGGAGTTTAATATTTCAGCTAATTGCTAAGTAGCTCAATTCAGCTTACAGCATTATCGCAGGTAATATATCTAGTTCATAAGTTATGGTTTTAAAGATATCAAAATGTATTTTAAGTGTATTCAATAAATGTTTATCCTGTTGGACCTGTTCGGTGTGTTTTGGATTTTGGCCTCCTGTGTGACTGACTTTGACATCCCTGCTTTAGATGGTCAGATTAGCTCCGCTGTGGGTTTAAGGTGGGGATTCAAAAGCAGTAGCGAGTGTTCACTTATTGCAGTTAAGATCTTTATTGGTAAAGTGATTGCTAACTCCCGGTTGGAGGATTTCTTCCTGTCGTTTATTGTTTCCATAAGGTCAGCTGAAGTCAGTCGTGTTTCACCAAAGATGGAAAGAAACGGTGGAAACCCGATCAGTTCTCTCCAAGAATAAATGTGTTTGAACTTCAGATGCAAATAAAAGTAAGAAGTCGTCAGCTGCAAGGCCTGATTGAAAAAGTGTGTCAGAGGCAGGAAGTTTTGTGACAGTTTTGTGTCGGTTTGAGGGCAGACAGATGGGACAAATGTGTTTGTGGGAAAATTTACACCACAGTGTTAGAGAATGCATGAAGGAGAAGGAGCAGGTTTACTTTGTGAGGGGCTTAAGCTGAACAAACATGCGTGACATTCCTCAAACTCTCAGGGAGCTCGTGAAGACACCTGGGAAATGTGCCCAGACGTCCAAGTGTTGCAGTGATGGAGCGACCTTTAAGTGCGAGGGGACTACAGACACTCAGACGGAGAAAATTCAGTCAGTCTGATTATTATTTTAAAACACCACAAGGCAACTGTATGATTAGAATTTAACTTGATTAAAGTTCCACTCCGATCATCTTTTGATTTATTATCTTTTGATTGTTCTGTTTTTAGTGAGGTGTAGGAAAAAATTGATTTGGCGACATATCGCGATCTTTCATTCGGCAATACTAGTATCGATTCCAATTGTTGACATGACAATATTTAATTTATTAGTACTAGCAAATGTAGTTCAGCACGCGTTCAAGCTCCCGAACTGTTAAAAGACCCTGATGACAATTTTTTTTATGTAAAAAAATGTTCCCAGTAGTGTTTTAATTATGATTAGGAAGTTTTTAACCAAAATCCCTCAACCTAAATGTCTTAAAAAGCCATTTTTATATTGATCTTAAGCATCTGTTTCCAAAATTACAAAAGAAACAAATATTTGATCAGTTTTTTGTGCTTTATTCTTGTTATTTTTCTCGGCTTAGATTGCTTTTTTTACTAAAGGTGGACTATTCGATCTGTGTTCTGACGCATCGACGTTTTACTGTGACAATGCGTCGCTGAGCATCAGTTCAGAGAGAAATTTCACCTCTTGGCACTTCTTTTCGTCCAGAAGATCAAAATATATATATATATATATATATATATATATATATATATATATATATATATATATATACACATTCTTTTTGAATGTAGAGCATCTTTGTCTTTTTGGAGCAATACTGCAGACTGAAAAGCTGTAGAGTTCTGCTGATCTTTCTGTTGATGTATTTTGTACACACAGTTTACGCTTTAGGGTTAACACTTAATTACAAAAATTCAGACAGTCAAAAAAAAAAGGAACACTTTCTCTCTGACCGTTTTTTTTTTTTCTTTTTTTCCAAAAGCTGCTTAAAACCCGATACAATTTCTCTGGTAAAACATTGTAATTATTTGAAATTATTCACAACACAAAAGTTTGATTAATCTGATAATTTTTTTATCCACTGACCGCAATAAATAAAAATAAACGCTCTAAATTTTTGTGTGTGATTTCTTGCTGTGATTATTCACTGATAATAATTGGTCATTAAATACTGTTACTAAAAAAGAAAAATATTAATTGTGACTCATTTTTTTCCAAGTTTCCAATTAATTTGTTATTGTTTTAATCGATTCCCAACCCTAAACAAAACACTTTCTAGTTCTTATAAGATAAAACATAAACAAATGTATTGGACACAGAGGAAATCCACCAACTTCACATATTTCATTGTATTTAACTTTATAAAATGTAATTAAAAATGTCTATATGACTAAATTTCCTTCAAAACTCGTTCATCTCTCCTGAAACCGTTCTAACATGTTCATCTTTACAGTCTCTGCTTGCATAAGAAACTGCAAATAGAGCAGACTTGGGAGAAAGACGGTACGGAACAGCGTGAATGGAAGTATACTTAAGTTAGTTTATGTGCTAAAAACATCAAGACATGCTGAGTTTGTCGAGCTTTCGGTAAACAAAGATAAATATGTGCAAGGAGTCGGCTGTACTCCAAGGTTGGAGGTGCAGTTCTAACCAGGTGTGGTTAATAACCACATTAGAAATATGTCCTCCATTATGAGAAAAATGCAACAAGATGTTTAAAACTTTGAGTTGACCTTTAAATTGTCTTATTTCACTCCAGAGTCTGAAACTAAAGTGTGTTTTTTCTTCTATCAATAGATTTTATACTCAAGACATCCATCCTTTGTCTGGAAATCTTCTAAGTCATGAAGGTCAGAAAACCTTCATGGATTAAAGGCTCAAAAATAGAGAGATTCTTCAGTTCTGGGAATTGAAACTGGGTATTCAGGTTATGTTTTAGTTCGTCATTGGGTGTGGAGAAGAATGCAATACGTAAATGTCAATCTAAACCACTCCTTCATTAAAGGATGGCACAGAACAAAGCATCAGAGCAGGCCTGAAGGACAGTGGAGACGCCTTTGAAGACAGTAGTCTTCTTAGTCACAGGACGAGGTGACGGAGGAGGTAAGGAAGCGTCTTTGTCAGAATCTCATCAGAGGTCTGAGAAGCTTCCTGTGTCCCACACACAATCCTGTTTAACGCCTTTCCTCAGGACACTGGGATCCCATTCACACCCACCACACACCAGCAATAAACTCTTAACGAGCGCCCCCCACCTCTGAGCCACACTAGGACCCCCACCAAGTTAAAGGACACTAGACGGCCATCATAAAAGCCCTGGATTGTTCACGGCACACAACTTTAAACTGCCCGTCAGCTGTTAGAACTGAAGAAGATACTTGGACGATCAGATAAACGTCCTCTAGATGAAAGAACTGCAAATACATTTTATATTTCTCACATTTTGTTCATATTTTTAAGGCAAAATTACATTTTAACTGATAAAACATTTCTTGGAGAATGTTGTTCGGTGTGTTCCAGTAACTCTCCTGTTTGTATCTCCACCCTGATTGTCTATAGTTTCAAAAAAGTCATCTGATTTTGCTACCAGGAAGTTAAAATGCCTTTGGATAGCCTAAAAAAAACCCTCACAGAATCAGTGTATGCTTTGTGCAAATAAACACAGTCACCGGAACTGTAAAAAGTATGTATGATGTCCGCCATTTAAACTGAAAGTTATTTGGCACGAAGTGATACTGGATGTTGTCATCCAGTAGGGATGTCTCATCAGTACTTACTGTTCAAGTTTCTTAATTTGTTTAATTTTTTTAACATTTCATTTTGACTTCAGGATTTTTTTTGTTTTCTGAAAAGTTAATTTTTTAAAACTTTAATTTTTTTTAAATTACATTTTAGTTTTTTTGGAATTAAGCTTTTATTTTTAAAATGTAATGCTGTTTTTTATTATTTGTTTTATTATCATCATTGTTTTGCATTATTTTATTTTTATAGTAATTTTTAACCTGATTTTGAGTGATTTGTACTTCAGGGCCACCGTAGATTTGTGCTTGTAGTTGCTGTACCTGGCCACTGGGTGGTGCATGCTGGAATCATTGGTAAAGCGTGTTCAAAGAACCTCAAACACACGTGTGATGAGTGGTTTTTCAACCATTTGTGGTTTGTAGGGCTTAGAATGTAAACTTCTGATTAATCTTTGAGCTCATTTTAAGACATATCACTTTTCAGTCTTCAAAGTTTTAAAGATGATTTACTTATAAAGTAATTAAACAAAACTGACAAATGGGTTTTCCACCCACGATGAGATTATAAGGACTTCAAATCCCCTTAGTGGCTTTTTAAGAGGATCACAAAATTCACACAGACAACCAACTAAAGAAACATGTTTATGGAAGTGGGCGGAGCCTAGAGATGATCCACACATGCATGAGGAGAACTTGCAGACTCCACAAGGACAGGATGCAGCAGGTTTTGGAACCAGGGCCTTCCTGAGTCCATAACCACCATCCTCCACAGATGCCCTTTGGAAGAATCTTGAAGCTGCCTCAGACGGAGGCTGCTTTGAGCAGATGGAATCACTTTCAACAAAAAAAAAATCTTTTTAAAAATGAAAATTGATCTTAGAGATTCATTTCCTCAGGCTCATTCCAGGAGTTTCCTTGTTCCTCATTTTATGTCACATCAAAATCACCTAATCCTCAGCCTGAACGTAAAGAAAAAGTTGTCAAGGTTCTATTTTTACAAATGAAAAGGAACATACACAATTGAACAAAAAGGGAACGTCTTTATGATAAACAAAAGCATAAAATAGTCATGCTCTCACTTGTTTTAACTTCAAGTCCAAAAATCTGGACTGATCGTATATATGTCCTTCAGGAAGTTGGTTCCAGAAACTGACAGCCAGTTTATCCTGTTTGGTTCTATCTCCAGGCTCCATCATCAGATTGCTTCCTGCAGATCTTAAAGCTCTGCTGGGTTTGTGAACTTCACGTTGTTCTGACAAGTTTTTGGGTCCCACGCCATGAAACGATTTATGAACAAGCAGCAGCACATCAATGCTGGATAGAAATATGAGGATTTTAGAAAACGAGAGATTTGATTGGTTCTTGAGACCATTGAGTTAAGATGACAAAAATTCAAATTTGTGGTCTTAATAGAGACTCTTTTGAAAACAAGATTTCTTCCTTGACTTTTAGTTTATTTCAAGCAATTTTCAGTAATAAAAACAAAGGAAAAAGTCATTTACCTTCTTTGTGTTTCTCAAAGTTAACACCTCCATCTTGTAACTCATGGAGGTTTGACTGCATCCAGGAATTTTCGTTCTCTAAAAAGCAGCAGAGCATGACATAAAGTTGAGAGTCATCAGCATAATTGTAGTCTAAATCACTGGTACACAGAATCCAAACGTAAACAGCAGAGGTTCCAGAGTCAAACCCTGAGGAACTCCGTTTGACTCAGAGCCTCAGATTCATGATCACCAGTAGGAACAACATAAACATTCTTTCAATGTAAGATCTGACCATGGCCTCTATCTCATAACTCCCCCTATTTTCACGCCTGTCAAGAAAAATTTCATGCAAACTCCATGTATGCAAAGCCGAAATAAACACAGAGTTTGTTTGAACTTTAAAACTTCTAATAGGCACAACAATTCCTAACTAGCCATAAAAGACAGATGAGAATAATTACTCACCACTAGAGTGTGGCGTTAGGGCCCAGTACCACAGCATCACCAGCACAGCACAAGTGCAACTTACAAATACTTTCAAATACCTTATAATACTCTTACCAAGCGCACGACAGTTGTATGTTCTATTGCTAACAAGCTTCAAGGGAGCTATAAGACACGCCCGCACTCCCCTTAAGATGTCTTCTCTACTATCTACCACCTTGTAGGGGTCAATCCCCAAACAGATGAATGTCCGTCCTCACAGAATCACTAAAAACAGAGCTAAGGTAAGATAATTCCAGCGTGTCTTACATTAAAGTAAAAATAATTACTGTCGAGTTGTTTTCTACAGTGGTCACATGAGCCGCTTTCTGCTCAGCTTTTCAGATCTGTTGGAAAATAAATCTAAAAAGGATCACATTTTTTGGAAACTGTTGTTATAAATATGAAAGTGACTATTTGCAGGTACATTTCTACATACGTTCTGCACTTTTATCTTGGCCGCTCTTATTTTGAAAGCTTCAAATACGTGGCTTAATAGCTACACATAAAATATTCGTGGTGCCAAACCATTCCTGTTATCCTCCAAAATACTCAATAAAATAACAAATACCGACTGAATTAACAACTACATTTAGCCTTGAAAGCAATTAAAATGTGTGCGTGCAGTGATGTGCATCTTTCTATCAGTTTTTGAGCTTGATTGCACTTAAAATAATAACATCAACCAAAATAGAAACTGTTAGAATAATATCTGCTCAAATGAGAGGTCAATATTTATTAATAGAACCTCCAATATTAAAGGAATCATAAATTCCTTTTTTGATTCGTGAACGATCTGAGAGGAAAACGGAAGCAGTTAGAGGACATTTAGAAAATATATATTGTAAAAATTTTCCGTTACACTTGGTAAGGTTACCTTTTATTATTTAAGTCAACAGAGATGTGAGATGACTGATTCAAACATGTCCAGTTTGCAGAACAGCCAATTAAAAGACAATAAGAGGCACATTCTGATAAATACATATTTAAACCTGCCATAGACTTCTGATCTGATTCGTGTTTTATGGCCCAATATAATTGTGTTTTCTCTGCAGGGAGGGCTGTCTCTTCATGAAGTTCAGTTCTTATTTTGTGTTCTGGATGGCTGAAGCAGAAAATGTGCGTGCTTCACAGCAATAACAAGGTGTGTAACACGTAATCTGTCTGTGTGTGTCAGACTGTTCCGTCAGTCTATGATTTATTGCTCAGTTGGTTCACCACAGTCTGTCTGCCTGTTTTTAAAACCACTATTGTTTTTTGTCCACATACTGGGAGCCTAACGATCAGCACCGAGAATGAAAAGTCAGACTCTAAATGTCAGATTTCCTCTTCTGGTTTCTAGAACCGTGTTCTTGAGCGGCACATCAATGGAGGCTGTCAGCAGTGAGAGGAACTGGATAGAAATGAAATCACTTTCCAGATATTTATCTAAAAAATCAGACAATAAAACATTTTAAATGAATAGAAAACTAAATGTATGTTTTTTTAGTAGAGATAAAGCAGTTAATTTTTTTTTGATTGAATAGAAAAAGAACATCTTTGTTTGACAAAGTTTCTTATACGTTATTATAGACCATCAGCTTATTGGAAACATGTTAAATTAATATATATATATATATATATATATATATATATATATATATATATATATATATATCCAAACATAATAGTTAAACCAAAAGAATACCAGGTAAAGCATGCTTGTACATTTTATATTCAATATTAAAACCACAGTTGTAAATATTGTGGTGACATTTGTAAAAATAAAACAAATATTAATCCAATAATTGAATTAATTAATTGTTAATTAATTAATTGGGCAGATAATGCAGGTTCTGCATTAACACTGCTAAAAATGCTCATTACATGCTTTTCTGTGTCTTGTTATGCAGCACGTGCCTAAAAGCTACCTTAGATCCTTAATAAAATTCTCTTAAAAGTGATGTCATTACACCACAATGTTGAGACAACTCATTGAAATGTGGTCGGGTGAATGCAAGTTCATTATAACAATTTTTAATGTGATCCACATGCTTCTCACCGTATTTCCCGACAATCTACATGTCATAAACACTGCTGTCGTCTTGATAGTAAGCGCCTTGCAGCATGCCTCTGCCAGACCAAAGCAACAAGTAAAAAGTGTTGTACCTGATGCTGATACAGACGTTTAAACTTGTTTAGCCAAATATAAAGTCTGAATAAATGAACTATCCCAACAAGGATTGCAAAACTTCCATAATTTCTACCTTTGCTGCTTTGCCCCGCCCTTGTATTTCCTGGCCAATGATCAATGATGCCACTGATTCAATGATGAATCAGTCACGTGGTTTTGTTTACAAGCTTTGGTCCAGAAGAGAAAGTCCACCTGATGGCAGTCTGAAGTGTTTCAGGTAAATGTATTATTGTTTTGACCTTTCTGGCCACCGTAGAACCAAACACAAGATTCAGGACTGGAACCGGGCCAATTTATGTGGACTTGGTCCAGACAACATCTCTATATTTTATGGATATCGTGAATGCAAAAACATTAAGGGATTTTTGTGCCTTTAAAAGTAGCCTGACCATGAGAGTTTAATCTTAAAAGTAGAGATTAACAATAAGTATTTTTTAACAGAACTGTTTTATGTTTTAACAATGCCAACCAAAAACAAACATGGTATAGAAATGTTTTTCTGTTTTTAGAAAAAAAGTTTTAATCCTTTGGATAAAGATCTGAAATCTTATTATTAATAAATTGTGGCATATTTAGTTTTGGAAAAGTGTGACGCTTCAGCTTTTTTTTTCTTTTTGGTAATGTTAAATAGGAAAGTAAATATATTTGGTTGAAATAGTTTAGTTAAATGGGGCAGAGATAAAAAGTTTTCGTCTTTCATTTTCACCAAAGACAGGAATATTGTGTAATTTGTTGTGTACTGTGAAAGTAAAATAACTACATGAAAAATGAAAGCAGTAAAAATATGAAGTTTTAGTCAAAATAATTTTAACTTCAGTGATTTTATGTTCAGATTTTTTGTTGTGTTTTGTGTGTGTTTTAAGTCATTTACTTTAATTCTGTCTTAAGTTGTTAAACAGATTCTCTTCTTTTCGTGTTCCCACAGATTTGTTCTCACACCAGGCTTTAGTGTGTAATTACCTCAGCTGTTTCTGATTTATTTTAATTAGTCCCTCAGTATATTTAGGTCAGTGGGTTCAGTTACTCATTGTCAGATCCTCTGTTTTATTAACTTTTGAAGCAGCAAAGTGAAGTTTTGTCTTGATTAAATTTTCTTGAGGTGTTTGTTTTTATTCGTTTCCACCTTGTTGAAGTTTTAATAAAAATCTCTGTATTTGGTTTATCCACCATTTACGGCCATCTCTAGAAAAAGTTATTTCAAATCAGTAAACTTCTTCATATTTATTTTTCTTAAACAAGGTTTTGTTAAAAAATATTGGTATTACAGGAAGATGTGAGCATTCAAATGAAACTTTATTCGTCTGTAAGATCATTTTGATGTCGAATCATAAACTTTTTCAGTCTGTGGTCTTGTTGTTACTGCAGCAGCTGAACTCATTTTCCCCGGATAACCATGCCTTCCACATGCCTCTTGCATAACAAACCAGAACATGTGAGGTGCAGGGAAGAGCTAGAGGGGGTTTGTAAGCTTTAAAGCCCAGAAAGTCAAGTTGGAAATTTTTTTTTTCCACCTTAAGCCGCAGTTGGAGAATTGCTCAGAGAAACAAACATCCTGTTTGACAGGATAGTTTTGAAGCCAGAACACAGAGTTCAGAAACCCCATCAATCCTGTCAGACTCTGACAATCTGTGAATGCAGTTTTGTTCATCGTCCACATGTTCTGTTGCTCACAGCTGGTTCTTCAAATCCTTCGTTTGTGCAGCAGTTTATTTATTTTTCCTTTGCTGCTGCCCCTGTATTTTATGCTTTTGTTAACTTGAGAAATGCTTCTGTTTTTCAGCTCATTGAGATTCTGTGGAAAAACACTTTTGGATAAAGATCTGAAGTTGGTTTCTCAGCTAAGACTGCATTTTTTTTTGGAAACTCTTTTTGTCAATCCACTTTGAATGCTAAAAACAACACGCAGCGGGCGTAACCCTCTGTAGCAGAAAATTCCTGTAACAAACCCATCTGAAAAAAAAAATCCTGAAGATCACACTGATCAGTTTACACTCACTGTTTCTGCTTTTATTAGCCGCACACGTCAGCAGCGAGTGACTCAAGATTTCTTCGAGGTTCTTAATTACAGATGATGTGAACTAGATTTGTGTCTTGAGGTTGATGCTTCATTGTTAGGATAATTCAGTCTGGGTTTCAAACAATATACTTCTGTGTTTCCGTGGAGGTTTTACATGGACTTCCAAAACAAAAGACAAAAACAAAACGCCACTTTTCTTGTAGGGTAGGGTTTCACCTCTGACACAGTAGATGGTTTTGTTGTTACTTCAGCATGACTAATCCCAACCTTTACCCTAAATACCACCCAATTCCGTAAAACTTTTCTTTTAAGTGCAAAAAAAAAAAAAAAATAGGACGTGCAGCAGACACATGTTTACAGGCTCCTCACCCTAGGAACAAATAACAGCTGGTTTTGTTAAGCCTCTGGCTTTCCTTGTGCAACCCAAAATCCTCTGAGGACAGCTAAGACAGATCACCAAAGGGAAGGGAAGTTATCGTCAAAAGTTGCTCCTAAAAGATGTTTTCCTGTTAAGCCAAAGAAATGTGGATTAAATTCATTCCTTTGATGGACAAAATAGAAAAAAGAGTATCAAGTAGATCAGAAAGACTGAGAAGAATTCTTTAATTAAAATGATTTCATAACAATGGGCATCAGTTTGAGTCTAATTTTTTATGTAATATACTGAGTAAGTTTGTTCAAAGTAGCTCTGGTGTGTTGACTGGAATGAGGACAGATCTAAACCAGTTCTTTCTATGCACGCTTCGCATGTAAAGACATGTAAAGTCTCAACAAAATTAGGGCAAAGCATGCAGACAGAGACAGGAACAAACAATTACAGGAGCACACAACACTTGGAAAACCAAAGCTTTCATGGAAAGAAATGAAAAATAAAAAGCAGAAAGAAAGCATCAAATGTTCCCCTAAATTGTAAAAGATGATCGATGAGAACAGGATGAAGGTTAGGGGAGCAATCTTTCTCCCTAGAGTGTACAGGCACTCATAACTGTCTATAAGAGCTGGAAGGGGGATCTACCGCTGATTTAAAGCCAATTTTTTAGCTCAGTGGTGTTTGCCACCTTGACAGGAAAAGGACGTCACCAAACCCTTTTGTATTAAAAACAGAATTATGTACTGGAAAACCAAGTCTTGACAGTTGCTGGGACAGGCTGTTCCAGAACAGAGCATTCTAGTCATCCTTTCAACTAACTACGGCAATTTAAATGAATGTGACTTTATGTGATTGGAGATTGCTTTGGTTATACAACAAGTCACCAAGTGGTTATTTGGTGACCTGATGTGACTCAAAATGAAATGAAAACATTACCAGACAGATACCATTAAACTATCAGACTACGAGTTCTCCACCATGACCATGGTGTCTAAGGACACTGAGGACAAGATGGGATGAACCAATCTACAGTAAAAAAAGAACCTTGGTGAGAAGAGATCATTGAAGAGATCAACTTTTGGAGCAATTACTACTACTTTTAGTTGATGTACAGATGCAATCTGTGGGCTACAATAGTCTTGCAATGCGATATGGGCTTCAGGCTCGGCAAGGTTGACCCGGTACGTTAACCAATCAGGGACTCGGCTTTCTACATGTTACGTTCTCAGTGACTCAAGTAGAAAAATATTTCTACTCAACTTGGGTATTTTTGTCCCTAACTTCCATCCATTTTCTTAATCTTCTGGGCCCGTGGAGTCACCAGAGATTGTCCAGGCTAGACAGGTTGCCACCCTGTCACAGAGCCAATGGAGATGGAGCGATTGCATCCGCTATGCTAGCCAGCTGCTCAATGGACAGCATAGCGAGCCAATGAGCTCTGCTGCCCAGGCTCCGGTAGAGCCAGTGAGCGACACCGCCCAGGGTCCAACAGACCTAGTGAGGTCTGCTGGTCCCTAGGCATCATCTTGCTACGCTGGCTCATGGGAGATTGGCTGCCTGGGAGAGAGCCGCCATGAGTGCAGTCACACCAGACCTGATCGCTCCAGCTTCATGGGCTTATGATCTTCCAGTTTTATTTTCAGTTCCCCCCTTTCGGGTTAATGCTCTAACTGGGCCACAGACAAACAGAATTAATATTTAAAACTGTCGACGGACGCAGCTCCCGCCGCAGGACTGAAGTTTACCGCACGAGGGAGACTATGAATGATCTGGTGATGTGCTTGCAGGCACCTCTGTAGAGCTCTCCAAAACATATAAACCCAAGCTACTCACTCAACATCATGCATGTTTTTCATGATGTGGGAACAAAGTCCAGAAAAACTGTGATTTTTCTACCCCACACCGTCAAGCAGCATATCAGGCATGTCAGAAGAGAGGCGGCAGACGCAAATTTGACGTCCGAATCGTCCAGTGTTGATGCAGCTTTAGAAAATGGAAGAAATACAAGATCATTGATGATCTCCATTTAGGATCTCACCTGGTGAGTACAAATGATCTGGAGAATGGAGAGGAAACAGTTCAGAAGTATATAGGGGAATGGGTCAATGACCCGAAGAGAACACAATAACAAAGATTACTCCAGTAGCACCTGATGTTCTCATGGATTCGAATCCTGCAGAACTCCAAAGGTACCCCTCCTTAAACCAGCTCATGTCCAGACCTGCCTAACGTTCTCCAGATGATCCAAAGGAGGAATTGCAGAAGATCGTGCGATAAACCAAAATTGCACTCTTTGGTACAGACGTCACTCGCCTTGTTTGGAGGGAGAAGAATGCCAAGAACACCACACCCACTCTGAAGCATGGGGGTGGTAGCATCATGCTTTGGGGCAACTCTTCTGCAAAGGGGACAGGACGACTGATCTGTATGAATAAAGTGATGAACGATGCTGGGCATGGTGAGATATTGAGGGGAAGCAACGGCTTCTATCAAAGAGAACATGGAGGATAAAACTTGGCTGGATCTTCCAGCATGACAATCACAGCGATCCAAACACATCACCCGGGCAACTAAGGAGTGGCTATACCTAAAAAGCATTTCACGGTCTAACCAGTCTGTTGAACTTAACCCAATAAACAATTTGTGGAGTGAGTTGAAAGTCTGTTGCTGCAGCAACAGAATCAAAACATCACAACTCTTGAGAAGATCTGCATGAGGGAATGGACCAACTGAAGATCTACAGGAAGCATTTGACCTCTCATTACTAACCAGGGTTACAATATAAAGTAATGAGGTGAACTTAACAATTATTGCAACAATTGAGGGCAAGAAGCTATAAACGAAGATTTTATATATATATAAATTAATTTTGTTTAAATATTTCATCTGCACAACATTTTGCTCAGCAGAACACCATGTGTTTAGAATGAATCTGTCTTTGCTGATGTGTTGAGGATTCCTTGATTAGTTAGGGTGGAATCTGGAAAAAAACAGTCGACTGTTTGAGGGAAACAGCTGTTTTGAAGAGCAGCAGAAAAGCCTTCTGTTCCCTCAGACTGAATGGGGGAACACCATCTGGAAGACTGGAGGTCGGGGAAATGACTCACTGGCCTTTCAAAGGAAAGGACCGCAAAAAAGGAAGAGAAATGAGACCTCTTGACCTCTGTTTGATTGAGATTACTGCCTTTTAAAGAAGCTTCAAAGTAGCTTCAGTGATATTTCTATGTAAAGAAACCATTCAGAAACTATTCTGTGTGGTGTTTACCGTGGTTACTATGACACAAAATAAAAGCTTATCATCAATGTATTATTGCTGCCCTAAGTGTACAGTAAATGCTCGTATACAATAATATACACAAGTATTTTAGGTTTTTATTAAAGCTTGCCTTAATAAAAAGCTACAAAACTTTTCCAAAATCAGGAAAATGCATTATTATTCAAAATCTGGCATCAGATTTGCATATAAGGCAACAATTTTACTTGTTTAAATATTTAATATTTATATTTTAAATGGTTTTTTTTGTTCCAACAATATTTTTTCTGTTGTAAAATCATTCCCAGTGTTTTTTTTAATTTTGATTATGGAGTTTATAAGACATTTTTTAGCACAATAAGCCAAATAAAGTTCAATAACATCCTAAGATTCATTAACATCTAAAGTGAGAGCATTGTCTACAGAATCCATATTAAGAAACAGCTTACAAGCTTAAAATGTATTAACAATCATTGTCAGCATTATACTGAGTGTTTTGCAGCACCTCATCTAAAGTGTTATCGAATTATTTTATATATGTCCTCCATCACATGCTACAAAAACATGTTAAAAACACAGTTTTCATTGGCGTGGGTGTTTAATTTTCTAAACTAGAGAGACATTTTCTAAGATGACAAGTGAACATTTTAAACTAATTCAAATAGATTACAATTTAATCACTTCTATGATTCATTCCAACTAGCACACATATTTAGTCTTCAACACATCAGCTTTGAGGGGTGGAGTAACAAGAAGCTGTTGTCCATAAAACCATTTTTTTTCCTTTTTCATGACATCAGCACTTAGAAATGAGAGGGCAAGGCCAAAATGGAACAACCACATGTGCATAACTTCAGATGAGCCTCATGTGAGACGCTCACCCCAGTGTGAGCAAACTTTCTCATCTAGAATAAGTCTGATTCATTTAAATATTAGGAGTCAGTTTTGGATAAAACACAGAAACTGTGAAATTCCTGACTATATCACATTTTCATCATTCCTATGAGACTCTAATCTGATTTCTGTTTTTCCACTGAAAAGACCCAGACCTCTTTTTTTTTCCCCCTTTCTGTGGTCTGCTGCTCCTTCTTTGATTTATCATCTCATTTCTCTGGGGAGAGTTGCTGTTGCTGCTGTGTCACTGGTGATCCAGCACTTTGACTCAGCCAATACGTCCTTTTATGTCAAACTAAACTCCAAACTAAAAAACCTGGCCGTCTGGAGCAGTGGTGACTTTTTTAAAAGTCAGACTGACCGCCCCAGAAGAACAAGTGAGTCACAGAAAAACACAGACATTTGCCAGTTTAAACCAGGGAGTTATTTTTACATGAAAGTGTCCGTTTTTCTGCAAGTTGAAATTGAGAAACCGCATAGTTGCAAAATGAAAGATCTTGACACAGGCAAGGGATTATATGAGTGGGAAACAGAACAAGTCGACAGAGTGATATAGAGGAGATATTCTCACATTCATTGTGTATATATAATGCTATTGTAATTAGAGAAATGTTTATGAAAAATACTGATGTGCTTAGCTTGTGGGTGACATAATTGAGAGAAGGTCACCAGGGATCACCATACCACTTCATAGATCACATTGAAAACATGGTCACGTTTTTCTTTGCTTTCCCCAACTTGTCCTGTCAAGCAGTAGGGGTTATGGACAATAGGGGCTATGGATTTTCAGAAACACGGGCATATTTGTATAAACCCCTTTTGTTCTTGAGGCTAAGAAAATATGAACCTGTTTGACAAAAGCAATGGTTCAGTCTTGTCAGCTTGTCCGTCTTGGTTCAGTACACATATAAAGCCTTTTCACATGAAGACGCAAATCATTCCAGAAGAACACGTCTGTCAGTACTCATAAATTTGGATCTTGGCAAGTGCATTAGCTTCCTGTCAATCAGTGGTTGTGAGATCTGCTACTGTACTGTAAAGAATTAACCCTTTAACAGCACAGCTGTCCCAGACAGCATCTAAATAAGTCACTCTCTATAATATACTGTACATTTTTGACTTGTAACGTGATCACCATGACGCAAAGATAAAAGCTTTCCACCAATGTACGACACTTTGAAGCTATGTAACACTTTGAAATGATGTAACACTTTGAAATAGTAGAAAAGTAAAGCCGTTTTTTCTCCATCAGAATCAGAGGGTCTAAGCTGTATGCACTATCCTACTGTACAATGTTAAGATAAAGGGATAAAGTTGGAGTCATGGTTGGGTGTTGGGAGGGAAAAAGCCAATTTCCATGTATACATTTCTTTATGATCAAAAGATTTATCGTTTGAACTGAACTGAACTTTTTGGCATCTATTCAAGTACCTACATGAGGTATTTCTCGAGAGACAAGTCGACAATTCAAAACAACTATAGAAAATTTGTGTTAAAATGTACATAGACCTGACTGGACATGAATGTTTTTCATTTGAGTCTCTAACTGGACTGGCTGAACGGTGCCAGAACAGTGCCTCGGTATACATAAAGTAACTGAATGTGTTGCTACATTACACTTTAAATCCCCCCCTATGACGTTTTTTTTAACTTAAAATGTTAGTGTTTTAATTATGATTATTAACCAGAGTCCCACAACCTAAATGTCTCAAAAAGCAATTTCTCATGATGATCTTGGGCTCTTTTTCCAAAATCTCCTCTTAGGGGCGTGGCTTCTGGAGCTGAGTTTAGCAGCTCCACCCCCTCTGATTATGATAGCTCTGTGTCTCGCTAGCGTAAATCTTCACCGCTGCTTCATAAAATTGTCAAGCAATACCAGTAATGTCCAGCCGTACGGTTCTGATCTGGACGTCAGCTGGGACGAGGAAGTGAAGATCTTCATGGACAGAACTTCCTCCAAAATCCTAATTCTTTCTCCTTCCAGTTCACCAAAGACTCTTTTAGCTAATTCTCTAATTGCTGTGACCAACGAAAGTATTTCCTAATACATTTGTTGTCTTTTATAATACATACATGTTTAAAACTCAAAAAACATAATTTTCATTGGAGGGGTACTGTAATAAAAGTAAATTATTAACAGAAATTGTAACTATTTGCTTATCTGGGAACAAAAGTTGCTGTGTGTCAAAAATCTGTTTTTTCTGATTAGATTTCACAAGTCAATTGAAATAAGTAGCATGGGCCCCTGGATGAACTTCACCCAACAGTAGAGAGGCTCCAGCTATTGAAACAAAATTCCAATGAAGTTGTCTAATGTCTTCGTCTGTTATGATTTCTTTGTTTGAATATTTTGTTCTCATTTTCTTTTTTTGGACTTCTATGTAGGCTTGCTGTGACTCTGCCTATTCATCTATGGAATCTGTTGGGCAGTGACATCTGCCCAGCCCTTTGGTGATTAGTCACACAATATTCAAGGAACTCGCTTAAGCTCTTAAGTTCTTTGTTTCCTAATTCCTATAAGTTATTAGTTTTGTTGTATGCCTTTTTCTTATGTGTGGCAAGTTTTTAGTTGAGATGTTCTTGGTACTCCATTACCTAATCGCTTCCTCACATCTGGGTTCTCATCTGCTTGCCTGACTGTGACATCTTCACAAATGTATCTATATCTGTACAGACTGGAGGCAAAAAAAGGGCTAACCTGTACAGGGCGCATAGGTGACCTGGATGAAGTGCTAAGGTCATAGACAACTCCTTTAGCCTGTCGAGTAAAAATGTTCATGCACTTTTCCTGTAGACATGCTGTGAACTACAGTTCATAGCAAACACTTGTGACGTGTAAGGGTAACAAAGCATCACCCAAACGTCATAAGTGCATTCAACTTACACAAATACCACATACACAATGATTGTATCTTCTATTATTAATGACCCTCAAGAGAACTGAAAGATACACCTGTGTTCCCCTTAAGATGCACCTTGAATTAATATCCTCTCTTCGACCCTCCACGGGCCGGACAAGCAAAAACCTGCAGCATTCAAATGTGTCAATCTCCATATGGGAAGATGTGACTTTAGAAAACAGTAGGCCAATTGCAAACACTGCTGTTAAACAAGTTTAAGTCCCACTCCAAGTATATTTTTATGAAAGTAATTTTTTTTAATAATTATGACAATACAGTTCTTAGCCAAAAAAAGTGTAATTTTAGTTTCTGCAGCGCGGCAAGAACTCATTAAAATTCACCTTTAAGTAGTGGCGGTTGGCGCCAAAGTTGGCCTCTGCTGATATCAGTCCCTGACCGCTCCAAGCTCACAGTTTTGAGTCAGATTCCAGTTCAGAAGAGGAAAATAAAGACATTATTGGATCCATTTGTTTTCAAGGGAAGGATTTAGAATAGAAACGGGGAAGGAAGACTTTGGCCTGCCAATGGCAGTGACTGCGTCATAAACCCAAGCATTTTCAAACATCCGATTTTCATATGGTGCGGATCCAACAGGGTTTGAATAAAGAAATACTCAGACGTGCAGTTTTTATCTTAAGTTCTTTAATATGTGACCTCCATCGTGGGAAAAATGCTTCAAGAATATGTTAAAAACACAACTTACTTTGAAGTTGTTCTTTAATGGGTTAGTACGTTCTATCCATTAAGAGTTTTATTTTCCTTAAGAAGAATTAAACACACACACACACACAAATGCATTTAGATCAATATGTCAGATATGGTTTGTTTTATCAAACATGACAAAGGACTGCAGAAACTGGCATATTTGAAAGGTAGGTTTAAAAAAATAGAAAAATAATATTTTCTTCTTTGTGTTTTACCTGTCAGAGTTCATTTCTGCTTCAGCCTACTGTTTGCTCTTGAGACCAGCACGTGTGATACCAATCTATAGCCTTCTGGATGGTGCAAAGATTATTAGCATTCCTCACCCACACCATTCGAGTACACAAGATTGCTCTTGCACACAAAAGCAGCCTTCGGGTTGTTACCTTGTTGAGGGACCTAACACAAGTTCTTCTGTGATTTCTGCTTTGGGTGAGACAGACGAAGACCAGAACTTCCCCACCACCGTAAAAGGGGTCTTGAGTAAAAGAACCTCCATTTAGGAATTTTGCAACTGGAGAGGGACCTGGCCATCAACACAAACTCAAAGCAAATGTGTGTCCTGCAGAGTTAAGCTTGGAAGAAATTTCCTCTTTGTTTAAGCTGCAGCTACAATGTGGGGGGCTACACCAGGGAGTCGTGGAAAGAGATTCCTTGTACTGCAAAAAATACAAACAAATTAACAAAGAGCCTAATGAAACCCCAAAACATCCACTTCCCGAAATGTTAATTGCACTTGTTCCTTCTGGCAGGGTTCTCACACATCCAAGAACTTCTTCAAAGTAAGCATGAAAACAAACAAGCAAAATCCTTTCAAATGCAAAAGATACTTCTTGATTTAAATATTTATAGGTGGTGCCATACATGGAAATCCATACAAATTGTGTTGTCAACACAAAGTTGGAAAAATACTATGCGAATTTTGAGCAGTGTCAGGAAAGTGCTTGGAATGTAATTCATTGTCTAACAAAGTGCGTTGTAGACTGCAGCCACCTGTATCTGTTGGGAAAGCAGTCATTCTTGCTTCAGTAGGAAGCAAACCTGCAACAGATAATCATCTCTGGAACCCGCCGTCGTAACGCCCAGCCCCCGTTACCCTAACCACCACCATCTGCTCCGGGGGTAGGGCTGTCTGTTTCCATGGTAACCCCGTCCCCCTCCTCCGTACAAGATATGGGATTCTTTTGTGTGTACCATGCGCTCCGACTGTAACCCGAACTGGGGGTGCTGCTACCATGACAGGAAAAAAAGGAGGGAGTTTCATGGGAGGATGTGCAATTTTTAGTGCTCGCCCTCAGACTTTATAGGCTGTGAAAATATACTGTTCAGGTGCAGAGAAAAAAAGACTACTTTTATGCAGGCTTTAAGTCCCCCCCTCCCCCAAATGAAAGAAGGTGACCTCGCAAATTAAGCCTACCCACCCCCTCTTTACCCAGTGCCTAGTCACCCTAGTTCCCTCCATAGATTGTTCCAGAAGTGAGAACTGGAAGGAGTAAAACCTCTTGGAAGAACAGACTAAATGTCAAAATGTGCAACGAAGAAAGTTCTGAAGGTCAAATTAGGAGTTGAAGAAAAACCATCACCCTTTCTAGGAATAATAGATTTCAGTTCCTTGTCCATAGAAGTCTAACAACCCATGGGTGTCTGTTTTTTTTTAATACCAAACTAATTTGCGGTGACGGTGCTGTAATTACAGACTTGACCGCACGTCACTAACACCTCTGCTTGTTCTTTGCCTGCACATGGCCCTGCAGGTGGTTTTTAAGACGCGCATTTTTGTCTTGAAAGCATATCTTCCTCCCCGTTCAGTTTCGCCCTTTTTACAATTTTGGCGCTTGAAAGCTCTTAAAATTTTCCCCACGTGATAATAAGTTCTATCCTCCAGATTTGGTGGTGTTGCGGGGCTGAGGTTCAGGACAACTGCTTTGATCTGAGGCAGATTATTAGGCACACAGACTTCAAAACAACACACAGATGGAACAAATTAGTTCTCTTGGCAGCAAACTCAACTTCCCTGTTGTTCTGTAAATTAATATGCTGCCGTTACGGCTAAATTTACTGCCAAACTGAACTAACTCCTATAAAGTGATTAATTACTGAAGACCCCACAAGTGCAGCTTAATGTGAAACTGAAAGGATTGTTTTCAACTGAAACTTAAAAAGCACAATTAAAGGAATAATTTAGCCCTCAAGGCAATGTCCTGGGGCCACTGCTGTTCATATGACATAAAAAATTCTGATCGTTTGAATGCTTTTCCTGTTGACAGAATGATGTTGTTTCTTACCCTAACCATGGTGTCTACAACTATAGCAGGCATTGGAAAGACAAGGATAATAATGGACAGTTTTTGTCTCTAGTAAAGAGAAAAATGCAAATCTCAACACTAAACTATACTTCCTAATTAATATTTTACCATCTGTGTTTAACTTTTGCTCTGCCATGTAAGTTAAAATACAACAAGATGCATTTCAGTCAACAAAACTTACCATCAGTTGCAAATACAAGATCAACATCATCATTCCTTCATACCAAATGCCATAAGTAGAAAATATAGTATTTAAATGAGTTCTTCCCTTGGAATTAAGTCAAAGGACATCCTGAAGACTGGAGAAGGTCATAAATGACCAGTAGGATAGCTCAAAAAAATACAATAATCTAATTTAATTGTACAGGAAACGTGCAGAGGGTATTTTAAAATGCTTACGTTTTAGGGGTGTAACAATAAATTGATTAATCAATTTCTATCCAACTAGATCGATCTGTCTTTTCAAAATGAGATAAATCAATTATCCAATCGTAATTGGGAAATACCTTTTGGATTGAGACATGGTAGGTTTATATTACTATAGCGTAAAAATGACAAAGTGCCATTACAGAGGACAACACACAAGCCATCATTCCAGTCCAATGTGTGGGAACACTTTGAATTCATCACCATACAGTACACAAATTTCACAATAGTTCTTGCCTACTTGTTGTTTGTCCACATATTTAAATTACATGTGATTATCTAACAAGGAATCTGGAAAACTACACCTGGTCTGTTCAGTACCAGGTATTTATCCTTGAGTAACACTGTTTGAATTTTTGGCTAAAGATGTCCTGGATCCATTTTAGGTTAGGAAATCGTATCGTTCAAAATGAACCAAAATCAAAGTGAATCGAATAGGCAACCACAAATATCAAATCATTGTTAAAATGGGGTTGGGACGGCCCCAAGTAGGGCGGTCGATCCCTAATCGGAAGATTGCGGGTCCAATTCCTGCCCTCGAAGTGCCTTGGGCAAGACACTGAACCCCAAATTGTCTCTGGTGGTTAAAGGTTGGCGCCAACGTTCAGCACTGAATGTGACTGTAATACATCTTGAGCCTTCAAGGAAGGTGGAAAAGTGCTATACAAGTATTTACCATTTTAAACGAATCATTCCACTCCTAAGTTTTGCTTACATTTTTTTTGTGCTAAATAAACGTTAAAATAATTTTCTAAACTTGTTTTTCCTTTTTGTCATGAGTTGGACATTTTAGTTTATTTCACTTTTCGACTCAGTATAGGAATTTAAGTGCTGACAGGAAGCCAGAGCAAGGATCCCTCCTGCTCTGCAGCACAGACACAGCTCTCACAGTCGTTTTTCTGTAGTCATCTTGGCCATTTTCCAAGCTAACTTTGTGCTCATGCCATTTAATAAAATGAGTTAAGACATTTTCTGCATTTTTGTCTGAACGAGTTGGCATGGAGACTGCCTTAGGAATGCAAGCTGAAAAAAATGTCAACTAGTAGGAAAGTAAAGCAAGCATTTCCAGCTCCCACCAGGACATTAATGACTGCAGACTTGCATTTGCTTGACAGTTTGGTTTAATTTACTTTGCAAAGGTGGTGCTGCCAAAAAAAGTTAGGAACAATGCCCACTAGAGCTAAGTTATCGGTAAAAAAACAGGCGGCTTTCACTGCAGTACTGCAGTAAGCAAGAAACGCTAAATGATATTTTTTCTATCTTGGTGACTTTGTTCCTTCTCTTGTCAAAGTGCTGACTAAAGCTAAGTAAAAAGGAACTATAGAGGTTTTCCTTGCTGAAGCTGCACAAAGAAACAGACTAGAAAGGATGACCTTTTGTAGAGTGAAAAACAAAGCATGCTCTCTGTGAGTCACATCAGGAAATTAGCAAGAGTGTTCTTCCTTTGCATCACGTTTTACTTGATAAAAGGGACTTGAAAAGTGCTGAAGACTGTGCTAAAGCAACATGAGATTCTTTAGTGAAGTACTCAGTGAATTCTTGAGCATGCGCCATAGCTTTGCAGCGGAAACTCACAAACACGCAGAAAGGAGCAAATGATGAAGAACAAAAGGTTACGACGAGACAAACTGTCTTTTAGGCTGAGACCTTTATATTTACTGCAAAGCTCAATGCAGCTTTAGTTAGATTCTACGTCACATTCTCAAAGGATCGTGGGAGTCAACAGGAACAACAGCATAAAAATATAAAACAGATGTTTTACTCAGCAGGAAACAATTGAAGAATATCTCTCTATAGGACATTTGAGTGTCTTTTCAGTCTATTTCAGAGGGAGAAATTGGTCTTTTCTATCTTCAATGTGAGCAACACACCACATTATATTTTCGACCAGTTGAAAAGACAAGTTTAGCTGGAATATTCTGGAAGGAATTTGACATTTTTCATTTTTGCGGCACAAAAAACAACCAGTTACCTTTGTCTTGTGGTCTGTGCAATAAGACAGCTTACTTTTTGCCAAGTAGGGCTTAGACATAAAGGGTCCTTTCACAAAAATATAAGTTCACATGACTCTGTTCAAATCCACACTGGAAAATTCCACACCTATATTTAGTTTGGTTTATGCAAAGAGCAAATCAGCTAGTTGGGCCGGTCTTTGAGTGAAATATGTTAATGATTTCACCTTGTTTGGAAACTTTTCAACCTTTACTGTATATAGATTGCACTTCATTTGAATTGCATTGTGAACTTTTTCTCTTTTTGAAATGCATGTAATTGTTCTTTTTTGTTCGCTTTGTTTTGACCAGTGGACAGTCTGTGTTCACACAAAGCAACACCAGGGTTCACTTGCAAGTGAACTGAGACACTTGGTTTTAGTCCACAGTAGAATGAAAAGTACCCTTCATTCATTTTCATCTTCAATAAATTGATTTTTACCATTTAAATCATACTTGGAGATTTTTAAACATAAAGATTTCAGAAACTAAAAGTTGTTTTTCTGTATTTAAATGACATAAACTTCTGTTTTTAGGGTCAGCAGGGTTCTCAAACTCAATTTACCTTTGGGTCACTGAAGGCAGAGTCTGGTTGAGTCTGGGTTGTATGGGGTTCCATTTGTGCCAAAAGTATGCTTTGCGTCCACTTTCTATGTCTACTGAATAAGTGTATTGTACATTTGTTCATGTCTCTGTATTTCTAAGCAATATCTTCTGCATGTCCTGTGAAATAATAGAAGCCAACTGTTGCTAAGGACTGATGCGACAACAATAGCAAATACAAAATTTTAAGCTGAAAAATAAAAAAATTTTAAGATGAAAATTAGCCTATAATGAGACTTGGTTTGTGTCTGAATCCAACCCACGCAATCCCTAACCTAACTTCTAAAAGACTATATAGTGTGGGACTATATAGTGCCCTGGATTTTAAAGGTAAATGGACACGATACTCACTACTTTTCTTTCGTTTTTCTAAACACCGGATATGACATCACCAATTTCACAAAGGGACAATTGAATAAAAACGAACATTTTATGGCATTTATTTATGACTCTATTGTGTTCTAATGCTGAAAATGTGGTTGGTTAATTCAAATATTACATTTAAACATGTTTTTTTGTTCAAAATTGTTCGACCACAATGCATTGTGGTCTATATTTGCTTATCTAGTGAGCATCGATGTAGTTTTTCACAAAGACTTCTGGGAAATTTCGAGTGCACTTGATTTTGGAATTATTAGATTCGAACAGCACTAGAAAATGGTGAACGCACTATAGTGATTGGGGGGGGAATTCAGACACAACCTTAGTATAAAAATTTTGTTTACTAGTATTTCTAAAAAAATGTAATCCATTTATACAGCAGTTTATGCACATTTCTGTCAAACTTGAAGTGTAAAATAATTTACTTTTTATTTCTAGAGGATTGTGGAAAGTTTGACACCAGCAGAATTTGTCCACAAATTTTCAAAACTAGATCTCTGAAAACCTGATGTCTAAAGACAATCAGAACAACTAAATTGCATTGATCTTGTAAACTTGAAACCATAAATGTCACCTGGGAACTACATTTGTGATGAACAAAACGTTTTTTTAAATGGAAAATCCATTTAGTTTAGTGCACCAAGACTATTTAAGACAAGAGCAGAGGAAATGACCAAGAAACCTGTGAACAAAGATATCTCACAGATGACCGAGATTCATTTTGAAATTAGCAAAAACCACAAGATTGCTCCGTTCAGGCTACAGATTGTTGGCCATATCTCTGTCATTTGGACTGAGGTTTACAGGGGGCACCCCATAATGCACCCTATGAATAAAAGCATGCTTGTGGTGCACAATGGAGCCTCAGCTAGAAAGGGGGAAGGGCAATACATTCCTCCACTGACATCCTGCTCGCTGCAGATATTAAAAATTTTAGCTCTTCTTTGCGTGCTAGCCCCTTAAAAAGAGCCAGTGAGCAGAAATTCTGGATGAAAGCTCAACAGTTTTCAATGACATGCAGTGACAGAGGATGAAAAAGTAAATGGGCATTGTGTGTGTAGAAATGGGGAATTGCTGAATGCAGGCATTTTAAAAGATCCGGAGTAAAAAGATGCGATCATTTAACTTCCTCGCACGGCTGATCCTGCTGTCCGCCTGCAGTATTTCAAATCTAAATGCATGTTTTTCATTTAAGTCTCCTCTAAAGGAAAGTGCTGCGTCAGCCAGCTTCCACTTAGACTCCTCTCCCCCTTGAGTGAAAGCCAGGTCAACATCAGACAGCAGAACTTGTAGGTTCCATTTTTCAGAGGAGGAATTAGTCGTAAAGTGCTGTCTTTGGACAATCTGCCATTTGGGATTCATACCGGTACCAACATGGGCCAAAAAACAAAATGAAATTGATTTGAAACTCCTTCGCCTCAGTGTATATCTGTCACTGCAGAATGGCCTATAAAACTCATGGATAACTTCCACTAAGGAAAGTGTGACAGGTGATTGGAGAAAGCAACAACTTCCGAACATCTACGCGGCAGGAAGCGGAGAACGCCAGCCGCACGCTGCTCCTACATCCCCTTTCTGACAGACATGGGAGCTGGAAGAACAAAAAAAAACTAACAAATAGATTTTAACTTATTTTTTTCAATAACATAAAAGAGATTTACATTTTTGGTATGTTTTAAAAACTAGAACCATTTATAAAACTTTACAAAAGGTATTTGTTCATCAAAAAGTTTGGTGACTTTTATAAAAATATCATGAATTTCTGTTACATTATAAAACCTGGCATAAGATGATGCTTTTAAAAATTATTCATCTTTTTATGCAAGAGAATAATCATCATTAGGAACTATAAATAAATAATGATAATAAAAAAAATTTGGCCAGTAGAAATCCCGGCTAGGAACCAAAAAAGTTCATTTAGAACCCTGGACAAAAGTAATAAAAGTAATTTGTTACTTTGTAATGCATTACCCCTTACTCTGCTTGTGCCAAGATATGTATCTGCCAGAATTTGAATCCCCTTTTTAATCACGACTTCTGACATTGTTGATTTGTTTTATAATACATATTTTGTTCCAAAAATGCATAGAAAGAAGGTGAATGTTTATTCTTAGGTCTTTGAGAGTTTGTTATATTTGCGTTTTTTCCCTACATATTCTACTCAAAACTACAACGGCTTTATGTGTTGGAAAAAAAAAAGACTTTTGATTGGCTAATTTAGGATAAAAAACACGATTTATGAAAATTACTGTTTGGGGAGCTTTTATTTGGGTATTGAATAGATAGTTGTTGCTACTACTTCAAATTATAGGACGGCACAGACTCTGGCAGGCTGTATGTGTGCCCTATGTCGTTTTATTTTTTACGTAGAAAATCTGAAAAAGAAAATAAAAAACACTATAATGTAAACCTTTGTTTATACTTTTTGGGGCAAAATATGATGCCAGAAATTGTGCCGTGGCAGGGAAAACTAATTCTGGCAGGGCAAAAGTATCTTGGCACAACAGATGTGTAACCAGCTCAGCCTTGGTGCTGGCTGGTCCGGGAGGATCTCTGCGTTGTGTTTGTTTGTTTCAGACGACAGGACAGCCGACTTGTCTTTGATTCTGTTTATTTTCTGTACATGAAAGATGGTGATGGTCAGACACGAAAGGCTCCCGCTCGCATTTCACATACAGCATGCTCGGGCGTGTCTGTGTCCCAACTAACTAATAAAATGTAGTTTACAAAATAAATTTAGAACAAAATTATGTACCTGTACATGAAAGATGGTGATGGTCAGACACGAAAGGCTCCCGCTCGCATTTCACATACAGCATGCTACAAAAAGTAAAAAGTTCGTTTAACATACTTGCATTAGCTAACCCAAAATACATCAAGGTAACAAAGAAACACCCAAATTACATAAAACAAAATAATATTTTCCAAGACATGAATTCAAAATGGAGAAATACATAATTAAAACAGAGTGCTGCAAAATGCGACCTACCTCGGGCGTGTCTGTGTCCCAACTAATAAAGTTTTGTTGCTGCACAACTGATACAGACACAAACCGATAGGGGGCGCCCAAGATACCATAAAAAAATAATAAAAATCTCTTGTTGCAAGTGGATTCACATTTATTCGGTTACAGATGCACTGTAAAAAAAAAAATATGTAAAAATTACGGTAAAAAAACTGGCAGAGGTGGTTGCTAGAATTTCACTGTTAAAAATAAAGTGTTGCTTTAAACTTTCCAAAAAAAATGTTAATATTTTTAATGTTTATTGTTAATAGAAATGCATTAACCCTTGAAAAATACAGTGTAACACCAGAAACAGTAGAAAACTGCAGCTGAGGTTGCCAGAATTTTACTGTAAAATATTCAGTGGTACTTTTTTGATCATATTAGGTTAAATTTAATTTCTAATGGAATAGTTCACTTTAACAAAAAAAGTATCATAATTTTAGTGTAGAAACCAAATTCATCCCATAAAAATTCCAATGTCATCTACAAACAGCTTTAAGGAAGTTACCAGTTAACAAAAATGTAATTTTCTTTTTCGTGACTATGCTTGCTAACCGTCATGATTTTAGTATTTTTCTGTAAAATGAGACATTTTTATTTACGTCACATCTCCAAGTTTTTTTCAGCAATAATTTTTTTTCGTTTTCTCCAGATTGTCAATGATTTCAATAAAGAAAAATACTCAGAATTGCAATCTTAAGCTAATATTTTGTTGGTATGTGTCTTGCATCATGAGAAATACTACAAAAACATGCTAAAACACAATTTTCATGGGAGTAGGTCTTGAGCCTCATGCGTGTAAGGGCAGATTATTTAAAAATCCTGCAGCAGTTTCTCGGTAAATCTGTAATAACATGTGCATGGTGCTTTTTTTCCTTACAATTTGCAAAAAAATTCTTGCGTGCAACACAAGAGCGCATGGAGTCCCTTAAGCCAAGCGGTTGGCGGTGAGGATTGCATCAGGAGTTGAGTGGGTGGAGACTGGGAGGAGAGGAGGAGGAGGAGGTGCGGGGAGATTTGGGATCAGTCTTTGTCTTCTTCTCCCAGCAGTTCAATCCACGCAACGGGCGCAGGACGTACCCCACTCTTCTGGAGGGGAGGAAAAAGAAAACGTGGATGGCGTGATATTTGAATAAGAAGAAAATAAGAGAGAAAACTTGAAAGATAAGATCTGGTGAAGGAAAGAAATCTGCTGGAATTTCAGCTGAAGGTGAGACACCAAACAAGACGAGGCGCGGCAGTGAAAAAGACGCGGCAGCATCACTTTTTTCAGCCTCTTTTTGCTTCTAATTTTTAATAGTATATATTTATAATAGCTCTAATGTGTTTCCGGTTATGTTAAATAGATATATGTATTTTAAAAATAACACTTTTTAGAGGTGAACGTTAATCCTGTACATTGAAGTTTGGGCGCACATGCTAATGGGAAGCGCCAATAAAGTGTTTTCTAGAACAGTCGATGGAGACTGTCGTAAAATTTTCTAGCTTTAATTTTCCATTAAATTTGGCGTGTTTACGGCTTTTTTTTGTTGTGAGGATGTGTCCGGCGGGATAACAGTCTTCTACGGTGGTCTCATCGACTTTCCCCCCTCAAAGTGCTTGCTGTTTTAATCTAAATTTAGCCGATATTATAATTATACTTTAATATATAATACTTACTTTGGACACAAACCTTTACGTGATGACGTCGTGCCACGAAGAGGATTTTTTCCCCTCCCTTTATTTTTTATTTTTCATAACCGTGCCACGGAAATTTGTATAATATTACACCGGAAGTAGTTTTTTTCCTCTAAAAATCTGTCCTTTAAAGTATTTTTCCATAAAAAACTGCAGTTTTGCATAATTTATTTTTGTTTATAATGAGGACTAATTATATGGTCTATTTACAGTCTGACCACACTTGTAGTTTCATTCATTTTAGGGTAATTATGCATGTATCCTATCAGAATAAAAGCCTTGGAGCTTTGAGGCTCGAGGGCTTCACTTTAACTCGCCTCCCAGATGTGAGGGGCCACAAAAGCCCCTCTGTTTTTCAGTGTGAGGGGATGGAACTAAACTTCCAAGTGGCACATATGGGCCCAGACTGCCTTGTGGAGAGCGTTATGAAAGAGCTCAAATATATTATTGATTTATTGTTTTCAGTTGTGTTTTTTTTTTTTTGTTTTATTTTTAAAAAATCCTATAGTAGTTTAGTGTGCATCCACAACAAGGCCTATTTGTTTAACAGTCAAAAAAGCCTAAATTATTACTACACATTCTTAGTGTTTCTTTTAATACTAATTCTATACTGAATCCTTGATTTTATTGGATTTTAGCTGCTTTATGTTTGCTGTGACTCCTTGCATTGTCAGGAGTAGCAACACAAAAGAGAAATCCATCACCAGAGATGGTATAGAATCAGGTTGTTTTGAACAAAAGAACCTGATGTCTTGCGTTGACAAGAAGCTCTCAAGTAACTCAAAAACACAGTGTCTTTGAGTGATATGCTTCTTTAAGTGCTTTGCCTGTCTTAGGGCAACTCGTGATGGTTATCTCTGTATGGTTTAATGGAACAAACACCATAGCTATGCTATCTCAGGAGACTGCTGAATTAACCCATCGTTGACTGATAAGGCCTTCCTGAAAAGTCTTTTGTCTCCCTGAGTAGCAGCTGTTGCCTCCACGCCACAGTGCTGTTGTTACCATACAGCTGTTTGCAGGATGAAGATGCTGCAGGAAGCCACTGATCAGTGATAAAGATGAGAGATTTGCAAGCTTTTGGGCTGCAGCTGTGCAACAGAAAAGCACGTTTGAAGTGCAGACAAAACACAGACATGTTATGATGATGATGATGAAGGGCATCTATTGAGGACATTCAGTTTAAATGTTTATTTCTGGGTATTTTTTATTCAAATTGTTGTAAATCAGGAGCAGGCAAAAAAAAAAATCAGTTTGAAAAAAGGTTTATTTATGGCATCAAAGTTACAGTCGGCTGGGCCACAAGCTCCCGGCTCTGCTCCATTCCGATGCATCTGCTTTTTGAGGAGTAGATCCATTTTCCATGACTGAATTGGGAGGACCTGGCTGCAGACATCAATGTCCAGAACCAGAAGTTCTCAACCAAAACCAGAAGTCCCCTTCATCCCTAAAAATAAACTTTATTTTAACTGTCAACTAGTTACGTTTTTTTTCCAATTTTAAGCTTTAATTAAAAAAAAATCTACAATTCTGAACTCTTGGGTTAGGGTAAGTTGTATAATTATATATTGTATAATCATTGCACCAGGACTTCTGGTCCTGGGTTTTTTAGTTGTGGTTGTTGTAGTTTTTGTGTACTGCACCAATTGAGCAAGACACTTGAGTTCTGAGGTGATGGTTTACTAAAGTTTTAGATGAAGAAAGAGGGAAATATTACTTGGTAATGTTTCAATCTTGTGACAGAAGATTAAGCACTAATGGGGTTTAGATGGAACTAACATGTAATGTTGTTTATTATTGGGTAATAAGCTTTAGAAGAACAGCCAAATATTAGTTCTTCAATCCAACAATTGCTGTAACGACCTCGTACAATCCACTTATTTCTCTTTTGGATGTATATGCTGAGTAGAATGTGTTTTTGTGTGTACATCTGTGCAGTTTATTCCCGTTTGCTAAAGTGAGTTTTTATGGTAATTTGCCATGACTCAGTAGAAGCTGAGGTTTGTCACAGAACGTGTGAAACCACAGGAGCTCTTCAGCTGAAAAGATTTGAGTTTACAAGTCTGGACACCAATAACTTCTGCAAGTTGTGGATGGATGAGAAATCCCTGAAATCAAGTGATAATACTTGTTTTGTAAGGCTTAAATATTGCGTATCAAGTATGTATCATGGTGCTGTGAACGTGACTAACGTCCAGATCCTTCAGGGGTCTTTGTCTGGGCATGCAGGATTGTGGCTGCAGGATGGTTGAGGAGTTCACTTTTTTAATGGTCTAGCACCTCCTTGTGGCTGCTTTCTGAAAGCAATATGAAAGCAAGACAATAAAGACTAACATGATTTTATTTTTTGGTTTTCACAGGGTTGACAGATTTCCTGTTCTGTGATCAAAATGAGCTGGAGTTTCCTCACACGTCTGCTGGATGAGATTTCCAATCACTCCACCTTTGTGGGTAAAATCTGGCTCACCCTCCTCATCGTCTTCCGGATCGTGCTGACGGCGGTCGGGGGCGAGTCCATCTATTATGATGAACAGAGTAAATTTGTGTGCAACACACACCAACCCGGTTGTGAGAACGTGTGCTACGACGCGTTCGCGCCGCTTTCGCACATTCGCTTCTGGGTGTTCCAGGTGATTATGATCACCACGCCCACCGTCATGTACCTCGGATTCGCCATGCACAAGATCGCCCGCATGGACGATGAAGACTACAGACCCCAAAGCAGGAAGCGGATACCTATTGTGAGTCGCGGTGCCAACAGGGACTACGAAGAGGCAGAAGATAACGGGGAGGAGGATCCCATGATCATGGAGGAAATTGAGCCGGAAAAGGACAAGGAAGTCGCACCAAAGCCCAAAAACAAGCACGACGGACGGCGGCGCATCAAGAGAGACGGCCTGATGAAGGTCTACGTTTTTCAGCTGCTGTCGCGCGCCGTCTTTGAAGTGGCCTTTCTGTTTGGACAGTACATCCTTTACGGAGTGGAGGTGTTGCCGTCGTTCGTGTGCACCCGGTCTCCGTGCCCCCACACGGTGGACTGCTTTGTGTCCCGCCCCACCGAGAAAACCATCTTCCTGCTCATTATGTACGGCGTCAGCATCCTGTGTCTCCTCTTCACCGTGCTGGAGATCCTTCACCTCGGCTTCAGTGGACTACGCGAATGCCTTTGCCCACGAAAACCTCGTTCTCACCGCTCGCCTCGCCATTCAGCGCTCCCCAGCAATAGATCCTCCTTCTCCCGCCAGCCTTCAGCGCCTCCAGGCTACCACACCACTGTGAAGAAGGACCCGTCCGGGAAAATGCCCTTCAGAGATAACTTGAGAGACTCGGGCCGCGAGTCATTCGGCGACGAGTCGTCATCGCGGGAGCTGGAGAGGCTACGCAGACACCTAAAACTGGCCCAGCAGCATCTGGACCTAGCGTACCAGAATGAGGAGAGCAGCCCTCCGCGCAGCAGCAGTCCAGAGTCCAACGGCACTGCGGCAGAGCAGAACCGGCTCAACTTTGCCCAGGAGAAGCAGACCAGCACCTGTGACAAAGGTAGGTCGATTTCACCCCGTAACTCAATCAGTAATCCCAACGAGAGCTTACTCTGACCACGTTCACAGGTCTCCGGGCGTAACCTTCCAGCAGCTGATCCGAACAAACATGGAGGAGGAGGAGCAGTGAAAGTAGAAGGGAACTGAGCAGGGAGTGCTCATGCATGATGGGACATTGCTTGAGGCCTTCCAGTGTTGACGACCAGCCGTGGTGGACCATCAAGTCACCTGGAGGCACCGACCTGCATGAAGATCCAAAGTGCTTACAAACTGCCATCGTGCAACGAGAACAAATCCCGTGTGCATCTCCCTCAGGGCAGCTATTCCTTTTTATACAAATATTTTTATCAAACTTTTTTTGTATGATATTTTTGTCAAGTGTTGAAAGTTGTGAATCTCAAGTTTGCCTTACACTCAAACTGGAACTGTTTTTTTTATGGAATCTTTCTGAAGTAGGGCCAAACCAGTTGTGCAAGTTCGTAAGAGTTTTGTACTTTGTGAGAGTTGATGACTGTAGTTGCAAAAGAAAAAAAAAGGTACTGGGAGGGGTTGTCTTACCGGCAAAGACTTAAAGGTGTTGTCCCACAAGGGCGTCGTTCAAGTGTGTTTCTGTTAGCCGTTTGTGGCAGTGTTGCCACGGCGCCGGTCAGCATTCCCACGTCTGTCTTCACGGAGCTTGGAATGCGAAGCAGGAAATGTGGCATTAGGACATCTGGGGTCGGGTTTAACTGCCTACTGTGTTGGTTTTCTGTTCCAGGCAGGATTTTTCCGTTATTAACAAAACGGTCTTAAGTCACAATCTTTTAAATCCTATTTATTTCCCTAGAAGTCGAACAGACGTACTTATTTTATATATGTCTTGTATTGGCAGAGGATGTGCAGCGCTGCTTTTGTTTCATGATTTTATACTTTGGGGGGGTTTGTTGCCACATTTTATTGCTTCCGATTCATCCTCGCATTGCTCCGTTTACATGAATGTGTTTGCATCCATTTTCCAAAAAAAGAAGCAAAAAACTGGATGATCTTCCTGATAGAAAGCCTGGTAGAACCTGCTTTTCTAGCAGTTCAGGCCTTTTGAAGGAGAGTTGAACACACTTGAGGTGCCTTTGTCCAAAGGAATAAACCAACCTGGGTAATGCTTGAAAAATATGATGTTATGTTTTGCTCTAAATGTTTAATACTGTTCTTTTTTTACATCTAGTAGTTGGCTGTTGTCACTGTGGCAAAGGTTTGCTTCAAATTTCACTGCTGTCAATAGCTGGACGCTTCAAACACAGCAGTTTTTTTCCCTCTTTTTTTACCTTAAAGGGTAACCAAACCCTAAATCAACTTTTTGTGTCTGTTGATCTCTATAGATGGGGCTTTAAAAGTGCTGTTTGTTGGTCATTTCCAAATTTTTGGAAAATTAAAATAAACTTGTTTAATTCCTCAAAGTATAGTCAAAAGCCATCTGTGTGCTGCCCCCTACAGGTTGAATTGAGGTATTGTGATTGGTCAACTGGTGTGAGTAATGGAAGTTCCGCATCATCATGCTCTGCAACTCCAGTATGAAAGCCACACCCATCTTTAATTCTGTAAATGTAACTCCCCCGCTCTGTTGCCTCCACTAGCCACGCCCCCTTTTTTGAATTTTTTAAAAATCTGGACTGAGAATTGAGTCAGCATCCAACTGCCCTGTTTGGTTACCCTTTAAATACAACTTGTCACTTCTTCCTTTAAGGATTTTGTTGCATATGAGCACCAAATGTTTACTCCTCACCGTAAACTTTTCCATGTATCATGCACCAAGACGGGAAAGTTTTAGTTTTATGTTCCACAGTCTAAATGAGGGTTGGAAAGTGAAAAATGTGAATTCTGTGCCTTGAGTGCACTTCTTAAGATGCCATCTTTTGTATTCAGAATAATGCCCACAGTGCCAACTTAAACATGTTCATCTCATTTATTTCTGATTTTTTTATAGCTTTTTTATACTTTTTGTATTGCTAGTAATTTGTGGTTAGTTTTTTTGGAATAAAATGGTAAAACTATATAAAAGTGTGAAAGTCACTAATTTATTTGGTTATTTTGTTGAATTTCTGAGTGGAATTCTGATCTTTGCATCTCATTGGTTTATTTGACCTTCTTTGACAATCAATTGTGGAAAAAAGGGTTAAATTTGAATTAATTTCAGGTATTAACACCTACAGATCTCAACTCTACACTCTTGAGGATTTGGAGACATTTGGCATCTGTATAAAGAAATAATTTTTGGAGTTTGTTTGATTTCAAGAAGAAAACAACAAGAAACACTAAAGTAGTAGTGAAATTTGAACCCAAAACTTAGATCTACCTAATAAAATGAATAGCAATTTCTTATAATCACTATATTTCTACTAGATGGTGTTCTTAATGAAGTTTTGGGTAACACTATAATGAGATTCCTTAACAAGCTTTATTAACACATTAACAAACATTATTAATGTGTTTATAGGGTATTATTAAGACATTTTTTAGCACAATACGCCGAATAAAATTCATTAATACTCATAATCATACTTAGTAAGAGTAATTACAATATAAAGGGAGACCATTGTATACAAACACTATATTAATAAACTGTTTACAAGCTTAACAAATAGATGAACTATCTTTATCACCATTATATTTTGGAGCACCTTATCTAAAGTGTTAACAAGTTTTATATGTTTGCTAGAGTTCTTGGCAATAATATTGATAAAAGTCACATTTGTTTTTAGGTTCCATATTTTTATTTTAGGAGGAGAAAAAAGACTCATTCAAACCAAAAACACCAAGATTGAAATACATTTTTTTTTGCTAAATTTCATATATATTAGATTTAAATTTTTCACATTTTCAGTGCATTTTCAATAAATAACAAATACAATCTATTCAAAAATATATTTTTTATTTGATGTTTGTGGGTAAAATACTACTCCATCAAATTATTGTAGATTGTTATTTTTTACTTTCTGTGAATAAAAGCGCAAAATCTAAAATATTCCAAAAATCATTTTGTAGAGAATGACTCACTTCAAGTGGCCTATAATATTGTAATATTAGTAAATAGTTCCAACTTTTATACTTTATTTACTATTTCTGTGTTCTCTTAAAAAAAAAAAAGAAGTCAAGAATCATTTTATTTCATGAAAAAATTTTTATTGATTATGTAGTCAATCAACCTTGTTAAAGTATTATGCAACAATTTATATCAGTGGATATTAGTTGCATGTTTCTACATTACAAAGTACACATCGCAAATGTGATCATATAAGCTGTACCAATGGATTGATTTGAGAATGCGGAACATTTGTTATTTACAGAGTAGACACTAAAAGATGTTTTAGATCATTTCCATTGGATGTCTTTTCTCTACATTTTATTTTATTCTTCTTTTAACAAAAAACAAAGTGGTCATAGCAATCGCTGCGAAAACGGCAACGATCAGCAGAGCAAAGGTGGTGTTGAGTCCAGTCGCAGCTTCGCTGATGGACAATTTCATACCCAGGAAGCTCACAGAGTCTTCTCTCTCTGGCTCTTTAGTTGCTGGAAGAAAGACAACAAAACAGAATAGTTTTTTTCTGATTTACAGACACAGAAAAAACAAGCTTTAACTAACAACTATGATATGAAAAAATGAAACAACTATCAGCCCCCAATCCTGGTTGTTAATTAGGTGTCAAAATCCAGGCCTCGAGGGCCAGGGTTGTCCAACTTGCCTGCCATAGAAACTTCTTATTGGCTAAACACACCTGACCAAGGTAATCAGCAGCAGATGAGGCATTTTCCCTGAAAACCAACAGGATGCCGGCCCTTGAAGACTGGAGTTTGACACCCCTGAATGCATCTAAATAGGGGGTTGACCCATACGAGTTCTGCAGGCCTTTGGATTGTCCGAGCCATGAAGGGTTGTTGAAAGGACCGGATGCATCTTAAGGGTGGCACAGGTGTTTCTTTTAGGTTTTTAGAGGCCCGTGGGGGCCACTTCAAGAGACATTGTGACAATGGAACTATCAATTGTCCTGCGTATGGCAAGTACATTGTGAAGTATTCGTAAGGCTAATAGAAGTTGCATGTACTTATACAGATGGCACAGTTGTAAGGGGTTCTTACGGCACACTCTAGATGTTAGTAAGGTGCTAGTACTGGATCCTTACTAACCATATGACCATAGTGCCGTAGGATTCCCTCACAGACTATTGTCTGTTGTTTATCTTTCAGGACATCCCGTCGGAGGTCGCCACAGTGAATCAGCTTTCACTGATTTGCACAGGAGGTTCCTCGGGGAGTTTTACGCCCGATGGGGACCGGCACAGGGAGACCCTGACTTGGACCCTCTTGTGGCTTCATAGTTTAGGCAGCAGGGTGAAGGAGCTTGCCTTCATACTGAAAGCAATTCACACGAAAGGAGTTGAAAATTGTATTTTTAAGTCGAGATCTGAGGTCCTGTGACCCGATTTCAGGAATGAACGCACTGCGTCAGTCTAGCAGCAGCACTTTTTGAGTTCAAATATCTGAACTTTGGTGATGTTGACACATGGCATCCACCAATCAGGGACTCAGCGTTAGCCTTGTGGTTTTTTCAGAGACTCGATCAGTGGGTTAAGTACAATTCCAACAAAGCCCTACACCCAGCAATCCAGCCACCTTCACAAACTATGCTCTGGTTGTCTAATTTCTTCATTTATAACAGTCGGACTGCTTGTTCTTTAAAAACAAATAATCATCTTTTTCTTTTGGCCTGTTGGAACTTCATTATTCAGAGACACTTTACCTTCAGGTTCAGGTTCAGGTTCAGGTGACATGCAGTCATGAGGTCCCAGTTCAGGATCAGGGAATCCGTTGCAGCTGATAATGGTGGAGTAAAAAGAAACCGAGGCTTTGGCAACACGAGGAAGCTCAGGATTGGAACGGTTCACATAGAAAAGACCAAATCTCTCTCCAAAACCTGTGGCCCATTCCAGGTTGTCCATCAGTGACCAGGCTGTGTACCCACGGATGTCCACGCCATCCAGCATGTAGGCTGTAAAAACAAACCGCGCTTAAAAAAAACATTAAAGAAAACTAAACAAACATTTACATCATATCAGCTGTAATGTGTTTAGAAAACTGTTGATGAAATTACCTTTTAGCACCTGGTTGATGTATTTCTCATAGAAGTAGCTTCTGTGCTCGTCATTTAAATTCTCAGACCCCCTCTCTGAGACGCCGTTTTCAGTAATGATAATTGGAGGATTCCCGTACTCGTCTTTGATGAATTTTAATATTTTGCGGAATCCAAAAGGTGCGACCTTCAGCCAGCCTGAACCCGAATCCAACCATGTGCGATCAGTAATGGTCCCTGCTCCCCTAGAACATCAAATACATTTTCATCAAAATTTATGCGGAACATTTTTGTATATTCTCTCAGATAAAACAAAAAGAAATGATGAACCAAATTAAGGCGTTTATGATTCCATTCAATAACTTTTTTTCACATTTCACCAAAAAAAAAAACACAACAATTTGACTTGGTCATACAAAGCACTTTTCTACAAAACCAGTGAAATAAACAGCAAAAGCTGAATTTTTAATAAAAAATACAGCTGTTAAAGCATGTTTTTTTTTGCTTCCAAACAAAAAATATTTTTTCTTTATGTAATTATTTATACATTTTTGCCAACAGATTATTAACCCTCAAACAGTTTTGCTACAAGAAGTTGCACCATCACTTAATTTTTACCCGATATAATATACCCACTAAAAAAGCAATAAAAAAACCCATGATAAACTAGAGTAGCTTTCTTCATTTTGATTTATGTTGGAAAATTAAAAAAACAAACATAGGAAGATCCTAAAAAGATGCTTGAAAATGAAAATAAAATTGCAATTTGAGAAAAAAAATGATACTGGACACTTGGTCTTTGGTCAACTCATTTCTGGGACATGTATGACTTTATCCCATGACACTCAGAAAATGCAATATATTGGAAATCATGTAAATACTTTTGCTTGGGGGAAAAATTACCTGGGGACGGTGCTCAAGGGTTACTAGGCAAATTCACACGTATAAATCTCAAAATCTTCATGTACCAACTACATATAATAAAACAATAAAAATAATTAAATAGACATTAATTATTTCTTATTTTTCACAAAACTTTGCTATATGTTAAAATACAATATTTAAAAGTGTAGCTAAAACACAAGGAAAATGGAATAAGACAGCTTATTGGGTGGTTTG
The DNA here is from genome assembly GCF_002922805.2 of Oryzias melastigma. Taxonomy (NCBI): domain Eukaryota; kingdom Metazoa; phylum Chordata; class Actinopteri; order Beloniformes; family Adrianichthyidae; genus Oryzias; species Oryzias melastigma. Next base: position 23,002,025 of record NC_050532.1, read on the forward strand.
CTGTGGCACATTGAGTCCAAAGCAGTCTAACAGGTATGAAGAGTCAATTATGTTTTGTCAAAAAGTGAGATCTAGTTCGGTGCAGGTTGTATTTGCTATTTGGATCTTAAAAAATGTCAAAACATGTTGGTAATCTGATGATAAAACCAAAGTCAAAATTGTATCTGTGCCTCGATCGGTTCAACCAGCCAACCGCGTAAGGAATTTGTCTTGTACCTTCTCCAAGCGTTTTGTGTGAGCTGGCAGCCCCAAGACAGATGATGCTGCCAAATTCCAGTATGGGGCGAATGCTAGTGTAATATGCAGTTATGAGAGCTTTTAGGTCTATTTTTTCTCTTCAGACTCGTCTGAAATCTATTCAAGGCTAAATTGATGCTGTTTTTTTAACACAAAGATTCATACATTTTTAAACCCAACCTTGGAAAACAAAGATCTTTGCAGTTGATTGCTTTTGAGCAAATATAGAATTTCTGTCACCCATTCCTCCACTTTACTCATCCATATCTGAGTCATAAGACAGCATAGATTTCCCATCTGTAGGTCCTAGCCACATAAATTTACATGATTCAGCAACAGTGCCTTACCACCACCGCAGTCCATTTCTGGTGTGACCACGCTCACTGACTGCCACAAGTCGTATTTATATTTAAAGCAGCTTGCACTAAACCACGTCACCATGTCTGCTGTGTTTGGGCTTTAAGACTGAGTCAAAGCCTCATTTCTTGTCTTGGTCTTTTTTTTGTCACTAAAGCTTTTTACAACAGGAAACCAAGTGAACCAAGAGTTTTTTCATTTTATTTTGACCCCAAACTAGGATTGTATAATGGAAAAAATAAGGACTGTCCTTAGTACAGACTTCTTCTGTTCCTGAATGTAACAATAATTTATGTTCAAAGCAGTTACAAAGACAACCCCGTAAAAAACCTTGCTACTAAATCACTGGCGTAGCTTAGTGTCTTCCCAAAAAAAGGACATTTATTGTTGTCATAGTGCCCTTACTCAAACTGATGCCCAATCTAACAAGAATAAGTGCATACAAATGAGTCAAAAATATGACTGATGGTCTTTGCTTACCTGTCTCCATCGTAATGTGCAAGGTTTCCGTAGTCCACAGGGAATGCTAAAACGGTGGTGTAGTGGTTAAATCCGAAATAATCATGAGTGCCTTTTATTCTCTTAATCTCCTCTGAAGTAAACTCAGGCAGCCTACAGAGTTAAACCAAATGAAGACAAACACATGTAAGTACAATACTCTTCATTCACAACATTCTTCTGTCTTTCATGTTTCTATACCGAGATTTATCCAAGCCAGCAGCAAGACTGCGCTCTCGAACCACGGTCTTCATCACTTCACTGTAGTCTCCATTAAAAATGGGATGAGCAAACCAGCCAATGTAAAACTGTTTAGAGAAAAAGAAGAACCATTGGTAGTGAGAGCCAGACTTTACATAAAACTGGACAAAACTTGCCACGGTTAACAAACCTGCAACAGCCGTCTTGCGGCAGTAATGTCCTCTTGCTTATAGGGATTTCTTGGTTCTGACCAGTCAGAGTTGATGGTAATGGAGACCATTCCTTTCTGTTCAGCACGGTATTTGTCATTGTAGACGTGCCAGGCCTCTGCATGGGCTTTGATAAGGTTGTGGCCAACAATGTATGGCAAAGTTCCAGGCCTGAAGCTCTCACCTTCAGTCAGAGGAACAGAGACTTTCGTGTAAAGAAACATTGTACTTATAAATATATGGTATTAGAGTCGGCAATATGATATGTATCGTGAGACACATCTCACAATATCTATCACGATACACGGCTCGCGATACGTGTCATGATAAAACCCAAGACTGTACTTATATTTTTTATGACTTAGAAAAAAAACTCTACCTGATTATGAAAATGCCATTCATGTTAATAAAATAGTAAAATTCATTTGATTTAATTATCATGTCAAGCATTGCAACTGTATCTCTTATAGAAGTTGCTTTTACCTAACCAAATTCATGGTGCTTTTATTTTGGTAGAACAAGACATATTTGTTCGTAACCCTTGTGCTATCCTCGGTATGTTGACATTGGGAGTGGGGTCATCAGCACCACACAAGTCAGCGCGCTGAACTTTTTTTTTTTCCAATGATTTATGATTTTCACTGGTGTCCATAGCAGACATAAAATCTTGTCCACCTTTGTCATGGGAGGAATCAAACATCAATATAAGGGTGGGGTCATCTGGACCCCGTAAGGTTAGAGAACAGTCAGTATTGTCTTATTTCCACAACAAAATACTTTTCAATGTAAGAAAAAAAAAACATAGAATGAATCCGCTATACCAATAGGTTCTTAAAGTATGAGTGAGGAAATAAAGTGCTGTTTATGTCCAACATTGCTAAATGTAGCTTCTCCAGTACTTTTAAACTGTGTTGTTCCTTTGGTGCTGTGATGTAGAGTTGCTCAAAGAGGCTCAGTATGATGTGCTGTTAACTAGCGGTTTGGGGTTTGAGTGAAAAATATGAGTAAGATCCTGATCTATGTTGACTCATAAATAAGGAATTAAATATCGTCTTGTCCGCATTTTAGATCAATACAAGTATCCCTAAATGACATATCGAAATATATGTCCAATTCGATTTTTCCTCACACCTCTACTAAACATGCCCAGTTTTTCGCTCATTTATTTCTGTTCACATTTTTAAGTATGAACACCTGGAACTGGAATATGAAACTACTTTACCTGGGGCAGACACTCCATAGCCATGCCCTACCATTGCTACATTGTATGGCTCATTAATGGTGACCCAAAGTTTGACTTTGTGGCCAAGGCGACTAAAAATGAGGTCGGCGTAATCTCTGAATCTGTCAACAATCGTGTCGTTCTCCCAGCCACCAACGTCCTGCAGAGCTTGTGGAAGATCCCAGTGGTACAGAGTGACCTAACACAATATGAAAACACAAAAGTGTACATCTTTTTTATGCTTAGAAGTTTAGGTATTCAGAAAGCATTAGATTTTTACACATACGTGTGGCTGGACATTTGCAGCAAGCAGTGCATCCACCAGTCTGTGGTAGTAGTTCAGTCCAGCATCATTGATATAATTCATGGTGCCATCAGGAAGAATCCTCGACCAGGATATTGAGAAACGATAGTGTGTCACCTTAAGTTGCTTCAAAATGGCAACATCCTCTTCGATCTTATGGTAACTGTCACAGGCTATGTCCCCATTGTCAAAGTCAGCGATCTTTAGAGAAGTATGAGCAAACTTGTCCCATATGCTTAGACCTTTTCCATCTTCTCTCCATCCTCCTTCAATCTAAAAGTGGAAAAGGAAAGATGACAAAAACTCAATAGTTCTTGTAGCTTGTTTGTTAAAAACTTTAGATTTAAACTGACCTGATATGCTGCTGTTGCACAACTCCAAATGAAGTCCTTTGGAAAATGTCCCCATTCCATCCTTTCATCATCTGGCAAAGGGAAACCATTGTCTTTCATGATTTGGTAGTAGTAATGAGCTGAATATTTAGGTGTTCTTGGTCTATTAATATTGCCAAAGTCCACATGGTGCAATCCAAACCCAAGTTTATAGCCATTCAACCACTCAAAGGAATCCATGAGAGATGTTGCTATGTAGCCTTTTACCTTCACTCCATCAAGTTCATAGGCTGTCAAGAAAAATGAAGATTAATGACTAAAGCAAAAATAAATAAATAAATAAGTCGAGAGAACACTTCATTATTTAGTCTAAAAACTGTACCTTTCAGAGCCTCATCAATATAGGTCTTGTAAAAGAATACCCTGTTAATGTCATCTCGTAAGGTTCCTGCATCTAAAGCTGCTCCATTTTCAGAGATGTAAATGTTTGGATCTCCATATTCTTCCTTTATCCAGTTGAGGAGTCTTCTTAAACCCCACGCTGCAGCTCTTTGCTCTTCAATAGCTGTAGTTGGTGAATCCGTTTCTTGATTTTCTACTATGTCCCTGTCAGTTTGATAGGATGGTGGGAGCAGTCGGTCAGTAATGTGAGTAACTATCTTAGTGGTGTAGTGGTTTAAACAGAATACATCTGCAGCTCCCTTAATGAAGTTTTTCTCTTCCTCAGTAAATGAAGGTAATCTTGACTCTGACATGCCTTGAAGTTCACTTTTTGCAAAAACTTGCTTTTTCATTGCCTCGGGATAGTCTCCATTCTTGAAAATAGGGTGTGCAAACCAACCCAGTCTGAACTGCATTGCACGGTCAGCAGCCAGAATCCGGTGTGGATCATTAATATCAGAAGGTTCAATCCAGTCAGCATCCAGGGCAATGGAGACCAGACCACCTTGTGATGCACGATACTTGTCATCATATGTGTGATAGGCTGTAGCATGAGCTTTGATGAGATTGTGTGCCACTATGTATGGTGCAGTTCCTGGATTCTTGACATTTGGTGGCATGGCGCCAGTTCCATATCCTGCCCAGGCAATTGTGTGAGGCTGGTTGAAGGTTATCCAGAATTTCACTCTGTCGCCAAAAGTGGCAAAGCAAAAGTCACTATAATCATTGAACAAATCAATCATCTCTATACTTTCCCAGCCACCAATGTTTTGCAAAGCTTGGGGCAAGTCCCAGTAATAAAGTGTTACCATGGGAGTGATGCCACGAGCCAAGAGACCATCAATAAGTCTGTTGTAGTAGTTAACGCCATTCTGGTTGAGAGAGGAGCGTCTTCCATCAGGGAAGATTCTGGACCAGGACAAGGAAAATCTGTATGACTTCACTTTCAGAGCTCCTAGCATGAAGAAGTCCTCATCAATTCTGTTGTAACTGTCACAGGCTACGTTCCCATTAGCATTTTCAGGAATGTTGCCAGGTACTTGAGAAAATGTATCCCAGATGCTGGGTCCTTTCCCATCAGCATTCCAGCCGCCTTCAGTCTGGTAAGCTGAAGATGAAACCCCCCAAAGGAAGTCTTGGGAGAAAGTACCATAATGATACAATTGTCTTTGGAACTTTGTTTGCCTGGATAGGGTGTCCCACACTACCTTTGCTTCGGATGGAACCTGTGAAGCTACGAGTTTGGATGTACGAGGGGTTACTGTTATTTCTGCCACTTTTTTTAAATGGCGTGTGGGTGTTCCAAAACCATTGTTTTCAATAACACCAGAGAAGAAATATGCAGATTGTTTGGGGGTTCTTTGTCTGTTTGCATCTTCAAAGTTGACATGAGTAAGACCAAATCTTTCACTATAGCCTTGTGGGCCCTCAAAGCCATCCATGAGTGATTGCACTGTGAATCTTTGCACATCAACTCCGTCAAGGGCTTGTGCTATAATATGAAAAACACAAGATAATGCAATCTCATTAAAAAAGTTTATAAAATGTCTTTTTTGTGACATTTACTTTAAATGATTGAAGACACTTACCTTTCAGGGCCTCGTTGATGTAGTTTCTCAGATACTCCACTCTGCTCACATCATTGATGGTTTCAGTGTTGTATGCTGTTGGCATACCATTCCCAGTGATGTAGATAGGCACTTTGTTAACACTCAAATATTCTAATGAGATGTAGTTTAGAAGCCTCCGAAGTCCCCACGGTGCAGAAAAGATCCAATCTGAGGCAGTTGAAGGCCATGAGGGATCCACATCTGCCCCATAATCTCCCACTCCCACAGGACCAGGAGTGCAACCACCTTTAGCAGTATTTACCAACCGAGAGGTAAAATGGTTCAAACCAAAAAAGTCAGCTGTTCCTTTTATCCTGGCCTTCTCTTCAGTGGTAAAAACTGGGAGCACTGCTGGCTGAGAGCTGGGGCACTCTTTCACTTTCAGCTCAATTTGTGTTTTCAGTGCCACGGAATAATCTCCGTCTACAAAAATGGGATGTGCAAACCAGCCTAGCATGAACTGCAGGTAGCGATCTGCAGCTGCAATGTCTTCAGTATTGGTTGGGGCTTTGGGTTCAGCCCAGTCAGAATTAAGTGCTATGCCCACTTTCCCTCCCTGAGTTGCCCTGTAATTGTCATTATAGACATGCCAAGCCTCAGCATGAGACTTGATTATGTTGTGAGTGACCTGAAAGGGTAAGAAGAAATGATAAGATGAATGCACAAGAGGAAGAATAAGAGGCTTGTTGTTATTTTGAAGCAAATTTGTACCTGATAAGAGGAGGAAACGTAGTCCTTTACTCCAGGAGGATGCTCACCAGTACCATGTCCAGCATGGCTCACAACCCAGGGGCTACTAAATGTGTTCCAGGTCTTGACTCTGTCTCCAAACCTGGAGAAGCAGAAGTCTGCATAGTCTTTGAAAGCATCAACAATAGTTGGGTTGGTCCATCCACCGTTGTCCTGGAGGGCCTGTGGCAGATCCCAGTGGTAGAGCGTGACAACAGGCTGGATGCCAGATTCTATGAGCGTATTGATGAGCTTGTCATAGTAGAGAGCTCCTTGCTCTGATTGGCTGTCTCTGTGGCCTGTTGGGAAAATTCGAGCCCAGGAGATGGAAAACTGATAGGTGTTGACTTGAAGACCTCTCAGCAGGTAGACATCATATTCCACTTTGTTGTAGCTATCACAAGCGAGGTCTGCTGTCTGGTTTTCAAAGGCTAAGTTGTCATGGCCAAAGCGGTCCCAAATGGTTTCTCCTTTGCCGCCTTCCAACCAGCCGCCCTCCACTTTGAAAGACTCTGCAGAGGTCGCCCATTGGAAACCGGAGGGGAAAGACTGTTCAAGGAAAGTATCTCGATCTGCTGCTGATTGGGAGCCAAATTTATCCCAAACCGTCTGATAGGCATTCTTGGACTCTTGAATCTTGATTGAGTTTTGACGATGATAACTTTTGGAGTAAAGAATAAAGCAAATATGTCAATCGGAGGGAATACACATGATCTGCACTTACAATTTTTTGATGCGCCTCACCCAAATGAAGCGTCCTGCACACCCAGCTGGAGTAACACATCCACGACATCACATCCAATGATATTCAGTCCACTATGCTGTAGAACTATGAAATGTACAGTGTTTGAAATGGACATCCATAAATGGAATGTTACAAACTATAATAACTTCATCCATAAACAAACAATGTTAAATATTGATACAAGGCATTAAACACATTGGGAATGTACAAGATCTCCACTTTAATTATCCAAGCAAACACCATCCACTGGCAACTTTTAGAAACATTGGGACAAATCCTCAGCTCCTCCCTACTGGTAGAAATGTAGATGGATAGACATTTCAGATTGAAATCAATATCTAATATGACCATTTTTATAACAGTCGAGGTAACAACCATACCACTATGAACCTTTTTAAATAGATTTGAATATGTTCTTGCCAAAGTAAGTGTCAGGAGTCAGAGCTCTGTCTTCCTCTGGTCACCGGCAGGAGCCATTTCTAGAGTAATAAACACACTACATCTCCCAGCAACCCCAGCACACACTCCCCGGATGACACTCAGCTGACACTTATTGACAATCACCCACATGATACTTAAGCCCTGTACAGAGCCTGACACATTGTGAAGTATTGTTTTCCCCACCCTGCCCACATTACCGAGTGTTTCTATCTGGACCTGATCTTCTGTTTACCTGACCCTTCTTCTTCTCTGATTTCCTGCCGCCTGCCCTGACCCTCGCCTGGACTCTGACATCTCTAGTCTCTTCTTTAATCCTCCTATGTATATGATTGACCTCTGCCTGTCTGACTCTGATGTAGTTTGTGGACTGTTAGGTGTGTTAGGCTCCTATCTCCCTGCCTGAACAAATACCTGCTGCACGTGGAACCAGTTGTCTGCCCGTTTCTGACAGTGAGTCATTGAAAGATATGAATGCATTGTTTACTGTGAGACTGCGGATAGTAAGCACAAAGAGATTTCCACAGCCTTGAGGATATTAATCAGAGATAATATTAGTTGCTCTCGGTAAGAACAAAGGTTAGAGCTTTTATGTTTGTTGTACTTTGGCAGTCTATCATAAGAGACTGCCAACATTATCTGACATCTTGATGTCAAGGAAAAGGAATAATAGTTCAATTTTTAAAATGACCATAAATCTATGAGGATTGTGCGCTTTGGTTTGGAATTTTGGTGACATTTCTTTAGTTCTTGTCATGTTCTGTTTCAGCCATCAAGTCTGGTCTCCTGTATATTAGGTCCTACACCACCAGTTCCTAACATAAATCGCTAGAATAAACTTGTAAAAAAAAAAAAGTAAATAAAACTGAATATTATGGTGAAATGACAGCAACCTAACCTTAACTTTGCCTTGTACGACTTCTGTTCAGGCAGGGACCAAATTAAATCAACCACATAATGAACTGGAGACTGAAGCATTTCCAAACATTGCAGTATAGAAATCATGTAAGTTTATGAGGATATTAAAGCCAAATCTGAATTCTTCCCCGACCCTTCCAATTGTTCGGGCATTTGGAGGGGTAGGGGTGTCCAAAATAGTTTTTGAAGGGGTGAAACCTAAGCGGTGGAGGGCTCTGTATCCCTCCACAGTGGGGGTTATCCCTGTTGCACTGTGTCATGGAAGAGAAACACATTTCTTCACGTGGATGTGCTCTGAAGCACAGAAGTTTGCATTTATGTAATGAAGTAATGACTTTTTAAAGTTACAAAATCGATGTTATGGATTTTCTGAGTGCTGGCAGCTATGCACTAACGTAGATAGCCGGCGAATATTGATGATGTCATCAAGTGGGAGTCGCGTCTGAATTAGAGAACACTATTTTTGGTAAATTCCATATTCGCAAATGGTCAAATTCAAAACCCTATTTTAAGTTATTTTATCTGGACCTTAAATCATATTATAAAACAACAGAATACACGAAAAACCTGAAGGCTTCAAGAACCTTTAATATTTTAAAAGAACTGCATATTTTTTTACTTTTTTGAATTTACACCTTTATATCTGCTGCACCTATAGAGCATGCGTCAGCATTAAACTTCATTTCTGAGGTGATGGTTTATCAAAGTTTTGAATAAGAATTATGATCCAATAACCTGGTAATGTTCCAGAGTCTTTCAACTGATTATAATGTTTTGGGGAAAAAATATGAAGCGTAAATGACTATTAGATTACAAAAACAAGCATTTGGTGATATTTATGACTTGGTACTTATTTTAGTAGATGTGCCAAACACTCGTTCTTCTCCAAGAAATAGTTTGTCCTTGTACAATAACTAAATGTATTCAACCACATCATGAACTGACTCTTACCTTGGAGTAATTCTCCAAGAGGCTGAAGTTGACTGTCGGAACAATCCTGAAGAATCATCTTGTAAATTAGGATAGGCAAGTTTCCACTGGATATCTGCGAGGTGAAACAGAGATGTTAGTACTGTATATTCAAGATAAGAGTGCAAGACAATAAAGTAAAGAAAAACACTGTACATGAATGTTCCTCAGCTTCTGGGCAAAGTTTGCAGGAGAAGCACAGCTGAACTCAAGGTTTACAGTCAAGAAATCGGCCTGTTTAGGAAAAAAGACAACAAAACAAAGCTTTGACTAATTTGTTTAAAAAATAGCTTGAGAGCAAAAACCATAGCTATATTTCATTCAACCATTTTTACTAAAATCATGCACACAAAAAAATTAAGTTGTATGGTTTTAAAATTAATCATAAATTGTTCTTTATACTGGATTATCTTCATGAAACATATTTAAAAATACTACAGAAGACAAGGATTTAAAAACTATGGAGACATATCAACTTATAAATCAGGTGGTAACTCATTTGTTTTTATTGCTAAGTTCAAGTTTTCTTATCTAAAATGGAATTTGTTGTTTTATTTTGTAATTTTAGCCTTAATTTTAAATAAAGATTGAAATAAAAGCGTTTTTGTGTTATATGGTCATGATTCCAGACTCTTCTAGAGAACTGAAAAAGTTTTTATTAGATTCACAAATATCAAACATTTGCCTCAGTTTGAAAAAAAAAATCATGAATGTTCTACTTTTTGCATATTTTTAGACTTTAGATTTGATTTATCTTTTATCTTATCTCATTTTGTGATCGTATCAGATTCCATTTTACCACCGTTGAAGCCTTGATGTGTGAAAGTGTTTCCAGATCTTCTATTTTCAGCCCAAAGGAAAGACTTTTCCCTGTGAACACAGATGCATTACAGACTATGTTAGCATAACAGAATGTAAAGAACAAGTTTTTCCTAAAAGTTTAAAGTAAAAAGTCGTTAATGAAAAATTATTGACCTAGCTGCAACTTTATTGATGCATTGTTGAGACAACATGATAGCATTGACATGCTACCTCTGCTATCAGCAATGAGAGTTTCATCAATGCATCATAAAATGGTTTTCCTTACAGGTCCAACAGCTTCAGTGTTTTAGGTGTGGAAAGTTGAAGTCAAAAAATACATTTAAATAATAATAATGATTAAAAAGAATAGAGACACAAATTTAAGCTTACATTTTTCAGGAAAGCGTTGATGGAAGTTCTTGTAAAGATTCTTGTTGAGCTGCAGAATGTTTTGCTGAGCGGTCTGTCCGTTCTTCCAGATGCTCCCCAAGTCGCTGAGAGTCACCCATGAGTGTGCCAGATCTGCAAACTCCCTGAAGGCGAAGTCGGCATACTGCTGGAACATCTCCACCAGCTCCTGGCTCTCCCAGCCTCCGTACCTGGACCTCAGAGCGTCTGGAACGGTGGATCCGTGGAGGACGACCAGAGGCTGAAGACCCACCTTCAGCAGCTGCTTCATCAGAGTCTTGTAACACTGGACTGCATCCTGCTGGGGCTGGCTGGGCAGACCGGTGGGAAGGAGCTGAGCCCATGACAGTGGCACCTTGACGTGGGTCACCCCTCTGCTCTGGAGGACCTCAAAATACGGCTCAGAAGCAGCAACTATGGGAAGATTGCACTCATGTTCCCCTGTGGCCACATTTTCAGTCAGAGGACCTGCAAGGAGCATGAAGTCCTCATCTCCATTCACCTCCAGACTTCCACACCCATGAAGACTAAAGACGAACAGACACGCAACCCACAAGAGCTCCTTCATTCTGGCTCTGAAGGCTGCTCTGATGCAGCTCGCTGAATGAGACACTGTTTAACTCAAAAGTGTTCCCCCTGTGTGATCGTTCCAAAGTTAAGATCAATATCGCTTCATTTATGACCCTGTTTATTGAGACTCTGAACCCAGAGTGGTGATAACTGTATCTTCATCTGCATTCACGCTGGACAACCTTGAAATGTGCGCATGGTGCAAGTTTTTTTTTTTTTAATCAAACAGAAATAAAGTTATAGAACTTAAAATTCTAACTGAAAAACTTGAATATTAAAGTTTAGTGTGAATGCATACAAATGTCTTGTAGGAGATGAATGGATTCTCTGCTAAAATGACTCAAAGGACATTAGAAAAAGTGACTAAACTTGAGGATAATTAAGCTGAACCAAGTCCTGGTGAGCAAATATTACAGTTTCAGTTTGTGGAAGTCCCTAAATACACTCTATTGAGAATACTATACAGAATACTAAAACAGTTATTTAAGAATCACAACTTTTAGATGTATTTTTGCAATTTTAAATGAATTTAGTTAGCAGTTAATCAGTGCAAAGTGGGCGGGACCTTCCTGTTTGTCCTATTTGAAGGGTGGAGGCAGATTACAGCTTCGTCAACTGACAGAAAATCTGTCATTTAAGGTGGTTTGGATGATGATTTTGTCATTTTTTCTGCTGTTTCTTTTTGTCTATGTGAAAAATAAACAGTCACATACACCACAATTTACTATTTATCTCTTTGAGAAATGGACCAACAATAAATAATTGTGATGCAATTTTACAATATAGACGAACTGCCCCCAAAATGTTTTTTGCCATTATTATGAATATTTTTAATAATTTAAATAAAAATGGCAATAGGCAATGCTTTAAGATGATTGATCTACTACGCAATTAATGAAAAACATTAAAGTGTTTGGATTTTTTTTAAATTGGGATCTATTTTCAACTGGTATAATGTGCATTTATAATTTTGTCTTTTTCTTTTAAATTTCCTCCATTTAAAGATATAAAAGTACACTTATTAATGAAAAAGAATTGATAAAATAGCCCAAAAAATTTTTGAATAGTGAAAATGTACAAAAAAAACATCTTTCTTGGTCTGACGTTCAACCCAAACTCCAGGAAGTGAGCTGTGTTTCATAGAAACATTGATTTAAATTTAAAGTTTGTGTTTATCTAAAAGCAATGTTGATTTACAATTTATAAAAAAGGTTTAAAAATGATTTAAAAAAAACGATTGCAAGAAGAATAATAGCAAAAATACAAGAATTTTAGAAAAGAAAGAAAACTTTAGATAAAAAATGCAAACATCAGTTGAACTGTAAAATACTTAAAAGATTTCATGACTTTAAACAAGAATTTTAAAACTTTGAAAAGAATTTCTATCAACTCAACAAACAGGATTTGTTCTACTTCACTGGTCTGTCCATGGGACCAGTTTTAGTATTGGAAGTTCCTGCAAAGGTGATATAGGTCTGCTCAGTCCTGTAGTGCCCCCTACTGGTCAACCTGGTACGTGATCTTTATCAACTTAGCAGCAAGACTATACGTTCATATGAAAATGTTTCTTTTTTTCGGTCATTTTTTTATTTTTTATTATATTATTTTGAGTCAAAACAACAGAACATTCATGTAATAAACTGCTGATGTTAAAAAAGGTAAAAAAAAACAGAGACAGTAGAAAGTCACAAATTGACTTTATTGACAGCTACACTGCAATTGCAATCCTTATATACATATACTCTAAAATGATTTTATAAAATACCAAACCTTCATTTCATAAACAATAACTTTCAGAATACGGTGGAAAAAAGTGGTTAAAAATGTCAAAGTTTTTATTATGATTTTTGTTGGTTGAAGCCAGCAGCAGCTTCTGACTGAAGCCACGATGACGGTATGAATTAAAAAAAAAATCTTACATGGTTTTAAGTCTAAGTTTTAACAACAACAGTAAAACAAACTTCATAAACATTTAGCTTTTTCTTTGAACAAAGTCGTCGGTGTAGAGTCTCAGATCTCCATGGAGGCGTCAGGATGAGGTTTATTATTTAGGCCTGACCTGCAACACACAATAGTTTAAATTGAAAAAAAATGAGGAAAAACTGAATTAATTCAGTCTAAACAGAAACCAAAATCCTAAAATCAAAGATATTTTTGATATTTATGTGTAATTTTAAAGCTTTTCAACCATAAGCAGAATTAAGCGCAAAACTAAAATAACTTTTAACAATTTACTTTTTGGATTGATTTTGGGTGGATTTTCCATTCTAGAATGAATGAAGGAAATCCTGTTTTTATTAGGTTATCCCATAATTTTATGCTCACATCTTAAACACTTGGAATTACAGGAATTATGGCAAAAACAAAGAATTTCAGAGAGGCTTCCAAACTTTTTTCTCCTTTTTTATCCTTTTAAAGATCCACAGCAATAAAAATGGTAAAAAAAATCTATTTTAATATGCTTTTGTGGCACTTACTGAGGAGGGAAGACATATGTAATCGAAAAAAAAGCCTAAAAATAGCATTTTTTGAGTTTTTTTTTTATTCAAATTGTTGTACATCAGGTGCAAATGAAAAATGCAGTTTGAAAAAGATTATTTTTGACGTAGAAAATACGCTAATTGGACTTCAAGCTACCTGCTCAGCTCCATTTTGGTACATATAATTAAATCTATGTACATCTTCATTTTCTCAAAACTGTACAATGGATAGCTCCAATATTGTTCGCCATTTTTGTTACACTGGTAATGTTAGGTTAGGGGTGTGTGGGGCTGTAAGCGCAAGTAAACAGAGAGCTCTCAGCAACGTCGAGGAGAAAGTGGGGCAGTCTGCAGAGGTGAATTTCTAATAAACTCCTGCCATTCTGCAGAAACTGTCCAAGAAAATGACAGTTTAAAAAAAAATGGGCTAAAAACCTGAAAATCATGATCAAAAGACCACTGGAAACGGTTTAATAATAGATTAAAAGATGATCTTTAAAGAAAACAGTAGCTTTAAACCTTCAAAGTTTCTGAATTTTTTTACCTTTAGCAAGGTTCATGCACTCGTGCGGTCCCTCTGCCGGGTCGGGGAATCCGTTGCAGTTAACAAGGGTGGTGTAGTAGGACACGGAGGCTTTTGGAGTGCGAGGTCTGTCGGGGTGTGAATGATTAACGTAGAAAAAGCCAAATCTCTCCGAATAGCCAGAAGCCCATTCTAGATTATCCATTAGTGACCAAGCTGTGTATCCACGGACGTCCACTCCATCTACTAAATAAGCTGGAGAAACAAAAGAACACTTTAAAAAACATACTTCTTGGTATTCCACATTAAAGCAACTATCAGTAAACCTGTGTTTGTACCTTTCAGCAACTGGTTGACGTGATTTTCATAGAAGTAGCTCCTGTGTTCATCGTTGAGGTCAATCGGCCCGTTCTCCGACAGGCCGTTCTCAGTGACGATGACGGGTGGATTTCCATACTCGTCCTTGATGTACCTCAGGATTCGACGGAATCCCAGTGGAGCCATCTTCAGCCAGCTGGACCCCGTGTCCAGCCAGGTCCGATCGTGAATGAACGCCACACCCCTGTCACAATCAGATTATGGTTGAGTGCATTCCAACAAAGTGAATGGCGAAATTTATAGTTTCTTATTAAAAAAAATCTGATTTCTCACCTATCTGCATCGTAATTGAGAGTATTTCCAAAATCAACGGGGAAAACCAAAACAGATGTGTAGTAGTTTAATCCGAAGAAGTCATGGGTGCCTTTGATTCTCTCAACCTCTGCTGGAGTGAACTCAGGCAGCCTGTAAGATTAAAATTTGAAATGAGTCTCCCACTTGTTTCTGTTCAGTTTCCAGTGAAATTATTAAGCAGTTTTCCAGTTTTGTTCAGTCTTACAGGCTTTTCTTTAAACAGCCTACATTTAAGGTGGCACAGAGGGGTATGAAATGTCATGACATTGTCCACCCAACAGTATGGAAAGATGGGAGACAGAGATAGAAAAATACAATCACTTAATAAAAAGGGATTCAGGAACTAACTGGGTTAACCACAGAGTAGAAAACCTTGAAAAGATCAAAGTAATAATTTATGTTTTTATATACAAAAATTGAAAAATATCAGTGTGTGTTTTTTTTTTTTGCTTTTATGTCTTTTTAATTGATCTGTTAAATTGCATTTACCTGGATTTATCCAAACCAGCTGCAAGACTCCTCTCAAGAATGTATTTTTTCATTGACTCTGTGTAGTCTCCCTTAAATATTGGATTAGCAAACCAGCCTATAAAGAACTGTGAGAAAAGATATATTATTAACAGCTTCTACAATTTGCAGCAAAATTCAAAGGAGCTCAGCTTACATCCATGTAGCGTTTAGCACCATCAATGTCCTCTTGCTTAAAGGGATTTCTGGGTTCTGCCCATTCAGAGTTGATGGTGATAGAAATCAGTCCATTTTGTTCAGCTCGGTATTTGTCGTTGTAGACGTGCCAGGCCTCTGCGTGAGCTTTGATAATGTTGTGAGCAGCAACGTATTGGAGAGTGCTTGGGTCGCGGTCGATTCCTGAAATAAAAATAGAAAAACACTTGTAAGGCATTCTCTATTTGCACATTATCAGGTGCCATTTTCCATTGTATGGTTTTGCTCTTTATGCTTTAGAGTTCAGCTTCAACTGGGCACTCTTAGTATGACAAAACAGCTCAAAACTCTCAGCACTGTACAGAGCCTCGCTCAGTGCGAAGTATTGTTTGTGCCACCCTACCGAGCAGCTCTATCTCTGTTTGCCTGCCGCCTGCCCCGACCCTCACATGGACCTCAACCACCCCAGTGTCTTCATGGATGATCCCATGCTCATGATTGACCTCTGCCTGTCTGACCCTGATTTAGCTTTGTGGACTTTTTGCTGTTCCTATCTGAATTAATAAACCTGCTCCGCAAGGAACCAGCTGTCTGCTTGTTTGTGGCAAATATGTTTTAATGCGCTTCTCAAAATTTTTCATAGAAATGTGTATTTGTCACATGTACATACCTGGTGCAAATGATCCATAGCCATAACCTAAAAGCGCTACAATATATGCTTCATTAATTGTGATCCAAAGCTTCACTTTCTGTCCAAAACGACTGAATAGAAGGTCAGCGTAATCCCTGAATCTGTCGACAATGGTTTCATTCAACCAGCCTCCTTCATCCTCCAGAGCTTGTGGAAGATCCCAGTGGTACAGAGTGATCTAACGAAAAACAGGTTTTCCGAATTTAACCTTTTATTATAATGTTTTTCCTTAAAAAACTAAAGAGAGTAAAGAATTACACTGACCTGAGGTTGGATATTTGCTGCAAGCAGTGCATCTATCACTCTTTGGTAGTAATTGATCCCAGCCTCATTTATATTGTGTACCGTCCCATCGGGGAGAACTCTTGGCCATGATATGGAGAACCGATAGTGGGACACCCTTATTTGCTTCAATAAACCAATGTCCACATCTAATTTATTGTAACTGTCACAGGATATGTCGCCGTTGTCATTGTTCGCCACTTTTCCTGGAGTGTGGGAAAACGTGTCCCAGATGCTCAAACCTTTCCCATCTGCAGTCCATGCTCCTTCAATCTGAAAGCAGGAAGTTGAATGATGTAAAATGAAATAAAATAAAATAACATACCATAAATCCTTGTACGAGTTAAGTACGGTTTTCCTTTAAATGCACCTGGTATGCCGATGTTGAAGAACTCCATAGGAAATCTTCTCTAAAGTTTCCATACATTTTCTTCTCTTCTTCCGGTACAGGGAGACCGTTATTGTTTATGATTTGGGAGTAAACATAAGAAGAATATTTGGGGGTCCTTGGACGGATTGGATCATTGAAATCGACATGGTATAACCCGAATGCGTATACGTAGCCATGTAACCACTCAAAAGAATCCATGAGAGATGTTGCAATGTAGCCTTTGACTTTCACCCCATCAATGTCGTAGGCTGTCATGAAAAAATAGAGAAATGGATGACTAAGGTTAAAAAATGGTATTATCAAATGTATCAAATGAAATTAGAGTGTGAAAACTATTTAGAGTACCTTTAAGAGCCTCGTCAATGTAGGTGTTGTAAAAGAATACTCTGTCAGTATCATCCCAAGTCATTCCTCGATCTGTAGCAGCACCATTCTCAGAGACATAAATGTCTGGATCTCCATATTCCTCCTTTATCCAGTTGAGGAGCCTTCTTAAGCCCCATGCTACAGCTCTTTGCCCCCCTATGGGAGTAGTTGGGGAATCAGTTATCTCATTCTCTGCAATGTCCCTGTCAAATTGATAGGATGCTGGGGTCAGTTCGTCTGTCAAGTGATTTACTATCTTGGTGGTGTAGTGGTTTATGCAGAACACATCCGCAGTTCCCATAATGAAGTTTTTCTCCTCCTCGGTGAAGGACGGTAGTCTTGAATTTGACAAATCTTGGAAATCACATTTTATTTCAACTTGCTCTTTCATTGCTTCAGGATAGTCTCCATTCTTGAAAATTGGGTGTGCAAACCAACCTAGTCTGAACTGCATTGCACGGTCAGCGGCCAGAATTTCACGATGGACACTAAGATCGTAAGGTTCAACCCAGTCAGCATCCAGGGCAATGGAGACCAGACCACCTTGTGATGCACGATACTTGTCATCATATGTGTGATAGGCTGTAGCATGAGCTTTGATGAGATTGTGTGCCACTATGTAGGGTGCAGTTCCTGGATTGTTGACATTTGGTGGCATGGCGCCAGTTCCGTATCCTGCCCAGGCAATTGTGTGAGGCTGGTTGAAGGTTATCCAGAATTTCACTCTGTCGCCAAAAGTGGCAAAGCAGAAGTCACTATAATCATTGAACAAGTCGATCATTTGCGAACTTTCCCAGCCACCAATGTCTTGCAAAGCTTGAGGCAAGTCCCAATAATAAAGTGTTACCATGGGAGTGATACCCTGGGTTAGAAGACCATCAATAAGTCTGTTGTAATAGTCTACACCTTTCTGGTTGAGAGAGGAGCGTCTTCCATCAGGGAAGATTCTTGACCAGGACAGGGAAAATCTGTATGACTTCACGTTTATGGTTTTCAGCATATTCAGGTCTTCATCAATTCTGTTGTAACTGTCACAGGCTACGTTTCCATTTGCATTTTCAGGAATGTTGCCAGGTACTTGAGAAAATGTATCCCAGATGCTGGGTCCTTTCCCATCAGCATTCCAGCCGCCTTCAATCTGGTAAGCTGAAGATGAAACCCCCCAAAGGAAGTCTTGTGGGAAAGTACCATAATGATACACTTGTCTCTGGAACTTTGTTTGCCTGGAGAGGGTATCCCACACTACCTTTGCTTCGGATGGAACCTGTGAAGCTACGAGTTTGGAAGGACGAGGAGTGAATTTTATTTCTGCTACTTTTTTAAAAGTGCGTGTGGGTGTTCCAAAACCATTGTTTTCAATAACACCAGAGAAGAAATATGCAGATTGTTTTGGGGTTCTTTGTCTGTTTGCATCTTCAAAATTCACATAAAGAAGACCAAATCTTTCACTATAACCTTGTGGGCCCTCAAAGCCATCCATGAGTGATTGCACTGTGAATCTTTGCACATCAACTCCATCAAGGGCTTGTGCTATAATATGAAAAACACAAGATAATGCAATCTCATTAAAAAAAAGTTTATAAAATGTCTTTGTTGTGACATTTACTTTAAATGATTGAAGACACTTACCTTTCAGGGCCTCGTTGATGTAGTTTCTCAGATACTCTACTCTGCTCACATCATTGATGGTTTCAGTGTTGTATGCTGTTGGCATACCATTCCCAGTGATGTAGATAGGCACTTTGTTAGCACTCAAATATTCTAGTGAGATGTAGTTTAGAAGCCTCCGAAGTCCCCACGGTGCAGAAAAGATCCAATCTGAGGCAGTTGAAGGCCATGAGGGATCCACATCTGCCCCATAATCTCCCACTCCCACAAAACCAGGAGTGCAACCACCTTTAGCAGTATTTACCAACCGAGAGGTAAAATGGTTTAAACCAAAAAAGTCAGCTGTTCCTTTTATCCTGGCCTTCTCTTCAGAGGTAAAAACTGGGAGCACTGCTGGCTGAGAGCTGGGGCACTCTTTCACTTTCAGCTCAATTTGTGTTTTCAGTGCCGCGGAATAATCTCCATCTACAAAAATGGGATGTGCAAACCAGCCCAGCATGAACTGCAGATAGCGATCTGCAGCTGCAATGTCTTCAGTATTGGTTGGGGCTTTGGGCTCAGCCCAGTCAGAATTAAGTGCTATGCCAACTTTCCCTCCCTGAGTTGCCCTGTAATTGTCATTATAGACATGCCAAGCCTCAGCATGAGACTTGATTATGTTGTGAGTGACCTGAAAGGGTAAGAAGAAATGATAAGATGAATGCACAAGAGCAAGAATAAGAGGCTTGTTGTTATTTTGAAGCGAATTTGTACCTGATAAGAGGAGGAAACATAGTCCTTTACTCCAGGAGGATGCTCACCAGTACCATGTCCAGCATGGCTCACAACCCAGGGGCTACTAAATGTGTTCCAGGTCTTGACTCTGTCTCCAAACCTGGAGAAGCAGAAGTCTGCATAGTCTTTGAAAGCATCAACAATAGTTGGGTTGGTCCATCCACCGTTGTCCTGGAGGGCCTGTGGCAGATCCCAGTGGTAGAGCGTGACAACAGGCTGGATGTCAGATTCTATGAGTGCATTGATGAGTTTGTCATAGTAGAGAGCTCCTTGCTCTGATTGGCTGTCTCTGTGGCCTGTTGGGAAAATTCTAGCCCAGGAGATGGAAAACTGATAGGTGTTGACTTGAAGACCTCTCAGCAGGTAGACATCATATTCCACTTTGTTGTAGCTATCACAAGCGAGGTCTGCTGTCTGGTTCTCAAAGGCTAAGTTGTCATGGCCAAAGCGGTCCCAAATGGTTTCTCCTTTGCCGCCTTCCAACCAGCCGCCCTCCACCTTGAAAGACTCTGCAGAGGTCGCCCATTGGAAACCGGAGGGGAAAGACTGTTCAAGGAAAGTGTCTCGATCTGCTGCTGACTGGGAGCCAAATTTATCCCAAACAGTCTGATAACTGTTCCTGGAGCCTGGTTGACTAGACCTTTTGTAAGAAATTAATAAAAAAAAATTGTAAATAGTCATGATCAATCATGCCTTGGTCTTACAAGTGCGACGTAAAGTCATACCTCAGTGAAGCTTTCCTCTGATCCATCTTGAGCAAGATTTCTACGATGTCGCATCCAATTATGTCCAATCCGCTGCTCTGTAGTACTGTAGATGTTCAAGACAAAATTACCAACGGTTGCATATCTAAATACCTCTTACAGCATCTGATGTGACCATGCTGCAATCCAAACAAATTTAGGTATTTATTCACAGGCTATGGTTAGAAACATTTCAAACACCCAATAGGTTTTCACCAATGGTCACAACTGCCTTTACGGGTAGATACAGGCTGTCTTGCAGATGAAAAATCAGCAAAGCTGTCTGGGGCCCACATTCGGTTTGCATGAAATTACAAGTTTGTTGATTGTTTCAGCCATTAGAGCCAAAATCGTCATGCATATTGGCCGTGTTCCAGAAAAAATGTATTTACAACCTGGTGTCAAATGTTTTGGATTTGCTGTGTGTTGGTGTGATCGGTTTTTGAAATTTTATTGGAGCTAGTATCTCAGCATTATCGACCAGATGTTTGTCAAGTGTTAATCTGTGGGCAGCTTTTGACCAATCAGCCATTTTTGGCTTGTTATTCAGGCGGCAGTAATAAAATTAAGTCAAAGTATCTGCCCCACTTAAGGTTAAGCTGCAGACTACCTGTCCAGTGTACAGATGTCTATGGGAAAGATGACTATTTCATACATCGCCTTTTTTCCTTTGAGCTAATTGCTTGTACTGCAAAGCTTAACATTAACTAAAGTATGATAAATGTCACTAGAAATTATTATTACATAAAATGGTGTCTTTTTACAGAATTTTTATTTTGTTGTGTGTAAGGGTTTTTGTGTTGTCTTTCCATTTGTGTGGAGTTTGTATTCTTGTATTATTTTTTAATTTGCTAAACATGCAAATTAGTTGAAACACCTAAATCATGTTTCGCCTAAGGAGCCATGCAGCCCAGGGCCGGGGCTGCCCCCTATGGTCACCGGCGGGAGTCATCTCCAAAGTACTGACTGCACTACATCTCCCAGAAACCCCAGTGCACAGTTCCTGGATGCTGCTCAGCTGTCTCTAATCTGACAATCTCTCACTTGCTTCTTAAGCACTCTGTGCGAAGTTTTGTTTGTGCCACACTGTCTGCCATTCATTTGACATCACGTCTTTCCATTTCCATTTTTCTAAAATTGTTTCATGCATTTATGAATATATTAGTGTGACTAAATAAACACTTGTTTTTCTTGGAGCTTAATTACTATGAACTCCTTTGATGAAATATCCCATAATCTGTATTGACACTTACCATGTAGTAACTCTTTGAGAGGCTGATGTTGGCTATCAGTGCAATCGCGAACATTCATCTTTAATATGAGGATAGGCAAGTTTCCGCTGGATATCTATAATGGAAATATAATGTGTTTTTGAGCACTGAAATGGAAAATATGTAAACAAGGTGTTTATCATACCTGCAAGTTTCTCAGGTTTTGTTCAAAGTCTGCTGAGGAGACACAGCTGTAGTCAATGTCCACGGACAGGAAATCTGCCTGTTATGGAAAAAAAAAACATATATTTGGACAAAATTAAAGCCTAAAAGTCTTTCAGAATTTCTATTTTTTATAGAAAATGTATTCTTATGAATATAAGTTATACATAAGTAATTCTATTTACTTGCAGAACTACTAAGAGCAGAAATCATCAAAGCAGTGTAAATACGTCATAAAAGTCGTCATCCTAAAAGTCTTTTGTTAATCTTTTAACATTTTTCTTCTGAAATGCAAACCATAATTAAAAGTAAAAACAACACAATTAAATTTCTTCTTACGGTTGTTGACGCTTTGATTTGGGACAGAGTGGTCACACTTGCTGCATCCAAACCAAAAGACAAGCTCCTTCTTGCAGACACTAGAATAAAATGTTTGTCAATATATCAATATAAATGAATTAAATTCTGATAGTCCATAACTATTTAGACTGTCTTACTCACATTTGCTTGGAATATGTTGATGGAAGTTCTTGTAAAGATTCTTGTTGAGCTGCAGAATGTTTTGCTGAGCGGTCTGTCCGTTCTTCCAGATGCTCCCCAAGTCGCTGAGAGTCACCCATGAGTGTGCCAGATCTGCAAACTCCCTGAAGGCGAAGTCGGCATACTGCTGGAACATCTCCACCAGCTCCTGGCTCTCCCAGCCTCCGTACCTGGACCTCAGAGCGTCTGGAACGGTGGATCCGTGGAGGACGACCAGAGGCTGAAGACCCACCTTCAGCAGCTGCTTCATCAGAGTCTTGTAACACTGGACTGCATCCTGCTGGGGCTGGCTGGGCAGACCGGTGGGAAGGAGCTGAGCCCATGACAGTGGCACCTTGACGTGGGTCACCCCTCTGCTCTGGAGGACTTTAAAATACGGCTCAGAAGCAGCAACTATGGGAAGACTGCACTCATGTTCCCCTGTGGCCACATTTTCAGTCAGAGGACCTGCAAGGAGCATGAAGTCCTCATCTCCATTCACCTCCAGACTTCCACACCCATGAAGGCTAAAGACGAACAGATACGCAACCCACAAGAGCTCCTTCATTCTGGCTCTGAAGGCTGCTCTGATGCAGCCCGCTGAATGTGATGCTCTTTAAAGCAAACGTGCGTTGCCTTAGATTTGTTGCATAATTACAATATGACTATATTACTGTCAATTATTGGCCTTTATTGCTTCAGAAAGACTCTGGACTCTGATAGGCCTTCCTCGTTTCAAGACCTTCAAATGTTAACGATCGGTAAGCATCTCGAAATGAGTTTAATGGGAGTTCTGAATATAACAGTTACAAGTTTTTTGGTGTGTTTTTCTTCTAGTTGTGTCTACTACTTATCACTTTAAAAATATATTAGGTTAATTGCTTCCTGATAAGCAAACAGTAAGAAAAAGTTAGAATCTTCCAGAAGTTCTTAAACTGTTTTACCAAGATAAACTGGATGAGAGCTTAATTGGAATGTAAACAATTCAAGAACCACTTTATACATTTACATTCAAAAACCTCCAGTTTTTATGTCTTCAAAACAAAAAGCAGCAATTTCCTCCCTGTGGTTTACCCTTAATCCTTTAACACCTAAGGCATCGTCTGTGATGCTTAAGCACAAATTATTTAACACATTGCAACATTTCTACCATTGACACAATCAATGCAATTCCAGTAGATTTTGAAGGAGAAAAGCGGCTCACAAAGAACAAAACACTGGAGCTCCAGTGTTAAAGGGTTAAAACAGAAAAAAAAAAAAAGTTGTCACTTCTGATACTGTTGCTTCCTATTGGTTGACTACTCCTGCAGGATCAGCACCTGCTTTAATAAACATGAGGAAATGATGCATTAACATCAATTAACATTTTTTTTTTAATGGTGAGACCATAAACCGGATTAGATTTTCAGATTTGTCATGAATTCCTCCTTTGAAACGAAAAGGAAGCTGCTCTCTTATAGTGAGTTTTCAATAAAATAAATAAAGATTGGATTGGATTTGCATAGATTTATTGAATATATAAAAATATATTGAATTTTGGATGATTTATCATGACTTGATTAAAAAAAATATACATTGTCGTACATATTTTTGCATACACATGCTATTAGAGCTACTTTGAATCATAAACTGACATATATGTGCTTATATATACAGTTAAAAACACATCTAATCCATTAAATGTGAAGTTTGCAAAATAGAGTTTAATTATTTATAATTAAATCCCACACTTATTATTCTTTACTTAACTGTAGTTATCATGCTCTAGTTCATAACTTCTAATTAGAGTTATTTATATTTATAAGAATAAGATTCATAAGAATTATTTGTACTTTTTTAAACAAGACAATATTTAGGATAGTAAACGTGACTTGTTTTTTTCTTTTGTAATCTGCTTTACAGTGTAATCGGTGTTTTACAATCACTAAATCAAACTCTAATCATGTTGTGTTGCTATCCTCTGGAGGTGCTCGTGCTGTGGTATCACAACAGGCCAATATCTGTTTGAGATAAAAGTTTTATAATGTCCTGACATGTGTTAAAGTTCAACACAATAAGAGATAAAGAGTAGTAAAGAAGAGGATTATATATGTTTTACTCCCTCTAACTTTAGAAGCAGAGAGTAAATTGATAACTTTAAAAAAAAAATGGAATAAAACAATTTATAGACAAGATAAAAACAGTCATGAAGATAAGAATTTTATTTTAGGGTTCTTTTTAAGTTACAGGGAAATAGGCCAAATGTGTGCCTTCTCATGCAATATATTGTAGAAAAATGCACCATTCACTGTAAAAAGTGAAACTTTGGATTATTTAACAATAGCTCTGTAATTTGTTACACTTAAAAATATTAGTTTTGTCAAATACATTTTTAAGTTCAGTAAACCACCAACCCAAATTTAAACTTTATGAAAACTAAAAATGTAAATGTAACAAATTACAGAACTTTTGTTAATTGATCCAGTGTTTTACTTTTTACACTTTTATTTGATTTTTTCTTAAGGTGTGTTTTGAATAAAATACATCTGGCTACAAATCTGGAAAACTAAAACTTACAAGAGAAGATGTTTGGCAAAGTTTTCTTAAGCTTTTGCAGTGCATCATTATAAACTGCTGGGGAAAGATTAAGTTTTTTTGTCATAACAAATCAAAATAAACCAAAATTAGTCTGAATTTTAAAATTTGAGAAACAGCGAAAAAGCATTTTCTGCAAAGATTTAATGATCTAAGAGTTGATTGGGTCTTGATCCACTTTATTTAAGTTAAATACATTTATTTTTTTTAAGTTGCTCTCTATTTGTTTAATAATGCAAATACATTTTGCACAGGAAAATGAAATGCTCATCTTATAAAAGATAACTATACAATTAATGTTGTTTGGCCGTCAGTCCAGTAGAGGGAAGCAAATGCCAAACATTAACTTCAATTATAGGATAACAAAAAAAAGTAAAATGTTAACCATATTACATTGATGGAAAAAAGAAAGGCTTAATTTATTTATTTATTTTGTTATAAATGGGGGATTATAAAATATACCCTTACATTCTAGGTTCAAAAAAGAAGAAACCCAGTAAAGAAGTACGTTTAAAGTTTTATAGTTCTAATTTAATCATGTTCTGTATCGTTTTCATTCAGTTTAAAAACAGAACACCCTTCTGCTAATTATAAAGTTGTTCCATTAAAAAAATCTACTTCAAGAAATTTGCCATCTCATAAAGTTAGATCACAGAAAAACTAAATCCAATAAAAGGAAAAATAATCTAATCCTCTGCAAAGGCTGCCTTAAGGCTGAAAAGTTAATTTCCCATCTCTTGCTTTGCAATAAATGAGACATCACTGAGTTTCTTCTCACTTATCTGTGCAGGAAAACCTCTTCAAATATCCAAAGCTCATTTTCAAAAACACATTTCTAGAGGTGGCTTGGACCTCGTTGACTGATTGGGTTTGTGTACAGTTTCCGTGCTGGCCTCACCTGTGTTTGCCCACATTGTTACCAGTAGACAGTTGAAGTGAGTTCCACTGCCCAGGGGCCGGCAGAGCTAACAGGGTCACCGCCCAGGCTGCTGGTCTTTGGACAGGAGGAGCCACCATGAAAACCCCGGATTAACCCATTTGGGGCCCATATTTTCTGCTCACTTATGAAGCGCATGGGGCCTTGCTGGCTAGGAGTCAAGGACTGAGTCCTGAACGTTGGATTTCGTGTGTATTCAGACTGATGTCAACTGAAGGTTTTTGTTCCAGACCAAGGCTTCCAAACAAAATCACGTGACTAAAGATCTCTTCAGTCATTGGCCAAGAATTATGAGGGCAAGACAAAGCTAAAAAGGAAAGAAAAATAAAAGTCCTGAGCTTTGCAATCCTTGTCAGGATACTTTATTTTTTACTAACCAATTTTGAATGTTTTGTATTGTCAGGTTCAACACTTTGGTAGAGCAAAAGCATGCTGCAAGGCGGTTCCTGAGGAGTTGACAGCTAAGTTACGCTGGTAAGTGTTTTTGACATAGATGGTCAATAAAGCAGTGAGAATCGATGAGTGTCGCGTTAAAAGTCGTCTTAATGAGCCTGTATTCATCTGAACAAATTTCAGTGAGTTGCTGTGTCTTATCCTCATGGTTGCTACCTTCCTACTCAACTAACATCCCGTAATGCCTGGTTGTTTCACTCTGAGTATGGAACCTATTCAGACTGAGGATACTCAAACCGAAGTTCAGTCCGATTGGAAAATTAACCTGGACCACCTTGAAAGATGGGCTGTTCCTGGTCCCGGACCGGGGTCCACTTAGGTGTATTCAGACTGAAAATTTGTTCCAGATTATTGGGGGAAACATGTGTCCAAGTTGAATGAACCCTAGACTTAGCTGAATTTAAATGGATCTGGATCTCCCTCGTGTGATGGACGTGGTGCCGATGCCGGATCACTTATATTGCCGTGTCCAGTTGTAAAGGCTCTTTGGTGTCGGGTATTTACCCAGTTTTATACGCACTTTAGAAAGAGTTGGCCACATGCTGATTATTGCCATTGGCAATAGTCAGGTCGTCTCAATCAATAACATTTTTTTGTCTCTTCAGAAACAACAAAACACAAACGATAGGAATTTTTGCAGCGTAGAGTCTTATTTTATCACAGTTGCAATCTCCTTCTGCCCCGTGTTAAGTGGCAGAATGAGATGTCAGTGGCAAGAGTGGCACAAAAGGGAACTCTTTTGTAAGATTCATCAACTATTGATAATAACGGATTGGATTTTTCTGCACTTTTCCAGATGCTTAAAGCACCTACAATGCATATCCAGTATTGATTCACTCCTCATTCATGCTTGGTGATGGTAAGCTACTGATGTAGCCACAGCTGCTCTGGGGCAGACTGACAGAGGCGTGGCTCAGAGCATCCCAACAGCCCCTCTAACCATCACTGGTGCATTCACACACCAGTTGAGCCACACTGCAGGCAAGGAGGGTTAAGTATTAAGGAGACATTAACAGGGAGAGGGGATCGAACCCCAAATCCTTTCATTATTGGCCGACCTACTCGACCACCTAAACTGCTGTCACTCTAAAACTGAGGACCCGCCCTTTACTAAAATTGATCAAAAAATGTTTGTATTATCACTTTTTGTCCTTCATGTTTTAAGTTTTATTAAGTTTAGGCCTTGTTTTAATTGGATCATTTGGGTTTCTGTCCACACATGTACAATATTTTGCTTTAGAATCGCCCAAGACAATTGTTTTGAATAAAACTGAGATTTTTGTAGCATGTCAAGAAATATTTTATTGGATTAGATACAACACATTTTACATGGCAACATTCTATACAATGGCATATCAAGTAAACAGAAAAACACAAGATTCAAACAGGACTTAATCCAAATGTATACATCGTCATTACAAAATAGTAAATAATACAACTTTGGTGCCACAAAATATTTTGTTACTGACTTTAAAATTGCAAATGTTTCACAACAGCAACATAAAACTTATCAATTAAAGCCGCAAAAAAGAAGAAAAAGGCACTAATTAGAAATTCTATCACTGTGAAAAGATGTTAAATAAAATTTTACGTTTCAGGTGCATTTGAATAGTTCTTGGTTTCTATTATGAAAGTGGACAGAAATTCCAGTAAACCTTAAAAAGATGAATTTGTAATTACATCATAGATCAGTCATCCCTCCTTTTCTTTGAACGCTTTTTTGAAACAATGAGAAGAGCTGTTACGCCAACTACTGCAACCACAGACACTATCAGCAGAGCAAAGGTGGTGTTGAGTCCAGTCACAGCTTCATCGATGGAGAGCTCCATGCCCAGGAATTTCACTATGTTCCCTTGGACCGGTTCTGTTGTCACTGCAGATAAAACAGAGTCATCAGGTTAGAGTCTATAAATCAGGTTTAAGCGGGAATGGAAGCTAGCTAGCTCATCTTCGTATTTTAAGTGGGAAATTTGAACATCGTAGTCTTAGTCAGACATGTATAACAAAGAAGAACAAATTGTCTTAATCCAGGGGCGGAGCTACAGGGGGCAATCAAAAAGCTTTGCATCCCTCACTTGTCCCCCAAATGTTGAGCTACTATTAGTATCTTTATTGACAAAGATTAGGAAATCAGCTTCTTCAAGTCTTGCAAAAATAAAAATGATATTACATTAACATAAAATTAAAATAACGTGTTTTCATTTGCCAACCAGAAATAAAATAAAACCAAACCCTAACCTTTTTTTTCTTTACATTGTTCTACATATTTGTTTTGTTTTGTGTTTTATACATTATCAACTCAGCTATTCCTGGCATTGCCCAGTGCCAAGGCTCTAGATTTTACCCAACTTGTAAGCTAAACTGCTGTCAATTTAGATATAACGCTCAAGATCTCTGTGGAATCGAACAGTTCCTAAGTCTCTTTACCGTCAGATATAGGTCCAGAAGTTGAAAAGAGAGGGTTTGTACAATCGTGAGGTCCATCTGCAGGGTTTGGGAATCCGTTGCACCTGACAATGGTGGTGTAAAAAGGCACGGAGGTCTTTGGAGTACGAGGCCTGTCGGCATTTGTGTGGTTCACGTAGAAAAGGCCAAATCTCTCTCCGTAGCCAGAGGCCCATTCCAGGTTGTCCATCAGTGACCAAGCTGTGTAGCCGATGACGTTGGCGCCATCAGTCATGTTAGCTGGAAAAAAAGTGCAAGAATAAGTCTACTGAACCTTTCTAACTAATGTACGTTCAGTGAAAATGCTTTGATACCTTTCAGCATCTCGTTGATGTAGTTCTCGTAGAAGTAAGACCTGTGCTCATCGTTTAGATCGACTGGTCCATTCTCTGACACACCATTCTCAGTAACAAGGATCGGGGGATCTCCATATTCATCCTTGATGTACTTCAAAAGCTTGCGGAATCCAAGTGGGGCAATCTTCAGCCAGTTAGAGCCGCTCTCAAGCCAGGTTCGGTCAGAAATCACCACTGTACCTCTGTTAGTCAAATTATTTATATTTTAGGGTGAAGCCAAAGAGATGGCGTTTTAGGAGTATTGGGATAACAATTAGCTTACCTGTCTGCATCATAGTTCAGAGTTTCTCCATAATCAACACTGAATGCCAAAACAGACGTATAATGGTTTAACCCGAAAAAGTCATGAGTCCCTCTAATTCTCTCAATCTCTGCTGGAGTGAATTCAGGCAACCTGTGGAATTAAAATTGAAGTTCAAATCAGACTCGTAAAAGCAAATATAAGTATTCATTTCAACTCATAACTATTGATTGCTAGCTTTTGTTTCAATACCTGGACTTATCCAAACCATTTGCAAGACTACGTTCTCGAATGATGCGCTTCATTGGTTCGTTATAGTCTCCTACAAAAATGGGATTGGCAAACCAACCAAGGAAGAACTACAAAAAGAGACAAGTTATCAGTGAACACTTTAGAAAATAATGCAGCCCATTTTCTGTGAAGTATAATAAATCTTGACTTACATCCATGTAACGTTTTGCAGCGTCGATGTCCTCTTGCTTGTAGGGGTTTCGGGGTTCTGCCCAGTCTGAGTTGAGAGTGATGGAAATCCTTCCTTTTTGTTCGGCTCGGTATTTGTCGTTGTAGACGTGCCAGGCCTCTGCGTGTGCCTTAATCACGTTGTGGCCAGCAACATAATGAAGAGAGCCGGGGTCATGGCTGATGCCTAGAAGCACATACAAAAAGAAGCCAATCACGTGCATGATCTTTGTTGGTATGATCTGGCAAAAAGCTAAACTTGTTTTATTTGAATTTCCCAACCTTTGAAACAGCTTAAAAATCATTATGACAACTAAGATAATTCAGTTTTTCTATTAAAAGAATTACATTTGCTTACCTGGCGCAAACGACCCATAACCATAGCCCAAAAGAGCTATGATATATGGTTCATTGATTGTGATCCAAAACTTGACTTTATGACCAAAACGGCTGAAAAGAAAGTCTGCGTATTCCCTGAACCTGTCAACAACCATATCGCTCAACCAGCCTCCTTGATCTTCTAGAGCTTGTGGGAGATCCCAGTGGTACAGAGTGACCTGAAACAATGAGAAAGACAGAATTTGGACCACCTCCAATGGAAACATTTAATTATAAATATGAAAAAAAAGAATGTTAACTTGTTCTGACCTGAGGCTGGATGTTTGCAGCAAGCAGTGCATCTATCACACGATGATAATAGTCGACCCCAGCCTCATTAATGTTGTTTGTTGTACCATCAGGGAGCACCCTTGGCCATGATATGGACATGCGGTAGTGGGTTACCTTTAACTGCTTCAGTAAACCAATGTCAATTTCCAA
Organism: Oryzias melastigma; assembly: GCF_002922805.2. Lineage (NCBI taxonomy): Eukaryota > Metazoa > Chordata > Actinopteri > Beloniformes > Adrianichthyidae > Oryzias > Oryzias melastigma. Next base: position 23,032,443 of record NC_050532.1, read on the forward strand.
TTTATTGTAGCTGTCACAGGCTATGTCCCCGTTGTCATTGTGCAGAACTTTCCCTGGAGTGTGGGAGAATTTATCCCAGATGCTCATACCCTTTCCATCTGCTCTCCATGCTCCTTCAATCTAAAAAGAGAAACGAAGAAAGAAGAAAAACATGAGAACTGGCTTTAGAGCGGCTCCAATGTTTACATACTTTTGACTGCTGTAATTCTTCAACAATTAATGCAATTAAGGTGATTCCAGCTGATTCTGTCAATAAAAGTGGCCTTGCGTTTTTATGCTGCACTTCACGGTACTAATGTGTTGTATATCGGTGCAAAGCTAATATGTCACAATCAGGCTATTCATGTTATTCTTGTGAATAGTCAAGGAGTTACGGTACATCACAATGTGAATGCTATTTGGGTGTTGCTAGTAACATCTCTGGTGTTGAAGGGGGAAGGTTTACCTGGTATGATGCTGTTGCAGTGCTCCACATGAAATCATCTGCAAAATGTCCCCACAGTTTTCCTGTTACCTCAGTTACTGGGAAACCATTGTCCTTCATGACTTGGTAAAGGTAATGAGCTGAAAATTTGGGTGTTCTTGGACGGTTTACATCATTGAAGTTTACATAATGCAACCCAAATGCATATATGTAGCCGTGTAGCCACTCAAAGGAATCCAAGAGAGAAGTTGCAATATAGCCTTTGATCTTCACGCCATCAAGTTCATAGGCTGTCATTCAAACAAACACAGAATTACATTTTTAACACTCAAATAAGCCATTAACCATCAGGCACATCTTAAAGAATATATTCACTGTACCTTTGAGAGCCTCGTCAATGTAGGTCTTGTAAAAGAATACTCTATCAATGTCGTCCCAAGTCATTCCTCGATCTGTAGCAGCACCATTCTCAGAGACGTAAATGTCTGGATCTCCATATTCCTCCTTTATCCAGTTGAGGAGCCTTCTTAAGCCCCATGCTACAGCTCTTTGACCCCAAATGACTGTAGTTGGAGAATTGGGTTCTTCATTTTCTACAATGTCCCTGTCAAATTGATAGGATGCTGGGGTCAGTTCGTCTGTCAAGTGATTTACTATCTTGGTGGTGTAGTGGTTTATGCAGAACACATCTGCAGTTCCCATAATGAAGTTTTTCTCCTCCTCAGTGAAAGCAGGCAGTCTTGACCCAGTCAGTTTTTGAAGATCACTCTTAGCACGAACTTGCTCTTTCATTGCCTCAGGATAGTCTCCGTTCTTGAAAATAGGGTGTGCAAACCAACCTAGTCTGAACTGCAATGCACGGTCAGCGGCCAGAATTTCACGATGGACAGTAACATCATAGGGCTCAACCCAGTCAGCATCCAGGGCAATGGAGACCAGACCACCTTGTGATGCACGATACTTGTCATCATATGTGTGATAGGCTGTAGCATGAGCTTTGATGAGATTGTGTGCCACTATGTATGGTGCAGTTCCTGGATTGTTGACATTTGGTGGCATGGCGCCAGTTCCGTATCCTGCCCAGGCAATTGTGTGAGGCTGGTTGAAGGTTATCCAGAATTTCACTCTGTCGCCAAAGGTGGCAAAGCAGAAGTCACTATAATCATTGAACAAATCAATCATCTCTACACTTTCCCAGCCACCAATGTCTTGCAAAGCTTGAGGCAAGTCCCAATAATAAAGTGTTACCATGGGAGTAATGCCACGAGCCAAGAGACCGTCAATAAGCCTGTTGTAGTAGTTAACACCATTTTGGTTGAGAGAGGAGCGTCTTCCATCAGGGAAGATTCTGGACCAGGACAAGGAAAATCTGTATGACTTCACTTTCAGAGCTCCTAGCATGAATAGGTCTTCATCAAGTCTGTTATAACTGTCGCAAGCTACATCTCCATTTGCAACCTCAGGAATGGTGTTTATTCCGTGAGTGAATGTATCCCAGATGCTGGGTCCTTTCCCATCAGCATTCCAGCCGCCTTCAATCTGGTAAGCTGAAGATGAAACCCCCCAAAGGAAGTCTTGTGGGAAAGTGCCATAATGATACTTGTGTCTCTGGAACCTAGATTGCCTGGATAGAGTGTCCCACACTACCTTTGCTTCAGATGGAACTTGTGAAGCGACAAGTTTGGATGTACGAGGGGTTACTGTTATTTCTGCCACCTCTTTTAAATGGCGTGCGGGTGTTCCAAAACCATTGTTTTCAATAACACCAGAGAAGAAATATGCAGATTGTTTTGGGGTTCTTTGTCTGTTTGCATCTTCAAAGTTGACATGAGTAAGACCAAATCTTTCACTATAGCCTTGTGGGCCCTCAAAGCCATCCATGAGTGATTGCACTGTGAATCTTTGCACATCAACTCCATCAAGGGCTTGTGCTATAATATTAAAAACACAAGATAATGCAATCTCATTAAAAAAAAAGTTTATGAAATGTTTTTATGTTACATTTACTTTAAATGATTGAAGACACTTACCTTTCAGGGCCTCGTTGATGTAGTTTCTCAGATACTCTACTCTGCTCACATCATTGATGGTTTCAGTGTTGTATGCTGTTGGCATGCCATTCCCAGTGATGTAGATAGGCACTTTGTTAGCACTCAAATATTCTAGTGAGATGTAGTTTAGAAGCCTCCGAAGTCCCCACGGTGCAGAAAAGATCCAATCTGAGGCAGTTGAAGGCCATGAGGGATCCACATCTGCCGCATAATCTCCCACTCCCACAGGACCAGGAGTGCAACCACCTTTAGCAGTATTTACCAACCGAGAGGTAAAATGGTTTAAACCAAAAAAGTCAGCTGTTCCTTTTATCCTGGCCTTCTCTTCAGTGGTAAAAACTGGGAGCACTGCTGGCTGAGAGCTGGGGCACTCTTTCACTTTCAGCTCAATTTGTGTTTTCAGTGCCACGGAATAATCTCCATCTACAAAAATGGGATGTGCAAACCAGCCCAGCATGAACTGCAGGTAGCGATCTGCAGCTGCAATGTCTTCAGTATTGGTTGGGGCTTTGGGCTCAGCCCAGTCAGAATTAAGTGCTATGCCAACTTTCCCTCCCTGAGTTGCCCTGTAATTGTCATTATAGACATGCCAAGCCTCAGCATGAGACTTGATTATGTTGTGAGTGACCTGAAAGGGTAAGAAGAAATGATAAGGTGAATGCACAAGAGGAAGAATAAGAGGCTTGTTGTTATTTTGAAGCAAATTTGTACCTGATAAGAGGAGGAAACGTAGTCCTTTACTCCAGGAGGATGCTCACCAGTACCATGTCCAGCATGGCTCACAACCCAGGGGCTACTAAATGTGTTCCAGGTCTTGACTCTGTCTCCAAACCTGGAGAAGCAGAAGTCTGCATAGTCTTTGAAAGCATCAACAATAGTTGGGTTGGTCCATCCACCGTTGTCCTGGAGGGCCTGTGGCAGATCCCAGTGGTAGAGCGTGACAACAGGCTGGATGCCAGATTCTATGAGTGCATTGATGAGCTTGTCATAGTAGAGAGCTCCTTGCTCTGATTGGCTGTCTCTGTGGCCTGTTGGGAAAATTCTAGCCCAGGAGATGGAAAACTGATAGGTGTTGACTTGAAGACCTCTCAGCAGGTAGACATCATATTCCACTTTGTTGTAGCTATCACAAGCGAGGTCTGCCGTCTGATTTTCAAAGGCTAAGTTGTCATGGCCAAAGCGGTCCCAAATGGTTTCTCCTTTGCCGCCTACCGACCAGGCTCCCTCCACCTTGAAAGACTCTGCAGAGGTCGCCCATTGGAAACCGGAGGGGAAAGACTGTTCAAGGAAAGTGTCTCGATCTGCTGCTGATTGGGAGCTAAATTTATCCCAAACAGTCTGATAACTGTTCCTGGAGCCTGGGTGACTAGACCTTTTGTAAGAAATGAATAAAAAAAATATGTAAATAGTCATGATCAATCATGCCTTGCTCTTACAAGTGCAACGTAAAGTCATACCGCAGTGAAGCTTTCCTCTGATCCATCTTGAGCAAGATTTCTACGATGTCGCATCCAATTATGTCCAATCCGCTGCTCTGTAGTACTGTAGATGTTCAAGACAAAATTACCAACGGTTGCATATTTAAATACCTCATTAGGCTTAACATACAGCATCTGATGTGACCATGCTGCAATCCAAACAAATTTAGGTATTTAATCACATAGGCTTTCACCAATGGTCACAACTGCCTTTACGGGTAGATACAGGATGTCTTGCAGATGAAAAATTGGCAAAGCTGTCTGGGGCCCACATGCGGTTCATATGAAATTATAGGTTTGTTGATTGTTTCAGCCATTAGAGCCAAAATCTTAACGCATATTGGCCGTGTTCCAGTGTTTTATCCGCATCCAACTAAACAATTCGACCCCTGACTTAATTGGAACAGAAAAACAACAAGTTGGGGTCACCCAAAATGTCAAAAAGTGACGCGGAGGGGTCCTTAACCATGGGACAATATGTGACACCTTGGGAATGAAAATGGGTTGGACACTGTTGTAAACTGTGCTCCCCTTAAATGGTAAATGGTGCATACTTGCAGTATATAATAATATTATGTATTATTTTCTACCTTCCTTAAATAACCAAAGTGCTTTTAAGTCACCGTCCCATTCACACACACATCCACACACTGATGGCTTGCACTGGCGCCAACCTACAACCACCAGGTGCAATGTGGGGTTCAGTGTCTTGCCCAAGAGAACTTTGACACATTGAAGGGCATGTTGGGTATTAAAGCTGTGATGCTCTGATCAGAGGTTGAACACTCTACTTCCGTCCCTTAAGATGTGGTCACTACTCCCTATGACCCACTATGAGCCCGGACAAGCCCCCAAAAGAGTGCACATGACTAAGGCTTAATCAAATTACATCTAGTTATATCTTTTAGATTTAAGATACTGTAGTGATTTTTCTGCAGAACAAATCATGAGTTATTTTTCTGAGGTTTTGTTTTGTAATTTTAAGAAAACATCAAACTAAACAATAAAAAATAGAGGACCAAGTACTGAAAAATTATGCTTTTTATATAATTCTATGAACAACATTCCCAATTTTGTTTTAAAATTAAACTGTTAGTGAATCTGAAACTTCTTTTTGAGCACTTTTGAACTTCATGTATTAAGATGAGGAATTTTCACTTTAGTTCAAAGCTGTAACATTTCACCATTATAGGATCTTTTTGGCTGTTACTTATTTTTTGGGGAAAATAGTATTAAGTTAAAATAGTTTTAATTACAGGTTTTGTCCCATCCTCTTTTAAGGAGTTTAACTTTTAACCGTTTTATTGGTTTTAGCAGCTTATTGGTTATTTTTTGAATTCCACCAAATGTGAGGCAGAGATTCCTAACGTCAAAATATGTATTGACTCTTACCGTGAAGCAATTTTTCTACGGGCTGTTGCTGGCTGTGGGCACATTCATGAACAGTCATCTTGTAAATGAGGACGGGCAGGTTTCCACTGGATATCTATTGAAAAAAATATGTTTACAATGAACGTCCTTCTTATAAACTGAACAAAAAACCAGTTGTGAACATAAAACTAACGTATCCGTACCTGAAAGTCCCTCAGCTGCTGTTCAAAGTCCCCTGGAGAGGCACAGTTGTAGTCAATGTGCACAGAAAGGAAATCGGCCTGTTTGTAAAAAAATAAGAAATGTCAAGTTTGTGATTATTATAAATAAACATTTGGGTATTTAATTAAAATAAATTAACAACAATCAAATTTGTTGATTTAAAAGCAAACTTATTGTATTACTTGTGCATAAAATGGATGTAAATTAAATCAAAATGTTTTTTAATAAACATGAATTTTTCTCCAGAAAGAAATCTTCTTTTTTTTTTAATCTTGTTTTGCAATGTTTTACAAGATAACACAAGAATAAGCATTAAAGTAATACTTTTAAATGTCTTTATGATCTCACATTTGTATTTCAAGAACATTAAAATAACTTTCACGATAGAATAACTTGTGTTAGTTTTTAAAGGAAAAGATAAAATTGAGCTTACAGCTGTCGAAGCTTCGAGGTGAGGGAGTGCAGCCTTGTCTTTTGTTTCCAGACCAAATGATAATTTCTTTCCTGCAAACACTAAAAGGAAAATTGGATTAATGACAGACAAATGTTTTCCATTCAGGGGTCACAAACTTAAATATCACTCACATTTTCCAGGAAAGCGTTGATGGAAGTTCTTGTAAAGATTCTTGTTGAGCTGCAGAATGTTTTGCTGAGCGGTCTGTCCGTTCTTCCAGATGCTCCCCAAGTCGCTGAGAGTCACCCATGAGTGTGCCAGATCTGCAAACTCCCTGAAGGCGAAGTCGGCATACTGCTGGAACATCTCCACCAGCTCCTGGCTCTCCCAGCCTCCGTACCTGGACCTCAGAGCGTCTGGAACGGTGGATCCGTGGAGGACGACCAGAGGCTGAAGACCCACCTTCAGCAGCTGCTTCATCAGAGTCTTGTAACACTGGACTGCATCCTGCTGGGGCTGGCTGGGCAGACCGGTGGGAAGGAGCTGAGCCCATGACAGTGGCACCTTGACGTGGGTCACCCCTCTGCTCTTGAGGACCTCAAAATACGGCTCAGAAGCAGCAACTATGGGAAGACTGCACTCATGTTCCCCTGTGGCCACATTTTCAGTCAGAGGACCTGCAAGGAGCATGAAGTCCTCCTCTCCATTCACCTCCAGACTTCCACACCCATGAAGGCTAAAGACGAACAGACACGCAACCCACAAGAGCTCCTTCATTCTGGCTCTGAAGGCTGCTCTGATGCAGCTCGCTGAATGTGATGCTTTTTAAAGCAAACACTTGGTTTTATGTGATTGTTGCATAACTACTATCTCAAACACTCCCAGTTAATATCCTCTATTGCTTCAGACTCTGGACTCACAAACTGATATCTTTACTTCTGTAGACCTTGAGTTGTATAATTTATTTTTAAGTACTTAAAAGTCTAAAAATATGGAAATGTTTTAAATATAGAGTAAAACTCTTTCAGAAAAAGACATTTTGTGGAAAGTGCACTTTAAAGCAGTGACATCATGTTCTAAAACAGACTTTTTCGGGTGTTTTTACGTGTTTTCTTAGTTTCTATGGCTCTTCTGATAAGTTCTCTAATTATCACAGTTCTGTGATAGCTCTTAAGTGCTCTTATTCTTATCAATTCTATTATTGTGCTTCATTAATATTAAAAGCATGTAAGTTTTTTTTTTTAAAATATCATTTAACCATAGAGCACTATTTACAATATGTTGCATTTTTCTGAGTGTCATGGTTCCCTGGGTAAAGTCATACAGGTCCCAGGAATGGGTGGACCAAGTACCACGTCTCCAGTATCATTATTATTATTATTTTTAGAAATTTCTGTTCTCAAATTCCTAATTTTTCTGTAATTTTCAAGCATATTTTTGCGTATATTTTCCATTTTCTTACACAAACCACAGCATTAAATAAAATAAAGCCACTGTATTTTATTATGTGTTGACATATTTTGATCCATTTTTTATTACAAATACTTTTTATTGTATTACTTTACATTGTAAAAATAACCCAGCAAAAGTGACGGTGCAACTTTTTATCGCAAAAGTTTTCTAGGGGAAATCAATTTAGCAAAACATCTTTCTAAATTAAAAATACTTGAGTTGGCGACTCTTTTTAAGATTTTCTCATTTTTTACACTTAGCTGGTTTCATAAACATTGGAGAGAAATTAAAAAATCTTGTAATCTTATAAAAACCTTTAACTCACTGTTGCAGCTGTTATTGTTGTTGCACTTCTTCATTGAAACGTGTATTTTTTTCATGTTAGAGGTGAAGAATCTGTTTATTTAGTGCTGCCTTCTGACTAAAGTCAGTTTAAAATGATAAGAAAAATCAGTTGATTCAATTGATTATTTATCTGCATTAGCTATAGTTAAAGTTTAAAATCCGTATCCATTTACAAGCAGACTTTTTTTCAGAGTTATACAAATAATTTGACACGTCCTCATAAAATCTAATGAATATATCCTGCCTAACTGGCTTTGACTTTATAGAGCACCCTAAACGAACACTTTTAAAAGTGTTCTGGTTAAATATTTACTTTAAAAGGCTCTGTCCTGATTTATAAGTGTTAAAATAAAACAAACCTATTTCCGACCTTTTTATAATATAACACTAGGATTCAACTGTGTGACTTTTGGAGCAGGAATTGTTGTTTAATAGTTTTAATGGAAAATTTAAGCCGGTCCTGCATAAGTCTGATGCTGAGAGAAAAAAAACAAAAACTTAAAGATTCTTGACTTTTTTTTAAATTAAAAACATTCAGTTATGGTCATATATAAATGTGTTTTCAAGATGTACAAAAGTAAGCAGTGAAAGGCCACGAGTTTGATATAATAAAGGTGAGATAATACCAAAGGGATGATGGAGAACAAACCCTTTTGTGGATTCTTAAATATATGTCATTCAGACTATAACAAAAATAGAGAAAACTGGTTTAAAAAATGTATTTTACCAAATATAATAATATTGTTTAAACTTTGATTGATTAAAGTATTACAAATTAAAAGTGACTTTGATTTTAAAATGTTGCTCATTTTTATTTTCAGTACCAGCCATTGTATGGTACGGAGCTCCTAAAAGGACATTGGGGAAAAAAAATTAAAGTGAAAAAAAAAAAAAAAAAAAATCTGTCACTATCTTGTGCGCACCAGTTACTATCTCGTGCGCACAAGATAGTAAGTGGTGCCCACCAGTTAATAATTGTTTTTTTTTTTTTTTTTTTTTTAACTTTAATTTTATTCCCGATGTCCCTTTAGGAGCTCCGTAGTACGGGACTGTTAAAAAATTAATTTAAAAAAATTTAAATTTTCCAAAAAGCCATAGCTGACCCACCAGCTCATGTTGGCGTTGATGATTCCGCCTCCCAGAATTTTTTGATGAGCAAATTTCACTATTTTTTTTGCAAATGTTGCAAACTTTAAATCTCACATTTCTAAATGTTTCCAAAAGGTTTGAAATGAAAGAAAAACATTATTCCTGGTGTGCCTTTTTAAATAAAAATGTCACTTTTTGTCATTTATAAGGTGACTATTTCAAAATGTTTAAAAAAAGTGTACCAATGGATGTTTAAAGTAGCTTAAAAAAGGAAATACCAAACAATTAATTAAATCAGCAGCTAAAACTTTTTAAAAATGAAAATACTTTAAGTTGTGACTTCAAAACTGACATAATTTCTGCATTTCTCATAAAAACTAAAAGTCTCCTTCCATTCAAAACCAAAACGCTCTTTCGTGTTACACCGGACGCATTTTCAAACTATGGACCCAGAGTGACTTCCTGACGGAAGGAAGAATTACAAAACCAGCAGGAAACTCTTCTCAAAGCTCCAGCAGTTGAAGGATTTAAAACACGATTCCCCTTTGGAGTCTCAGCAACAATAAACACAAAATCTATCCTTTTTCATCACAAAAGAGTTATTTTATTTTGAAAAGATCAACATTCAAATTAAAGCTTTTGAAAAGAAAATATGATCAAATCTTCAGAGGTAGTTAAGTTTTATAATCACTAATGTTTCATAACCTGTAAACTTTCTATTGTGTCCTCTAAAGCTTTTTTTTTATTACATTTACAATATGGCAATTCTATTACAAGATAAGATTTCCATTACATGTGGTAAAGTTCATGATAAGATAAAGGCTCACAATTAAAAAAAATGAACATCTCCCTGTTTTAAAAAGTAAAAAGAAAATGTTTAAGCAGGATATGAGCAAAACGGAAAGTTTCAGAATAAAAGTCACTTTTACTAAACCAACATTCACATCATATACTCTGATTGTTGCCTGCTTACAAAAGGAAATTTCAATTCAACTGAGTGAGTTGTTTTTATAAAATTCATGCCCTTTTGTAGATTTACTTTTTACAGACTTTTCCTGACAAATTTTTCCAGCTTCAGAGACATCTGGAGGAGCGACACACAGCGACTGGATCAGACATACACGGAAAAAAGTGAAATATTGGATCAATTCACAAAAGTTCTGTATTTTTGTTACATTTAAAATTATTAGTTTTCATCAACTTGGAATTTTGAGTTGATTTTTACTTAACTCAGAATTTTAATTTAATTTAAAACGAATATTTCTAAATGTAACAAATTACAGAACTTTTGTTAAGTGATCCAACACTTCATATTTTAGTGTTTGCCTAAGAACTGTTACATACAAGAGAAAATAATGCAGCTCTGTGGTAACTGAAAGTTAAACACCACAACATTTTTATTTATTATTTATTTATTTTTATTCATATGTCCCTAATACCACATTTAATCCAGGAAAAAACATTAAAACACACAAAAAAACTAGACGTTCCAGACACTGGTGCTATGAAACAAAAGAAAGAATTTTCTGCAATATTTAAATTTAAATATTTTGAATCGACAAACTGGAGTAATGTAATTTTAAAAAATGAACACTTTTAATAGTAATCTTTACAATATAACTACCAGTAAGAAAAGCATAATGCATTCTGCAAAAACAAACAACAAATAAAAGAATTAAATCACATTTCTTCAATTTTTTAATCCATAAGGAACCATGGTGACATCAGTGGAATAGAAAAACGTGTGCTGTGGTTCATTTAGTATGTCCAAAGGGAAAAATGAGTTATGACAGGTTAAGAACAAAAGTGAAAACAAGGAAAGTTTTCTAAGAAAAGAGCAGAGAGATGAATTAAGATCATAAAGTTTTGCTGAACTGTGTATTTAAAGCTTTAACTACATCCTACAATTGAACAGGAACACATATTTATGTTCTTTTATTTTTATTTATTTTTTTCTCATTTTTTTTTTATTGATTCAATTAAAAATGATGTATAGGGAAATAATTCAGTACATATTACCAATAAAATAATAAGATGATCACATATCAGCCATTTCCACCTGCTCAGAGCTCAGTGCTGCAGCTCTTTCTCTGCTTGTGTCCTCAGGAAGCTTCTGGGTCGTCCACGTTTTTGTGTGTTCTCGCTTATAGCTATAAAGCAATCAAGAAAGTTTCTTTATAAATTTACGACATTATATAACCATAATTCTGTCAAAAATCGTGTGATAATGAGATAAAAGAAAGCAAAGGAGAAGGTTCCAATTTCCTTTCAACATCCGACTCAGAGTTGTGACGCAATAGAGATTAAACTGAATTGACACAAGTACTAATAGAATATTATGGTCTTGTTATTTACATGAGGGAAAACAATAAATAAGAACAAAAGTACAAATGTGCACGAACTAAAGGAGGAGATTTTATTTATTATTGTTTTAATAGCGACTATTTTACAAGACTCTCACAAGATTACACATTATTTGGACGAAAAAAGTTTTCCTTTTTGCATCTTTATTATGAAAAGTAAAGTGTTAGTCTAATATGCAAAAGATTTAAGCTGCAGAGGAGTTCAGTTTAGGTTTCTGTTCATGCACAGCTGGGTGGTTTTTTTCCACTGTGTGATCACAGGTCTGATACGGAGCCGCTAAAGCACATGTGTCCAAGTCAAGGCCCGGGGGCCGGATCCGGCCCTCCGAGTGATTCTATCCGGCCCTCCAGATCATTTTATTTTATTGTTATTAATAGCCCGATGTTATCTTGCTCTTATTTCTAACTTGTATAATTTTGACAGAATATATTTTTATGGAGAGTAAAATACTGAAATGTATTTAAGTTAATTTATTCTGGAATAATATTCCGCCTATTTTTATTCATAGTAAAGTTAAAAAGTTATGTTTTTAAAAATGTAAAAACATTTAGAGTGTTTAGTAAATGTTTATCTTGTTCGGCCCCTTGACCTAAGGTGTGTTTAGGCTTTTGGCTGCCTGTGTGATTGAGTTTCACACCCCTCCCCTAAAGGAAATACTGAAGTAAAATGAAAAAAAAAAAAATCTAAAAATCAAAGTAAAAAAAATGTTTTCCTGGTTAGTAACTGGTGCACACCAGATACTGAACAGAAAAAAAATATTCTAAAAATGGAAGTAAAAAAATGTTTTTTTTCTAGATAGTGACTGGTGTGCACCAGTTACTATCTGGTGTGCACCGGTTACTATCTGGTGTGCACCAGTTACTATCTGGTGTGCACCGGTTACTATCTGGTGTGCACCGGTTACTATCTGGTGTGCACCAGTTACTATCTGGTGTGCACCGTTTACTATCTGGTGTGCACCAGTTACTATCTGGTGTGCACCAGTTACTATCCGGTGTGCACCGATTACTATCCGGTGTGCACCAGTTACTGACTAGAAAAGAGGAATTCTAAAAATTGATTTTTTTTCTGGTTAGTGTCCGGTGCGCACCAGTCACTAGTTGGTCCACACCAGATACTATGCAAAAAATAAATAAATAAATAAATAAATCTAAAAATAAAAGTAAAAAAATGTTTTTTTCTAGATAGTGACTGGTACAATGCAGTTACTATCTGGTATGCACCAGTTACTATCTGGTGTGCACCAGTTACTGTCTGTTGTGCACCGGTTACTATCTGGTGTGCACCAGTTACTATCCGGTGTGCACCGGTTACTATCCAGTGTGCACCAGTTACTGACTAGAAAAGAGGAATTCTAAAAATTGATTTTTTTTTCTGGTTTGTGTCCGGTGCGCACCAGTCACTAGTTGGTCCACACCAGATACTATGCAAAAAATAAATAAATAAATCTAAAAATAAAAGTAAAAAAATGTTTTTTTCTAGATAGTGACTGGTACAATGCAGTTACTATCTGGTATGCACCAGTTACTATCTGGTGTGCACCAGTTACTGTCTGGTGTGCACCGGTTACTATCTGGTGTGCACCGGTTACTAACTAGAAATAAATAATTTTGCTCATCAGTTAGTAAATCAGATTTGTTTTTAATTTTTTGTTTTGTAACAAAAAAAAAAAAAAAAAACATTTTTTTTTTTACTTCATTTATTTTAGTTTAATCTCCCTTTAGGTTCTCCGTAAGATGCAGAGTTTTATTATCTTTCACTGGTGCAGAGAAAGAAAGTCATCAACCGCTGTCAAAAACAGGGAGAATTAGATGTTCAGATGTTTGGAGGGGGTGCAGTGCCTCCTTCTGGTGGAGGAAACTGCAAGTTGATGGTTGTCATCAAGCACTGAGAGGGATTTGAAAGTGCAGCACAGAGGAGAACCAATAACAGCTGATAAGTGAAGAGCCACAATTCTCTAGTAACTCCAGGCCTCTGAACACAAGCAAGATGGTTTATCAATCTCTAAATGTTCATTATTTGTTTGGTTTGTAAAAGCATCAAGCTTGTAATCCCCCGTTTAATTTAATTCAACCCAATTCCATGTCTCAAAAGTCATGAAAATAACCAGAAGGAAACAAATCTAAATACTCAAAGTGTATTTATAGTTTCTTAAAACAGAAAAAAAGATAATAAACTAAAATGATTTGCATTTAATTTCATTACAGGGAGGGGACATTTCCACAAAACGTGAGGCATGTGAGACGTGTCCTGGTTGAAGGCCAGATAGTTTATGAGGAGTCCAAATACATCTTCAGCCTTATCTAGATGTTAACGTAAAAGCTAGACGTCATGAAGGCGTTTATGTCGCTAAGACGACGCCTGCAGTACCACTAATGACGGCTTTCGCCTGGTCTCCTAGATCCCTGCAGAAACATTACAGGATCTAAAGTGGTTTTTCACGACTTTATTCCAGCTTTCCTCCATAACCTGTGCAGGTGTCAGGCAGGTATTTCTTTAAAAAGTCTAAACCTTTGCCACTGCCACATCATCAAAGCTTTTCAGTGCAGAGATACAGGCCCTCAAATTGGGCTGTAATAATTTTATAGTTGGAATGGGAGGGTTTGGGTTCGTCCTTTGAACAGATGATCTTTAACGCCCCTTTGAATCCAAGTTCAAAAGTTCAAAATAAAGGTGATAAAGAAAAGAGAGAAAATGTGCTGCCTCTCTAATAGATGATTCTTTAAACAGAAATAACTCCAAAATATTCTGAATTTTGTCAAATCATGCACAGAAAAATCTGCAGAATTTGTATTTAAACATGTTTAGTAGCTTAGTAACACTTTACAATTAAGCAATGCTTAATTATGCATTAACTAACGTCAGTACAGACACACTTATTGTAAAGTGTCATCAGTAGTTTTATTTCTACATTTGTCAGCATCTTCAGGATTTTAAGGATTCTGTTACTTTAATCAAATCTTTATGCAACACTATTTATTCCTCCTCCGTTATCTTTAAGATAAGGTTTGCATAAAATATTTTTAATCATTTTTGCTTCCAGTTCTGCTGTCCTCCATAAAACGTCTCATTCATGTCGCCGACATGGTTTATTTGGCTCCACAAGTGTCAAATTTTTTACAGAAACTCTGAAGGAAGCTTTCATGTCAGTTTTTACACAATATATGAGTCCTGCCATAAAACACTTTCACACCAGACTGAACTTTCTTTAGGGTCGCATAAGAGTCATTTTACAGAAACGTTGCTTCCAGGTGATTGAGGGCCAACGGTTTCCATTGGTGGGTTCACGTTCGGCTCAAACGTGGAAGTATTTAGTTCGGCTGACCTTTTATTTTGTAAGGATATAAAATGGGTTACAACTGCCTATAAACAGGCTTGAAATGTAATCTTAAACACAGAGTGTGTCGGGTACCAGAACCAGTAAAGTCACTGATGAGTGAAGCTTTCTTTGGGCTTAAATGCTGATCTGTTTGAGGATTTATGGAGTTTGATGAAAACAAATGTGAGGAAAGAAAAAAGTTTTTACTAAAACACCAGAGAAAAAAAATGTAATTTGTCAGAGACGTGTTGGGCAGGAATTGTGCGATCGTAAAGACACATTTCAATGAAAATTGTGTTTCTACCATGTTTTTTGTTGGATTTTTTTCGTGATGGAGGGCATACATTTAAAAAAAATAAGCTTAAAATTGCATTTTTGAGTAGTTCTTCATTCAAATTGGGATTAATCAAGATCAGGCAAAAGATGTCTTTGGGAAAAGCTTATAGTTGTTATGTACAAATAGATCCTTTTTTTTCCTCATCTGAGCTGGAAACGGTATCACTGAATAGCCCCAACATTGCTCGCCATTTCTGTTTCACCACTAATGTTAGGTTGAGGTTGTGAGGGCCTATAAGCTAGGGAAAGAGTGTAAACAAATGGATGATGGGAAATGAGGGCAGAATTAGTCCACAACAACAGTCCCGCCCACTCTCAGAGGGATATTTCTGCTGGACGATTGCCGCTCTGCAGCAACTATGTCCTTGAAAACAGCTCAGATTTCTCAATTTTGCCTAAAAATTGTATAATCATAAAAAAGACTCTGACCCTGCTTTATCCCTGATTGCCTGCCGCCTGCCCCGACCCTCGCCTGGACCCTGATCACTCCACTCTCTTCTTGTGATTGACATCTCCCCGTCTGACCCTGATTTAATTTTGTGGACTTTTATTTAATCTGCTGCACGTGGAACCAGCTGTATTTGTCAGTGAGGCTACTTTTTTGAATGATCTGTGTCTTTAAACCAAATAATAAGTAATAATAACAAGTAATAAGTAAATTGTTTCAGCTTATCTCATAGATAAGACTAATTAGGAGCCAGAAAGGCAAAGTACTACCAATGCTTTCCACTGATATCCTCCTGTTATCACCTTGATACATTGGATATTGACCAACAAGCCCATAAACCACGCAAGGATTTCAGATCAAGTGTGTGTGTGGACACACACACACACGTGTGAGTGAGTCAGCAGGTTTTTTTTTTTTAAGAAACCAGTGAATCCAGGGAACCTTTTTTTTTTTTTTTTTTTTTGCAAAATTAAATGACTTAAAGCACAAAAACAGAATAAATCTCAGACTTGTTAAGCTTTTTGTGTTTAAAACACAACTTATTTAAAGTGTGATTAACTTTGTCATTGTGCACAAAGCCAGGAACATGTTTTCTCATTTGAGCACCATTTACTGCAGCTTTCTGTGCAAAATTGCTGAGTCATGATTCAACTTTTGTCAGCCTCTGGTATCAGAACAAAACTTCTATAAAAAATAAACAGCGAATTGAATACACGTTATTTATTAAATGCAGTAAAATCTATCTGCTGGAACTGACCTGCAGCAAAGTCCAAAATGGAGAAATGCTGACTCATGATTCCCAATAAAACATGTTTGTGACTGTGCTTTTTTTGTTATTGGTTGTTTTGGTTGTAAAATTGCATTATCTTTAGCTCCTGCGTACAAAAGTTTCCAATCCGAGAGATAAACTGATTGGAAGGAAAAGATAAGATAACGCTCTGGAGGACAACATAGTCTCTGTCAATGACAGACGAACTCACAGTGGTCACTAACGTAACAACACACTGGCAAAAGTTAAAATAACAAATACGCAAATAGCAAACCAATGAAAAATCAGACACTGCTTGAGATTTGGTTCTTCAAATCTCAATCAATAGTTCACTATTGCAGAGAAAACTTGGCTCAGATGTGAACAATATCAACTAAGGATGACTTGTTTCAGATCTTTCTACAAATGTATTTAAGTTCAAATAAGGACAATATGGAATAATCCACATGTCAAATTCAAGGCCCAGGGGGCGGATCCGGCCCTCCGGATCATTTTATTTTATTATTATTAATTACCTGATGTTATCTCACACTTATTTCTAACTTGCATATTTAAGACAAAATTTATTTTTTTGGAGAGTGAAATATTGAAATTTATTTAAGTTTTTATTCTGAATTAATTTTCCTGCCTTTTTATTATTCATAATTGTGTTAAAAAGTTACAGTTTTAATGTTTTAAAAATTGCCACTGTGCCAGTTTTCTAGACGATTGTGAGATTTACCAAAATTTTTCAGGCTATTTTGGATTTTAGCTAATATTTCAGCTACATGCTAGCTGTTGTGGCTAATTTAGGCTTTTTTCTTATTTTTTTAGGCTGTTTTGGAGTTAGGCTAAGCTTTATTTGTCTGTTTTTTAGGCTAATTTGGCATTTAGCAAATACTTTAGCTGGCTTCCAGCGTTTTGGGGTATTAGCTTTGGTGTTTTCAGCTATCAGTTCAACGTTTTTAGCTGTCAATTTCAGCAGCCAAATTCAAGATAAAGCATTCCAACTAGCATTATAGCAGGTAATGCTATATCTTATAAATAATTATGTTTTAGAAATGTCGTTTTAGAGTGTTCAATAGATGTTTATCCTGTTCTGATTTAGTTTGACACCCCTGGGATAATCTATTGCCTTCATTATTGCTCAGGTGTTATTTTTTTTAAGCCCACTCCAGTGCAAATTAAGCGTTTAACATGTTTTTGTGGCATTTTTCTGATGACGGAGCAAATATATGAAGTTCAAAATTGCATTTCTGGGTTTTTCTTTATTAAAATCATTTTAAAAAAGCTTGTAAGTGTGATGAAGAACCTACAACATCAAGAAGCCAGAAGATTCCTGCTCTGCCTCTGGCTCAAAACTGCACAGCTGGATAACTTTGATCACGTTCGTGATTTTTGATGCACTGCTAATGTTAGGTTGTGGGTATGAGGGGGGCTAGAGGGAAAGTGTAGACAAAGGGATGATGGGAAATGGGGGTGGCGCCACATCTCAGAGGCAAACTTCCAATATGCTACTGCCACTCTGCAGAAACTATGTTCTGGAAAACGACTCAGGTTTTTTCAATTTTGCCTAAAAATACTATAATAATAATAATACTTAAAAGACCACTGGAAACACTTTGAAAATAGATCAAAAGATGATCAGAGTGGATTTTTAGGTAATTCAATTCAATTCAATTTTATTTATATAGCCCAATATCACAAATTCAATTTGCCTCATTGGGCTTCATGCCTGTAGTTTTTACAGATGCACAGATGGAGTCATAAAATATGCACAATAGGTAAAAACTAAACAGACTATAAAGAACAGGTCATCCCTGTCCTTAGACCCTCCCTCGCGGTAAGGAAAAACTCCTAAAAAACCTGAGTCAGGAAAAAAAGAAGAAACCTTAGGGATTCCCACATGAGGGAGAGATCCTATCCCAGGACGGACAGGCGATACCAGAACGGTTAAAGAAAAGTTAGCTGCTAAAACTGCATATATGAGTAGAGTTCATTCATATAGAGCTGAGGGACGAGTGATGATTAAGTCATCACTAATTAAAATCTTAAAAATCAGAGTCCGATTGTTGTCTCTTTGTAAAGCTACAGTTATAACTTCCAAAATGTCATTAAATAATGATAAATGTTTAATTTGGTGCAGTGTGATTCATGTGTTGTCCCTCTTTCCCTCTCTCCTCCTGGGGAGCGTGAGAAATTTTAGATTCTGCCCTTGGCGGTGGACCTCGCCTCTGGCTCGTCTCCCACTTCCATCTGGATGACACCCATCTGATACACCATTCAAACATGTAGTCGTAGAGTTAGATAAGCTAATTCTTCTTTAGCAGTCCTGGTACATCGCCTGTCCATCGTGGGAGAGGATCCCTCTTTTATGTGGATTTCCCGTTTCTTCATTTTTTAATTTCCCAGAATCGGTTTAAAAAAATATTTTGGCTAAAAAAGGTTTTTAAAAGACCATAGGAATACTAGAGGATCATATGGGATTTTATTTAAAAGATCAAAAGTGACTGAAACCAAGCACATTTTTCTCAAGAATTAAGGTTTTGTCAATCTTGAGATCTCATTGAACTCTGCTCAGATTTATCCGCCCTGTGCTGACTGCAGCATGTGGCCCCATACCATGATCAAACCTCCCCCGTGTCTCACACTAGAGATTGATTTCTTTTCTTTCCATGCTTCACTTTTCTACCTGTAAACATGCAGCTGTTGTGCCTGATGGTTAACCATATCTCTCACTCTCTTCTCCTTTTTCAGATTGATTTCTATTAAAGTTTTCTTTCTTCTGTTCAAATAAAAAATCAGATTTTCTTCAGTTTATTTGCACTTTTGTCAGTTTTGAAACATTTTAGTGACTTGAGGGATTTTGTTTACCAAGTGTTCAGTCCGACAGGCGTTCCTTGTAAACTCCTTTATCGTCTTTGTTTTGAACTTTTTAACTCGGCTATCTAGAAAGTTCTTTTAGAAAGATAAAATCACTATCAGTGTACAAACAAATAAATGCACCGTCATGCAAAAGTTCAACCAAGAATCATGAATCAGCATTCACACTTATGGACTTTGATCTTCATTGGTGACACGGCGTTTATTTTACTGCATGGAATAAATCATATTTTTAAACTTCAATGATATTTTTCTTTATTCTTTGTTTATTTCTCACAAAGTTGTTGACATAAAAAATAGGCAACATGAATAAAAGAACATTTAGAGGCAGATAGAGCTGAGTGGAGTGTGCATGTTCTCTCCGTGCATGTGTGGGTTTTCTCCTGGTTTCCTTCCACAGTTCGAAGACATAATTCATAAGTCTACTTATAAAAAAAAAGATAAAAGTTTAAAGTGTCCCCATGTGTGCATGTGTGTGTGAGTGGATGTGTGGCCCTGCTACAGACCTGTCCAGGGTGTACGGGTCCCTGAAAGGGAAAAAACGTTCAGAAAATGGATGGATGGATGGAATGCACTTTTTGCTTGGTGCTTGAAAATATAAAACCGCCAAAATAAAAGCTGCATTTTGTATTATTTGTGCCAAAATGACTTCATCAGCTACAGCTACAACAAATAATGACTCTACATTTGTCATTTATTTATTTTATTTGAAATATTTTTTTAAATAATGAATAATTATTTTTTTTATTAATTATAAATTTATGTATGAATTTTAATTTTATTTATTTATTGTAAATGTAATTAATTAATGTATTTTTTTTCTTGAATTAATTAATTTTATTTAATTCAATTTAATTTATTTATTTTACCGTATTTATTTAAGCAATTGCAAAAAAATGTATATTTTTCAGTATATCTGATAATTAATTAATCAGTTATATATTAACTTTGTGACGTCAGTATTATATCAATAATATCAGCTCAGATCACTTTTTATCCTGAGGGAGAATAAACCTCTTTGTTCTTCACCTCTAGCTTAAAAAAAGGTTTAGATGAACATTTAAACACTATTGTCTTGTTTGTGTTATTAGTTTTATTTTTAAAGTTTTATGCTTACATTCTGTGATTTTATTTCTCATGCATGCAAAACAAAATGTTTTGTCATTTCTTTGGAGGGTTTGTTCATTCCCAGGAATGACCTTTGGATGGCGTCAGTGAGCCGTCTTTAAGCCAAATAGAAGCTGTGAATTCTACAGCATCACTCTCTGATTATTTAACCATAACTTAAGATTAATTCAATTAAAAAAGGTAAACTTCATCCTTCATGCCTGAATTAATTTCCAATTATATGATTCAATATTTTTAAGCATTTTTTCTATTCAAGTTGATAATAAATTTTAAAAATTTGATTTTCAAACATAAAGGGGTCAAAGACAGACACCTGTATGATTTTAACTGTAACTGCAACTGAAACCGTCTCAATGCGAGGAAGCAGCAGAGTGACTGAAACAGTTCTTGTCTTTAACACCTCCAGTCTGCGCCCCCCCGCCGAGCCACCCACTTCTGTGACCTGCCCTCTCAACAGGATGTACGCACTAATTGACACCATCGCCTGTTCTGCACGCGCTCAGTTCTGCTCTCCACTTAAGAGAGAACCACTGAGAATCTGAAAGCCTGCAGGACAGCTGAGTCAAGATGGAAGAAAACATGCACTCATAGTTCTCAGGTCGGCCTGGTCAAATTAAGAACGTTGTTACATGATTTGCTGATAGTTGCGTTAAACTTTAAGTTAAAAAAACACATCATACACTGATGAAGCCTCTTTTTAACTTAGATGACATTAAACAAAGAGTTAAACTGCTTCTGTGTCCACAATGTTTGATTATAATTTGTGCTTTTATTCAACTGAAAACAAATTATCGAGAGAAAATGACTCCTGCAAACTGTATTTTTAATTATAAAAATTTGTAATAAAAGAGACTCAAAATAATAATTTGAAATAGAATGCACTTGATTTTGTTTAACATTTTATTTGGTATCTATAAATGGAAGATTCGTTGAACAAAACAAATATTTTTACGTCATTAATCAGTTTATGTATTATTTACAGAGGATATAAAGCAAAAAAACAATAAAATAAATAATATTTTTATTATTGGCATTTCCAAAAAAAGCTTAAAAGTTCTAAAATATTGTTATTACACTTAAATACATTACAGATTTACAGGTAACTTTTGTCAAAAGGTGCTGAGCGATCTATATCGCCCTCTTCTGGTTGGAACATGCAACTGCAAAACAAAAGATCAACAAAAGAAACTTTCACATTTTTTACACTTTTAAGTAGATTCAAAATAAAACCAAATGGCATCAGTTTGTGAAAGATCTCGACTGTTTATTCTTTGATATTTTAAATATTCAGCCTGTAATTTGACTCCACAGAACGTCTTTATTCTGTGTTCTAACTCCAAATTAATTTAGCTCCTCTCTGCACAAATATTTTAATGTATTCTCTTATGAGAAACATCACTTTTCCTATTTAAATATATAAATGCGCACAAAAATATCCCCTTATAAGTAGCAACATTTTTTCAATGTGAATCAAGGAGAACAACAATTAAAACATTTGTACTATATTAGTTAATAAAAATCAAGTCTTGGATAGAAAATTGAAGGTGACATTTAGTAACTATTCAAAATTCTGCATTACTCATTTGATTTTATTGCATGTTTTATTATTTTCAAGGCCGTAGTGAATATTTGACACAATTTCAATAAGAAGTCCAGACCTGTTGGGTTGTAACGTCACTCTAACAGTCATCAGTTCGGCCTTCACCTTGAACCAAAAGCTTTCTTCTCAACCAATCACGACCATTCTTTCTCCTCGCGACGCTTTTCTCCTCCAGAATCTGCTGGAATTACGTTAATCGTGTTAACAATTAAAAAATTAAAGTAAATCAAAGAATATAAACACTGGAGGTCTGGAGTTAAAGGGATCAAGTCAGTGAACGCACAAAAAAACCCAACAAAAAATCAACCTGCTGCTGTGTGTCGCCTCTCCATTCCACACAAAGATTAGAGTCGATGCTCCACTGTTGCTTTAATCAAATGCTTGCTGGGCGAGAGCCTCCCTTTTGAGTCATGAAGGAAGAATGATTGTGATTGCAAACTGCTGCATCGCTCGGCTGTGTGAGCCCAAACCATCACACTGGCAAAGAGTTTGGTCTTTCGCTGTTGTTGAACATTTTTTTTTTATTCTTAAAATTACAAAAAATCTTTAAATTTATCAAAAAAGATTATTTTTCAACCAAAAAAGTTTCATTTTTATTGCGAAACAGACATTTTTTCTTGACACAAGAGTTGTTTTACTTTCCTCAGATGTGAATGTTTTCGTAAAATAAACCGGGAAGATGCTGACACACACTGAGCGTTCCCGTGAGGGTTCGATGCAGGAAAACTTTGGAAGAAAGCCATTTATTTCCAGTAAATTCACTTAGAAATTTCAGGAATATTGGGTTTGAATATTTTCATTCTGAAGCACCAATAAACGTGGTGATTCCAGAACTTATTTGTCATGTTTCAAATGAATTTAGTGAATAAAAAAAAAAAAACAGGAAAAAACGATTGTGTTGATGTGTAACAAGGGATTCCACAGGAATTTAACTTTTTTAATTAAATGAACAACAAGTTTACAAAAACACCATCTGGGAAGAATTAAGTTATGAAGTGTTGTGTTGTGTTTTGTCTGTTGCCCGTGGCAACCGTACATAGGCAAGCACAGGCTACTTCTGCTTTTACTAGCCTTATTAGTGAAGTGCAACTATCCCGTCTTTGTGCGTGTTTGACCTATGAGTCACTGGATCATCATCAAGACACTGAACTCACTGGACGACCCACTGTTCTCCCAACATCCACTGTGACAAAAATGACTCACGGGTGAAAATGAATTTAGTGGAAGTTCATGTAAATGGTGTTTAGTGTATTCAGAGAGTCAAAGTGGTTAACACTCTCGCCTCACGGTCCAAACATGCTTCATAGATTAATTGGTAAATCTAAATGTTGCACTCACACATTTCTTTTTTAAGCCGCAGATCATCAAATTTGACAAATATAGTTATTTGGTTAATATCGTGATATTAACCCAATATGTGCCCAGAACAGTGTTTTATTATATTGAGTTTTTGCATCATAAAACATGATTGCATCATCACCTTCTCATGTTATATCTATTATTACTGCTATGAACGCATGTAAATTGGGAAGATTCCTGTTCCTTCAACATGAGTATTTTATTTGAATTGGACTTTATTGATCTCACAGAGGAGAAATTCACCAGTAATGGCTGCTCTAATGGAAAAAAAGTATCTAAATAAGCCAAACAAATGAATAATAAATACAGAAAATAAATGACCTGCAGTATCGCTCGTTCTTATATTGTGAGGGGATCTGAAGTTAAATTGTTATTTATATCATAAAATGACTGAGTTGACCTCAAATTAAAAAAAAAAAAACATTTATTTGCACTAAATACCTTTTTTTGTCTACTTTTTTTATTTGTGAATTTGTTCAACCCCTACTCATCCTTCCAATGTGTTTATAGAATTTTAAGAAAGTTATAAAATTGTGCAAAAGTTAGAAGAAAATTGGAACCAAAAACATGTTTATCAGAATCAGCTTAATAGGTCAAATATGTCTGCAAATACAAGGAATTTTGTTTATGTGAACGGACAAAGCAAAGGAAGATAAAGCATAAATAGGTGTAAAGATAAAAATCAGGGAAAAAAAGATCCTCCTACTGTGTCTCAAATGAATTTCTCATCCTTTTTCAAATGTATGAATAGAAACATTTAATCAGAGAACCTGAATGGGTCACACAGAGTCGTCCCGACATCTGTCACCCAGACAGGAAGTTCTAATAAATAAGCAAAAGACTAAAACAGCATTAAAGAAAACGCCAACAACAACCATAAAACCAAAATACTTTATTCTGGATATGAAATATCATCCTGAAACAATGGAGGAGCTTCATCTCCAGAGGGAATCCAGTCAGAAATCACCTTTTATTGAGAACATTATCGCTAATATCGCTTTTGTCGGCCTCCTTGCTCTGCGCTCTGCAGTGTCATATCTGCTCAATGTTGCATTCTTTCTTTGTGAATCCCACTTCACAGTTCCCTGCGTGAAATAAAGCAGAAATGGAAACTGCAGCAGGAAATTGAAAGGAGAGGTCCTGTTGTGATGTGGGTACTGCTGCGCCTGCTGCTATTTCCTCTGAACATGCCAGGCGTGCGCATTCACCAGATGCGTGTGCGTGTGTGTCCTGTCGGGTAATCCTCACAGTCCTTGAGGGGAAATTCTGGTCAGACATGTTCTGCAACTTTACTAGTAACAGTCAGGCTTTTTTTTTTTTTTTAAAGCTCCATTAGATTTTATAGAGACATGTGTGTTGGCGGCTGCTTGACTGTGGCTGCTCAAAGGACACAGGATGCACAGCAGCAGGTTCACAGCTTGGCGTTCTGCAGCCTCTTCAAAGCCTCTGCAGCTCCTCTTTTTTGTTAAAGTTTGAAAAGATGAACAATAATCTGCTTTTGTTTCAGTTCAGGCGAGGCTTCAGGATAAAGAAATGTGTAAAAATGCCATTTTTTTTTCATGAAAATTGTGTTTTTAACATATTTCTGATTATGGGGAGCAGAAATAAAGAAAATTAGGAATAAAAATGAGTTTTTATTTGGTCGAATTGTGGCAAATCAGAAGCATGCACAAATATTTAGCTGACTAAACTTGAAGGAGTGACATAGGTGAAACAATCGGACCCATTCTGACGTTATAGACGACTAGATCTATGTTTTCCTCGTCTGAGCTGGTATCTGGCTAAAAACTGTTCAGCTTGATAGCTCTGTTTGTCATTTTTATATTTTATTTTATTGCTTTTGAGGCTGGAAAACCATAGATGTTTATGTTTGTTACACTTTATTTTTTAGTTCACAAACCACATCAGAGAAGAAAACAATAATGTTGCCCTCACAAGAAAAAGTTTAGGGACTCCTGATATAAGCTAGCAAGAGTGTAAAAAAAGGGATGATGGGACATGAGTGCAGGCTTACTCTGTGCCAAGAGGCAGATTTCTGATGAACTCCTGCCGCTCTGAAGAAACTAAATCCTAGAAAACGATGCACAGTTTCATTGATTCATTCTAAAAATTGCATAATCAGAATTAAAATAGACTTTTATAACAGATGAAAAAATGAATTAGATTGAAACTTTAATCCTGTAGTAGTCTGGGAACTTTTTGAGTACTTTTTTCTACTTTTGCTCTTTACATTTACTCTATTAATTTATTTTAACACAGTTTTTTAAGATAATGCTCGTTAGAAATCTTTTTAGAGCAACGCTAGTTTCTTTTTCGCAGATATATTTTTAATAATATTACAAAATTAACCTGAAACTCTCCAACAAACTCAATTCTGAGTGGTACTTTTTAATTTTTTTCTACTGAAAAATCAAAAAACTTCAGATTAAGTAGAAAAGATCTGACACCTAGAAACAATAAAAATGTATAAATCAACAAAAAAAGAAAAAAAAAGTCAAAACAATTTGAAATTTGTCTTGAAAAACAAGAAACGCTCCAACTAATGTACCAGTTATTTATTCCAATAATGTGTCATTACACTTATGTTTGTTTCAAGTCGAAAATGTTGAAATCTTGAATTTTAAAAGCACACTAATAGAGAGGCCGATGTCATTCCTGTGACATCATAAAGAGCTGATGTGATCGGGAAACTGCAGAAAACACTGAATGTTAACTTGGAAAAAAGTATTTTTAAAAACTTTTTACCACTTTAGATTAATTCCAATTTAACATGATCCAACAAAACTGTCAGTCTATTGTTTTATACAAAACACAACTAAAAGTTTTAGAAATATATACAAAAAGATGCAGGGAGTGGGATAATTTAAAGGGAAAAAAGGGTTTTAGCAACTTTTTCTGGGAGGTAATTTAGCTATAAAGTCCTCATTAGGTCTGGCTGTCTGTCTGGTGGCTGCTGGTCTCCAGGAAACGATTTGAAGCAGCTTCATGATGATAGGATGGAGGCCGCACACGCTCAGCCCCCCTGCTGAGTCAGGCATGCGCTTCTGTCTGTGCAAAACTAACCGACAAACGCTCAGAGGCCCACGACCTCACCCGAAAAAAAGACCCTTCTCAAAAAGAAGTGAAGAAATACACAATACTACATGTTTTCACACATTTGTCCTGATAAGATTTTGTGAAAAAAGCTGCAAAATCCTCATCTTTTAAGACAAAATCTTTAAATTAGCTATAAACTCTTATATATTACTGTGGTAATTTGAAATATTATCTCATATAAGGGTGAATTTTTAAAGAGAAGTTTCTTATATTTAAAGTAAATATTAAATCTTATGCCTTTCCCCCCAAAATGTTGTGTTTTAGTTGCTACAACAGTCCAATGATCCTTATTTTAATCTAGAATAATTAAACAAAAGTTAAAAAGTACACATTTTAGGAAAAAGTTGCCAAAATTATATATTTATCATGATGTACACCAAAAAATATTGCTTAAAATAAATGAAAGATCAAAATGAGTGATATGTTGTGTTTGTGCAGAGTACCAGCTTTTTATGTATTCAACCAACACATCTCCACACTGCCAATGGATGTGACACAAAGCCAGGAGAAACTCTTAATGCAAAAAGCAGATGTGGTGAACAAAAACTCCTATTTTTTTATTGTTTTTTCATGGTTTTTACAAGATAATGAGGTTAAAAAGAAACGATCAGTAATTCTTGGTGTTTGTAAGAGTTGTTTGTAAGGATAACACAAGATAAGCAACATCAACAATGTCTATTGAGGAAATGACTTTTAGTCAAATTATTTTAAGATTCTCCTTTTAGTTTTTTAATATCTTAAAGAGCTTAGTTTTTCTTATTTCTCTTATTTCTTACCTCGTATAGCTCTCAGATCCTCCGGTATTGATACCTACTATTAGAACGGAGATTCTAATATTTACTCTAATTTTTTAATGCAAATTAAAAACATTTTTTTTTTAGCTTTTACAGAATTGTTTTAATAAATGTATGTGTTTTATGGATTTTTATGGATTTAATTTTAAACTTATAGCATAATAGATGTATGTGCATATTTGGGTTCTCATTTTTTAACTAGTATATTAACAATGTGCTTGTTACTTTATTTTTTTAATTATTATGATTGTCTTAAGTTGTGGGCAGATTAGTTCTATGACTTCTCATTGCTTTAACCTGTTTTTTTTTATCTTTTCTTTTTATGTTACAGCACATTATGCTCTATATGTACAATACAAATAAAGTGATTGATAAATAATGTTGAATCCATCAAATAGGGAGTCTTCGTTTTAGCAAATAGAGCAAATATCAGATTATTTGACATCATTTTTGCACAAAAACATGTGGAAGTATGAAAACATTAATTTACACTTGATGCTCTAGTCCATCTGTTGATATCTTGAAGTATTTGGAGCTTTGTGTTCGTCACGTTTAGATTTTCATGCATCAGCTGCACAGTTTTCAGACAGTTTTGGAAAAAAGTCTTTTCATTTCTCATTTGTAAAAATATCTTTACATTTTTTTAGTAATAAGCTGCAAAAGCAAAAACCCAAAGAAATTCCCAGACACATGTTGGAGCAGATGTTTCATGTCGGATCACTTCTAGTTGCTGTTAAGGTTGTTTAGTTTTGATATGATAAAAATCCTTCTTCTATTTATTATTTACTCATAAAAATACTCAAAATGATTGACGAAACAACAAGCCTTCGAACACCAAAGGACTGCCGAGCGAATGCTCAGCAACAGTTGTGAAAATAATTGTTGTTTGTCAGCTGTTGCAGCTGATAATTAAGCCTCTAATGGATGAAGGACGCAACCACTGAGGACAGAATGATTCAGAGCTTTCCCCGATGCTCTCCATACGGGCAAAACAAGTCATTAAAAAGGCAAATTGTCGCTTTTTCTGTTTGTGGATTTGCTGAAGCCGCATCACTGCTTTCTGGTCAAAATCACTTCCTGATGGAAGTCATTTTTCCTCAGATGTCATCCTTTCCTTTCAGGGAGGACGAACTCGCCGGGCGTGAAGGAAGGTGCTCTGGATTTGATGAATAGCCTTTAATTTATATCTTCCACGTCAGTTCTGATGAGTCAGCGGCTGACTCATCCCATTCATTGTTCTGCCACAAAGCAGCTGAAAGCAGCCTCACAGAAGCAGACTCAATGACGTTTTGAGGATCTTTTCAGCACATTATCAGAGTAGTCTCAGCCTCGTCAGGGTTTGTGTCAAGGACCTGTTCTTCACACAAACCGCAGGATGCAGGAAGCAGAAAAAAAAAAAAAAACTCCCCCATCACTGAAACGACTGAGAAATTACCCCAAACATCGAGTCAGTCTGCAACACATTTAGTTTTAGGTCATTTAAAAAGCAATAAAAGGATGAGACGGTGTTTATGGTAGCAAACTGAGGAATAAACGTCTCCACTTTGCTTTTTGTGTGTGAGCATAAAACACAACTGACAGTATATTGCTCACAAAACCGCCACACAAATGATCCATGGGGAGTTTTTTTCCTGTAAAATCTCCAAGTTTCATTTGTTTGTTTGTTTTATTGCTAAACAAATGGAAGCATATGCTGAGCCTTCTTACAGTTCTACACTCCAAAGGATTTGATACTTAAAACCTTGTTTTTAGACATTCAAGACATTTGACCAAGTTTCTCTTTGTTCTACAAATAGCATGTCCCAAGTCTGGCCTATATGTGCACATTCCTACTGTCCTGCAGATTCCTGTCATGAAGTCAACCCTTTCTAAAAACGGCGTCCAATTCCCTGATTGGCTAAATTGTGTTGAAAGCCATTTAAACCCTTTTTTGACCCTTTATAGCTCATTTCTAAAATGTTGATTGTAATTTAAAAAAATAATGTTGACAGCAAAGTGGAAATTGGAGTATTTTTTTCAATAAAGCACAAAACATCTGTGTCTGCCTAATACAGTTGGGGAAAAAACGTATTTAGTCAGCACCAATTGTACAAGTTCTCCCACTTAAAAGGATGAAAGACATCTGTCATTTTCATCATAGATATACCTCAACTATAAGAAACAAAATGATAAAAAAAATCCAGAAAATACTATTGTCTAATTTTTAAAGAATTTATTTGGAAATTATGGTGGAAAATAAGTATTTGGTCACCTACAAACAAGATTTCTGTAACTTCTTCTGTAAGATGATCCTCTGTCCTCCACTCGTTACCTGTATTAATGCCACCTGTTTGAACCCCTTATCTATATAAAAGACACCTGTCCACAACCTCCAAAACTCCACCAAAGAGCTGTCTTAGGACACCAGAAACAAAATGGTTGACCGTCACCAAGCTGGGAAGACTGGACAGATGAAAGCAAAATAGAACTTTTTGGTAAGAACTCTACTGTTTGGAGGAGAAAGAGTTGCAAAGAACACCATACCTACTGTAAAGCACGGGGGTGGAAGTATCATGCTTTGGGGCTGTTTTTCAGCAGGACGAGTGATCCGTGTAAAGGAAAGAATGAATGAATGTGTGGTCAGATTTAGAGTGAAAATCTCCTCCCATCAGATGGAACATGTCTGGATCTTTCAGCATGGTCCCCAAAACACCGCCCTGGTAACGAAGGAGTGGCTTCATAAGAAGTATTTCAAGGTCCTGGAGTGGAGAGTTGGAAGTCTGTGTTCCCCAGCGACAGCCCCAAAACAAAACTGCTTTCTGTGAAATATAACTTCAAAAAACTTAATTAAGTCAATTACCTCTTTTTCACGTGATTGGTCCACTGAATCCTTGTTTCCATGGCAACCAATCAGGAGTGAGCTTGTTAGAAACCCGGACATCTATCAATTGAAAGTGGGCCACACAAAACTGGTCAATCAACAGTTCTGAGCACTGGACCAGGGGGACCAGCAGGCACCGCCCACTTTTATCGAGGCATCTGATTGGCCAGTTTATAACTTGACTAACTTGCATTGCAGAAGAAAATAGAATAAAAAAAAGAGGATTATCAAGAACATGTTGAAAAAAAAGGTTCTGCAGTGCAATGTGGGAGTCAGGCGTGGTGCGTCAGTCTGGCAGCAGCGGAGCGTCAAGAATTCAAAAACCTGAAGTTTAGAGAGGTGAACGCGGCACTTCAACCAATCAGGGACTCAGCTTTGAGCACATGATGTTTTTAGTGACTCAATCCAATATGGCTGCACAATGTGAGGATTTTCACCAGGAACTTCTATCGATTTTCTAGTGATGAACTAAGGCGAGACACTCTGGACAGGTCGCCAATCTGTCCCAGAACCCATAGAGCTGAAGCTATCGAGCCCGCTATGCTAGGTAGCATAACAGTGGACAGCTAGCCGCTGCTGGTGCCATTGCGGTGGGCGCGATTTCTCCAGCTCCAATCAGAGCATCCTCAACAGGCCGATTCTGATTTTACCCTCAACTGTTAGATTACCATTTAAAGTCCCTTCCTTCTAGCAGCTAATCCTTCCCAACCTCTGATGGGTCACGCTTGATCACGGAATCAGGCTTCAGTTTGGGATTAAAGGTTTTTGTTTAATCTGAAACTCCTCTGTGCCAGTTGGAGGAGTCTGACTAAAACCAGATTGAACAAGCCAAGTCCCCTTCCTCACAGCCGTCATTGAAATAAATGGGGAGCAGAAAAAAAGGGTTTCAAATTTCTACTATATTTGATCGGGACGCCGGCGAAAACCAATCCACGATAATGTAAAACAAAGAGTTTGTTGAGTCAGATAGAAAATTATCTCAGAGTCCTATCAGTTGGTCAAATCAATGAGCTGACAACACTAAAACCCCGAGCCTTAATTAAGTTACGCTGGATGCACAAACACACACCCTTTTAGCTTTTCCCCGTCTTCTGTGGGTGGATGAAATCTTACAATTAAATAAGAGGAAAGACAAGAGCAAGATTATTAGATTATCTCCGAAGAATACAAGTAAAAACGCTGTTTCTCTGCGCATCAGTTTATAGCAGTAACAGCAATTTCCCCCGTTTATTGTCATGTTTGTCATAATTGTGAGGCGTGGCATCAGCGCCGCTCTCCTTTTCCCATCTTTTACTCCCATTATGTGAAGGTGCCAACTCTGTCTCCTAAACCATAATGCTGCATCTCTTAAGGATTCTCTGCCATAAATTGATCAATTGTTCTTCCTTTTTCAGGAAATCCATCTCCCGCTGTCGGAGCAGTGTTGAAGGCTCGGAGTGTGGTTCCTCAAGATGACTCGTCAATACTTAAAAGCAGATTTACAAACGGAAATAAGTTTATTCCACAAAGATCTCTTCTTTTTGCTCTATATATGACACAATTTTTTTTTTTCTACAGATAAATCTATTTAAAAAGATAATTTCCAGTTTTGAAAACACATCATGGATTATTTTGGATAAAACTGTAAGAAAATTGTTAGAAAAACATCATTTTTTCACATGTAAGTTAAAAATTACAGCTCAAACTTCTTATAAAATGATGTGTTTTCTCATTTAACAATGGTAATAATCAGGTTTAAATGTATATATATTGTGTTTCAAGTTCATTCCTATCTTAAATAAGATTGTCAAATATTCAGTACAATGGATGATTCTACTTAAAATGAGCTTTAGTGAGGATTAAATAAAAGAAAGCTGTCTTTTTTCATATAATTTATTAAGAAAAAAATAATAAAAATGCAAATTTTGTACTGTTTGCATCTAAAGCTATAACTTTATAACAAAACTGGACTTCTGACGCTATTTTATTTTATTTTATTTTTATTTAGATGCTTTCTATGCTAATTTCAACATAATTTTTAAAACGGTTTAACACTGTAAAAAGTGAAACTTTAGATCAATTAAGAACAATTCTGTATAAATATTTTTATATAAATATTTGTCTGTAATATTAGTTTTTATCAGATTTTTTAATTTTTTATAAATCATCAACTCGAAATTTTAATTTTGATTTGATGAAAGCTAATAATTTTAAATGTAGCAAATTACAAGATTTTTATTAATTGATTAAATGTTCATTATTTTCAGTGTAGGTCCTTAGATAAAGAACACATAAGTATATAATGTTCAACTAATAATTAAAATACGTATTTTTTAGTCATAAAAAAACAAACAATAATAAATTATGTCACATATAATAAGTAAAAGGTGCATCATTTGATGATAAAACAAAAAAATTATAATTACACTGTAAAAAGTGAAACAATGGATCAATTAACTAAATGTCTGAGTTGTGTAAACCATCAACTGAATATTTAAAATAATAATTTTAAATTTAACAAATGACAGAAATGTTCTTAATTTGTGCAATATTTGACTTTTTCAGGCTGTTACAAACAAGATACATACTTTTTTAAAGCTGTTTTAATCAAATCTATTCCCCTTCAGGTAAATTAAGTCCAACTGGAGGCTGTGCAGAAGGTGCAGTGGTTGGCACTCTGGTCCCACAGCAAAAAGTTTGTGGTTCAAATCCCGGCTGGGACGTCTCTGTGTGGAGTTTGCCTGTTCTCCCTGTGAATGTTTCGGTTTTCAGCGAACTCTCTGGATTGCATATGGAAACATTTCTGTGCTTTTGAGTCAAAATTTGACCTCCGTCGCATAAACAAAAATGTACCAAAACTAGCATACACCCAGTACCCGGTAAAATGAATTTTTTGATACAGTTACAACAATTCCCCCCGAAACCGTAAAGCTTAAAAAAAAAAAAAAAAAAAATCAATATTCACTAACGAAAATTTGACAGACGTCGCCAATTTAAGACTACCATAAAACCTGGAGTTTTCTTGACCTTTGACCTTGGGAAGAGGCCACCATCTTGAATTAAAAAACAAAACAACTTTAGTACAGCTACAAGTGAAAACTCGTCCTAAAGAGTTTCATTAACCTTCTTCTAACTTCTCAGGCATCATTGGGAAACATTTGGGGAAAAAATGTTGCAGTTAGAAGTTGTAGGTTTTGAATGGCGTGCGCCTGGTGAGCTTGGAAAAGTGGCGTTCTCCTATTACTGGCACGAAATTTACCAGAGAATTGTGAAAATGTGTTGCATGAATCCCAGGCTGGAGCTGAACAAAACGATATATCACAGTAAATGAAAATTTTAGGTATGTGGACGTGGTAAGATAAAAAACCTCTGTTGCTAGGGAAATCCAAAAATTTACTTTTGCAGATTGTATTGAAACTCGTGTCGATCTGTTCGGGATCACCAGATGACCAAAACATAAAATAGTTGCTATGGAGATAAAACCAACAGAAAAGCTGCCATTTTGAAAATGGCGATTTGTCACATGAGGCGCTGACTTGGAGGGTCAAATGTGGGTGGCGAGGGTAAGTAGAGGGGTGCAGAGGGGGCAGGGGTGGATAGTGCCTCAACTTTAATTGTTTTTGTCTTTATTTCTTTAGGGAAATCTGTTTCAGTTGGCAGAATTTGGCACCAAACTGTCTCTTTTAAAGATTGCATTGAAGAGAAATTTGCTGTAAAAATGTCAGCTGGGGCCTTAAAAAGTACAACACTGCAATCAAGAAGTTTTCACACAGATTTAGAAAGTCCCTGTTATATCTGAGACTGAGGCATTTGTGGGGATGATGTTACCAAAAAAAAAAAAAGTCTCCTTTGTATTCTTTGACTTTTCATTTGCATCACACTGCTCGGTATGGTGCATTTATGGGGCCATATGTGCTTTTATTACCATTTTACAGCGCCAAAGATGAGCTCTAAGCGCCGTTATTATGTTGTCAGAGGAGAGTGTGGCCGGGTTGAGATGTCCCATCTTTAGCTTTCTTCACTTGCTAATGCGGACAGGCCCCTTTGAGAGGATGATTATTATGCTGTCAGTGTTTTTCTTTGGAGAACCATTGGCTTGAGTTGTTCCATTTTCTGTGAGATGAGCCCACGCTCTTAAAAGCTGGAGTGCTGCTGTTTTTGTATTTAGCTTTTTTTCTTTTCTTTCTTTCTTTCTTCCCAGTTTTGCAGCTGTAACATGAGAACTGGACTGGTTGTCCCTGTAAGTCTGACAGTTGCGTGGTCGACTATTGTTTGCTGCTTAAATCACTGTTTTGGATCATGGAGAACATGAGTGCACTCTTCTTGGAGACATCTCAGTAAAGTGAAATAAAAGGAGATAATAACAACTGCATTTAAAGTTGTATTTTTTTTTTTTTTTACATTTTCTGCATTTCTTTTAATTGTTGTCAAGGTTTACTTTTATGCTTATATCAAAACTCATATATGATCTCTTTTGTACGTATTTGTTGGTGAAATTTACAGAGCATGAAAGGTACTAAATCTGATATTTCAGACTTTAATCAAGAAAAAAAAAAGGGTTCCTTCTTTATTTGGATTTTTTTCACCATCTTATGTAATAACGAGTCCAGAGTGCTTCATTGTTTTTTCACAATGACTCCAGCAGACTTCTGTCAGCTGAAAAGAGTGAAATGGACACTCGAGTGTCTTTTCTTCTAATTGATATTGGATTCGTCACCGTTTTCAGACCAAAAAAATATTCACTTTTTAATGAAGGACTTTGTACTTAATGAAGATTTACAGCCACTATTTAAACCATTTTTAATTCTTAGAGGAGAAAAAACAAAATCTAATAAGAAACATAAGAATTAAAAGTAAAAAATATCAATATTTGTTCACTTTTATTCAGGAAAACATTTTATTGTAAGAACAAATAATTATTTTTTAAATAAAAAATAAAAAAAATGAAACAAAATTGTACAATAAGGAAATAAAAAGAAAGAAAGAAGGTAAGGGCACACTTTTGCACTTAAAATTTAGAAAAACATATTAAAGGGACTAAAAGAAAACATTATGGTTGTCTTTTTATTTTAATGCTTAAAATGATGTTAAAAAGAAGAATTACATTTTTTGCCCCTTTAGTGGTGTTATACATAGAAAGTGTATAAATTGAATAGATTTTGTTTTTTACAAAAAGGGAATTTTAAAATATTCTTTTAATTGTTTCAGATACGTTTATTTCTTTTGTCACTTTTAATATTTTTTCTCCAATGTTTTTCTTTTTCTTTTTTCTTCAGTAAAATTCCAAAATAATTAAGTTCCAAGACAATATTTATAGTATTTTCCTAGAAAATGTATATTTTCTCATAATATTTTTTGGGGGGAAATGTAGAATTTCTTGTTTTTTCTTTTCTTCATTTTTATACATGTATGTATTTGTTTGTTTGTTTACCTTTTTAAACTTTACTTTAAGTCTAAAATACACAAAACTTTATTTGTAAGAATTTTTACTTTTCTTTCATTTAAGTAAACTCAATTGACTTTCTTTAAAAACTTTCCTACGAGAGTGCTCAAAGTAATCAGATTACTTGCTCAGCTGTCAATCATCTTTGCACAGACCCCGCCTCCTACGGAAACAGGGAGGATGCCGGACACGTGACGCCGTCAGTATGGCGGAGTACTCGGCTGCGTGATTGTCTCCAGCGCAGCGGCTCCTGAAAGCCCGGCTCCGTGGATGCTTCTGGGGGGAAATCCTGCGCGCGACCGTCCCCGCTCCAGGTTGTGTGTCGTTTGTGTGTGATTTTTTTTTAATTATCTTTTTTTGTGTAAAGTTTCTGCGCCCTCCTCTGTCCCGCACTCAGACAGTTATTTTCCTCCTCAGAGTTAAACTCCAGAGTTACCCAAAAAGATGGTGTTGCGCAACTCCCCCACAGTTCCGAACCGCCGCGCGCAACGGTTCCGGTCCGGTTCTGGTCCGGTTCTCACATCAGTGTTTTGTGTCATCAGAAAACCCGACTGTTTTTATGTGTCGGTTTTCAGTAGAAGTGGAGCAAAAGCTGCCAGATGTGTTGAAGTGTGCCACCCGGCTGCAGCCGCAGAACTGCGCCACGCGCTCTGGAGCGCGTAAAGGGAGCAAAGAAACTCGCTTTTCGGGCGCCTTTTAAACTGACAGACAGCTGTGGTGTGCGCGCGTGCGTGAGAAGAAAGGGGTGTCTGTGCTGAAGTAAACTCGTGTCTTCATGAAGTGTAAACACAGCAGCGGCAGCGGCAGCAGGGCCGCTTCCCGGCTCTGCCAAGACTCCTGTTGATCCTCACCACCAGTGGAAAGAATTCCACCTCTCTGGCTGAGAGTCACTGCAGGCCCCACAGCAGCAGGGTCACCGGGGAAACGCTCAGATGATGCAGACAGGGAACAAACTCTCCATCAAATTTATTGTCAGCATGCAAACTCGCTTCATAATGAAAACTTTGGCACAAGCAAAAGATTTTAGGAGGAAATGACCTTGAATGGGTTCAGTGACCCACAAAAATAACTTGTTTTAGACGTGCTCTTGTATGTTTTTCTGACGATGAAGGACACATATTAAGAAATTAAGCTTGAAATTGCTTTTTTAACTTTTCATTTTGCACAAAATTAAAAATGTTGTGAATTAGTAGCAGTAGTTATATTTGAGAATAAAAGTCACAGTTTTGATATAAAACGTCCTAAATTTCATAAAACAAAAGGTCCAGTTTTTAAAAATAAACTTTCAAAGTATCAAATAAAAATATAAATTTGCTTTTAAAATAATTTTTTTGCATTACATGCAATGACTTTATTAAGTGACAAACACTCCCTACTCCAACTCAAATCCCGCCTCCAACTTTGGTTTTTCATTGAATCTTTTTTATTTTCACTAAATTACTCAACATACATTACTATAATTAAACGTCATTAGAATGTTTTTCTTTATAGGCACACATTTTTTGGGGGGTTATTCAAAAAATGTCAATATTGGAGCTACAGGTCTGGTATTAAAGGGGTTAAACTCATTTAAAAAAACATAGTTTTTGTAGTTTTTACATCATTTTGTTGTCACTCTTGAGGTTTATTAAACCTGACGACATTTATTTAAATGTAAGAAAAAAAAGAAAGATGCTGTGGTGTTTTCCAAATGATTGTGAATATCGACCACGTTGATGACAAATGCCTGTTCTTTGAGCTTGACGAATAAAACTGCAGGCTGAGATGCAATTGTGAGATTACCTGACAGGAATCCTGAGATCACTGAGCAATCTCAGGGTTGAAATTTCTTCCTAGACATCCTGTCTGGAACACATGGGGGCTCCTTCTTCTGTTGTGATTTGAGTGTTGATGTTAGAATGAGTCTTAGATATGTTTGACGTCACGAGCAAGAGCTTTATTTTAGAAGGTGACGTTCTTGGTATGATTGGGTCGTGTTGGAATATGGAATACAGTCTTACTAACTACAGGAGACTATATGAACATTTCACAGTTGGATCAAGGATTGGATTCCTTTATGGAAATCCCAACAATGAAGAACTTTTGGAATTTTGGCTGTTTTATATTTTCACACACCCAGCAAGAAGTGTATATTGTCATCTATCCATCCACTTCAGCTCCTCTGGGGGAATCTGGCATTCCTTGGCCAGCCGAGAGACATAGTCCCCCCAGGATGTCCTGGTTCTTCTGTTGGGGTCTCTACCCCTCCCCAGGCAGATGTCCAGGTGACTTCCAGATCATAGCTGGCTCCTTTGGATGTGGAGGAGCAGCGCCTCTACTCCAAGCTCCCTCCTTGAGTTCCCACTCTGTGGAGAAACTAATTTGGGATGCTTGTATCCTTGCACCAAATTCATGGTTCATTTGTTGGGAGGTTTGATGGTTTA
The DNA here is from genome assembly GCF_002922805.2 of Oryzias melastigma. Taxonomy (NCBI): domain Eukaryota; kingdom Metazoa; phylum Chordata; class Actinopteri; order Beloniformes; family Adrianichthyidae; genus Oryzias; species Oryzias melastigma. Next base: position 23,070,049 of record NC_050532.1, read on the forward strand.
GTAGAGGGAAGGGAACCAGCTCTTATTGTAATCTGAGCGTGTATTCAGACGGGACACATTTAGTCCTCCAAGAGTTAATTTCCCCTGATAACTTGAAACACATTTTCAGTCTGAATAGGCCTCGAGGCCCACAGTGTCTGCATGATTTCCAGATATCCAAGCCCTACTCATTACTGATTACCTGGTTCAGGTGTGTCAGGCCATTTAGAACATGCCAGAGCAGGATGTGTTGGAAAACATGCAGGATTGCGGCCCTCGAGGCCTGGAGTTGCCTATCCCTGACCTAAGGGAATCCTGGTTTAAAAACTGCTCTCGGACCCATCTTTTGACATGGTCTTGGTTCGTTTCCAATTGGACTGAGCTTCGGTTCACTCTGAGATTGCACAATACAAAGCGGTCCAAGAGCAAAAGAACTGACCCAAAACAGCCACCGTAGCCGGTAGTACGTGATGTAAACAAAGTAGAAATGAAGCAACAGGACAAATATAAAACAACAATTGTCGTGTTATCAAGCAGGAAAAATTGGTCCAACTCCTTACTTGTTTGAAAACCAAAGGAACTTGCCTTAAAATGGGCAAAACTCTAAAGGTGACCCCATCTCTGTAGGTCGGCAGTGCTATTGTCTAGTTTTAAGGATGATTTTTAAAGCCATTAAGGAATACGAACGATTTGAAGAAATCTCCAGTTGCTCTGATTCATTTCTGGTTTGAATGGAGAACATCCACTCTTCTGCAGCTTTGTATTGGTCTCAGTGTTTTAGAAGATATTAATTCATTCTTAAATACTGTTTCCAGGAACTTTTCACCACAGTTTTCTTAATGAACCAATTACTGCATCATCCCATCTGCTATTTTTTTGGCTTGGTCTCTTCTTGGTTTCTGTGACACGAGTTAATAAAAGACAGTAAGTTGGATACTTCCACTAAAGCAATAAGAGTAGACAAGGGGAAGATTCAAAAGCTATACAAAAGCTCTCAAGCTCGACTGATGTGATTTGAAGCTTGATGAGTCCTTGTGTTGATCCTTGGGGTCAGCCGATGAGTTCATTGCTCTGAATCATTCTCCCACGTCCGGCCTTTTATACTGGGTTGTTTCTCACATCACCAGTAATAAACCTATTTTTATGCTTGCGCTTTGCCAGGACCTTGGCCTGACTTTGAACCTCCGGCAGCTTTCTAAGATCAGTTGACAACTGTTTGGCTGTTTGGTAGGACATAATTGCTTGTGTTCATATATTTTTGGGTCTGTGTAGTGGTGCGTGCGCTTTGATACTTGAGATTTGTTTACCAGCTTTCTAAACTCTTTTCCAAGCATGGGGAGCAGTTATCTCCGGGGATGTGTTTGGAAGCAAACACATTAAAGACATTGTAAGTTAACATAAAAGAAGCTATTTCTTTAAGAAAACACTAGAGCTTTAGCTCCATTGTTGACATTCTTCAAATTGTGGTAAGTCTTCAACCGTTGATGCAATGATTTGAATTCTATGTACTCTAAAACTAAGAAAAGCAGCTTTACGCTAGTGCTGCCACAAGCGATTATTTTAATAGTCGACTAATCACCGATTATTTTTTCTGATTAGTCAACTAATCGGGTCAACTGGATGTAAAGCACACATCTTAACCATCATTAGCTTTAAACTAACTACAAACTAGATATATAGCATTACCTGCGAACATGCTAGTGTGAATGCTGTAAGCTGAATGTGGCTGCTGAAGATGCTAGTTCTGATAGCTGAAGATGCTGAAATTGATTGCTAAAAACGCTGAAGCTAAAATATTAGTTGAATGCCAAATTTGCCTTAAAAAAAATGAAAAAATACTAAATTAGCCAAAATAGCTAGCATGCAGCTAAAATATTAGCCAAACTCCAAATTAGCCTAAAAACTGAAAAAAATCCTAAATTAGCCAAATAGCTAGCATATAGCTGAAATGTTTGCTAAACTTCAAAATAGCTTAAAAAACTAAAAAAAAAATCATAAATTAGCCAAAACAGCTAGCATGTAGCTGAAATATTAACTAATCTCAAAAATAGCCTAATAGCCTCCTTCTGGGAGGAGCTTCTTTCAAAAACTTTTCTCAAACTCGTCATGGAGGACGTAGATACTGAGAAATTTATTTTATTTATTTTGAAGAGCTGAATAAAAGCATCGGTACACGTCTCGGTGTCTGGATTCAGATCTCCCAGTGAGGAGCAGCAGCTTTCCGGGCGTGCAGTCGGGTGAAGGCAGTATGGCAAGCCAAAAGGATCAAAAATCACCAGGAAAAGCGGTAGTCGCTCACCTGCACATGTACTACGGATAATAATAATTCTTTGAAATATTTTCCCACAGTTAGATTCAATACTAAAATGAATACCAAAAAATAATGAAAGTTTAATTTGAACTTTTTAATTTAGATTTAATTTTGACATTGGGGGTGTGGGGGAGGACAAGAGGAAAATATTCAGCATTCTCTTTTCTGTTTTTGTAGATTTGGCCTCAAGACATGTAATCAGAAACTAACGTTCATTCATTCATTCATTCAACTATATGTTTTTATATTTTGTGTATATTTATACTCTGGAGTACTTGGTATATGTTTTCTCAAATGTATATTTTAAAGCTATTCAAAAAAGTAATTTTAGGCTTTTATCTTCTTGGTTTTTCCTGTTTTTTAAGTTTTATTTTTAATTTTTTACCGATCTGAACCGTGACCCTGAAACTGTGACACGATCCGAACCGTGAGTTTTGTGATCCGTTAACCCCTAGTTTATAGTAACTAAGTAAGGCATCTTTAAACTCTTGAGGAGGTCTTCCTGTGTGCATCAACCCTATCTCGGTTTTTCTGTTATGTTACATCACAACAACAAATAATATTGTGTAGTGCTACTGTTCGGCCTTTTGGTTGATTTTAAAGACATTCTGAAAAATACGATTTGAAGAAATCTCCAGGTTCCTCTGATTTGTTTTGAATCCACGTTTCCTGACTCCAATTAACATCTGGTGACTCTTTGACCTGTCGGTCGTCTGGAGTCTAATGCTGCAATCCAGCGTTTGTCAGCCTGGCTGGAACCACAGCCTGGAGTATTCTTAAAAAGTAGGGCAGAATGAAAGTAGAAATGCAGTCAATCAATGTGAAGTGTGCCCTTATAACTCGCATTAGAACACAAATGTGCTTTTTCTTTGACATGTCCAAGTCTCACCCACTCATACACTCCAAGTAACACCACCACACAGCCGGAGTGACCCAGAAATGTTTAACTGTTTGAAACTTTCCATGTACCTAACCTATTGCGGTTATTATTCAGAATCCTGTTGGGCAAAAATCCTTTTGGAATAAAAAAGGATCTGCTGAAATGACAGAATAGCCAATCAGAGGGTGATGAACCAGCCAATATGTTGGACATCAAGTTTTTGATTTACTAACTGTAGGCAGTGCTGTCTGTTCAGGTTATTAGATAGCAGAAAGAAAACCATGAAATCTGTCGAAATGATGAATATTTGAGCCCTGTATTAGAGATTATTGAAGGTTAAGTGTGAGTATTTGTTGATACTTTTCTTCAAAATGTCAGCATAAAACCAAGGGGTTAAAGATACTCAGGCAGAGTGTAAGATATTGGGAAAGGAAAGTGAAGTGGACTTGTGTCATGCAGGACTCGCTTGGCTTACTGCCTGGAAATATGTCACTTCCTTCTTTTTCGTCGACTCCAGCTTGTTGCTTTTTTGTGTTACCAAGACAACGACATGTAGATTTTAATCCATGAATATTAGCCGGCTTGTGTGCAGCATCACTGTTACACCACCGTTTAATATTTGAAGGTGAAAATGCAAATAGATCTTATTCAGTTGTTTTTTTAATCATAAGTTTTCTTGGGTCTTTTCTTCCATTTTCACGCCAAAAGCTTTTCATTTTGAAATTGAGTGGGTGGCAGCGTTAAAAAACTTTGTGTCACTTCTGTGGTAAGTATGGCAGAAGTGTTTTTTTGGCAAAAAAGAGCTAAAACATTTGTTGATCTTCCCATTGACCTCATATTAGCAAAAGCACTCCTTTCACCATAATATCAGCGAGTGGGCAACAATTCATGCACATTAAAATGCTGCTCACTTGCTGTGATTAGATGGACTTTTCTTAAATGGCTGCTAGCAAAGACAAATACATAAAACTAAATGCCGGTTATTGCTGTTCAGAAGGTCATGCAGCCGATTGGTAGCAGTATTCCCTTGTACAGAGCGGCGTTCTGTCAGATTTCATCTTGGTAAAGTCTCCATCAGGCTTTATGGAGACGGTCTGCATGGCAGGTTCCCACAAAATGTGTCTCAGAGGAGAACAGGCCTGACCCAAACCCACTTACAGCATTTGTTTCACCTGAATCTGGTTTTAAATGGGTAATTTAAGCTAAATATAGAAACGACTGCAAATGCATGTGGCCAGCAGCCAATCACAGACAGAGTTGGATCCAGGAAACGGCCAAAAGGAGACGAGTAGTAATTGGAATTTGGTTTACAAAAAAGCAAATTGCAGCAATGAGAGAAATCTGGCGTCAAAGTGAAAATGGGGTTTGGATCTGGTTTTATTCATGTAAGAATAGTTAGAGGATTAAGTGGGAAAAAAGTAACAATTTCAATGGAACGTGTTTTATTTAAAACAAATACTTTATTTATCACTTTTAATTGGTAATTTGATGCTTTTCCTTTGGTTCAGAAGTAGTATCTAACAGTAGTGCCTGTTTGAATAGAGCACAGCTGTATTTATCTTGTACTAAATACATGTTACCTGAGGAGCCAATAATGTTTGTCAAAGAAAACCTTGTTTTTTGGTAAAACTTAATCATTTTACACCAAAGTGTAAAGTTGACTGTCTTAAAACAAGCCTCCTGTATATCTCTCTATTGTGACTCTCTGGTTAAAGAAAAATGAAAGTTTTTCATTTAAAAAAGTAGTAGTAAAGTAAAAGTACAACCAGAATTCATACAAATGGGGCATCATATTCTAAAATATATTTTCTATTTTTGAACAAAATCAAAGATTTTAGGTGCAAAACATAGAAAATGTGGTTAAGGTCACTAAATTAGCTGTGATTCAATTCTGTTTGGTTATATTTACTATTTTACTATCTAAGACGCACCACAAACGATAAAAAAAAACTGTTTTTTTCATTACTGCTGACATTACACTACATTTGCTGCAATGAGACGATCTGTGTGACACAGGATGTCTTTTATTTTGAAAGGAAGTCATGTGAACTTCTGTCTAGTTCTTTTTTTTCTCGACTACTGTAAACCCTGGTATCCCCTACTAGTTACACAACACGTGTAACACAGTCAAATATGTACATTTAAGCCTATATATAAGACAAAAAGTATTAAAAGTTCATTGCTTACACATTGTATGTATGAAAATGAGTAAAAAGAGTGCTTTAAATATAAATCTAGCAATAAAATACTAGTACTTCCTGTATCAATTGCGGATAATCTCCTCACCTGAACATTTCATTGAAATGTCAAAAATTATTACTTAACTCTGTCATAAAAAGAAAAAAAACACACTATATTCTTCTCGGTCTGCAAACTTTAAGCTAAATCTTTTTGTTTTGTTGGTATTGGAGACAATAGCTAACTTTAAGCAGAATGAAAGTTTCTGGCACCTCTGAGATTTACATGAACATCAGAAAAGTCTTAAACACAGACAAATATAGGAGTAACTCTAGTAGATATGAAGGAAAAACATAAAATCAAAATTTTTGCTGCTGTAGTGTTTTACATTGTTCATGTACAAAGCAGCAGGAAACATATTATATTTCTAGACGAGCCAATTTGAACATTTAGTTTGAGCAGACTGTAACAACCTTATTTTTTAAATTTAAAAATCACATAAAAAAACATTGTCCTATTTTTCCTCAAACAACTAGAAAAAGCAGAAAGAAGTTAGTCCTTAGAAACACAGCGTTTCCTCTACTTACAGCTGAATAATTTATACTCAATCAGAGCTGAGAGCTTGAAGAGCTTTTCATGGCACGCAGCATTTTTAATGATTTATTTCAAAACCAGGCGAGGGGTCTCTTTAATTGTTGTTTACTGCTCGCTGTCCAACTACATGATATTTTAATGCCGCTGAGATTGTGCCTGACAGCTTTGGAAACATTTATTAAGTTGCTAGAACTGTTTTCTGTCTGGCATCATAAAACATTTAAGTTTCATTAAAAAAAACACACACATTTTAGTCAGTTTAAAGTGTAGGGAATACCAGAAACGTGCTTGTTTACTGTTGTCAGTGGGATGTTTGAGTGGAAACTGTTGAAATGTGAGAGCAAAAATGTAAATGTACTGGAAAAACGTGTAGAACCAAAAACACAGAAGATTTTTTTTGTCATTTACTTTGACTTAAAGAGGCAGTGAGAGGGTGTGAGATTCTCCATATATTTTTGTACCACTTCTGTCTTTGACCTGAAGGTTTGCCCCCTATAACTATTTATCCTCCTTGACATTTAAGTGATGTGGGCTGTGAGAAGTCTGCATACGAGTTGCTTTGAGAGAACTAAGCAGAAGCAGTCTGTCGGTGTCATTCCTACTTGTTTCCGTTCTACTCTGTCTGATTTTGTAGAGAAAGGCAAACTAACCCTGAGCTTAATGTTCGTGATTATACATTGTTTAGGCTGGATTTAATTCTATTTATTTTTTCCCACATATTTTATTTTACCCATTCATGTTTTAAATTGACCATAATGGGTTACAAATTCACCTCCACCAAAAATATAATAACCTATACAGTAATATAAATACTTACCATTACTATGAACTTAAGTCGAATTCAGTTTAGTTAGTTGTACGGAATGGCTTAATTTTTTCTCTTTTTTTATAATTTGGATGATTTTCCCCCATAAAAAACAAATTGGTTCCTCTGATGTCACCCGCACTTGGACTGTGATTGGTCAATCAGGTCATAGGGGATTGTATCTAAATGGTTTCTATTTTATCCTCCCAGTTAAATTTGTTTCTGTTGAAACATTTTAAAGAACTTTGATGAAGACTTTTTAAATTTTCTGTTCTTCAAAACCAGCAAAACACAGAGCCATTCATGTTACTGCTGTTCCAGCAGTGGATGCAGTTTATTTTTCACAAACATAGTTGTGACTGGAGAGTTTTTATATTAAATAATTAAAGTCAAAGGGAGAAAAAGGATATACTTTCACTAGGGCTTCTACAAATTATTATATTCATAGTCGACTAATCAATTATTATTTTTTCAAATTAGTTGAATAATCGGGTCATGTGCAAACTAGATGTAAAGAATCTAAACCATCAATAACTTTTAACTAACTACAAATATTGACAATTAAGATGATAATTTATTAAACTTTTAATGAATCGTGCAGCCTCCGTCTTTCATTAGCTTGTTGTATTAAGACAAAATTAAATCAAATTAAGTTAGCATCTGAAGCAAAAGAGCAATATAATCGACTATTAAATTAGTCGTCGACTATTTTAATAGTCGATTAATCGACTAATCGTGGCAGCCCAAACTTTAATTACTGTTAATTATACATAACTTTATACATGTTGTTGTTCAGCTTTCACTGATTTGCACATGCGGCAGAGACTTTTACGTTGAATACCTTTCCTGACACAACCCTGTATCTTATCCATGCTAGGAACCGGCACAGAAAGTCCTAGACTTAGATTCCCTTGTGGCTAGTTAGGCAGTACCGTGAAGGGTCTTGCCTCACCCTGGTTTCTCACTGCAACCGGCCCGTGCCGGTGCGGATGCCAAAGTCTTCACGTAACTTGAAAAATGCGAGAGGAACTCGCATTCCATCCAGTCCAGACCGGCCTCTCCAGCGCTCCACATCCGTTTCGTTGGCTTCAAATTTACGCCGGACGCCAGATCACTTTTTTTTTTATGTGAAGTTGGAGCTATTGGTGACCTATTAATGACCACTACATTTTTTCAAAATTAAGTCTATTTTCCGCTGTACTCACTGTTTTCATTGTGTTGTAACATTGTGACAACCAACCCTGGTCTCCCCTACTTTTAACACAGTCAAATCTGTACATTTAAGCCCATATAAGACTAAAGTATTGATAAATGTTCTTTGCTTACCCACTGCATGAAGACAAGTCACGCAGAAAAAGAAGTGTTGTGAATATACATTAAAATCCTATTGGAATGAGGGTTTGTTTACTAGTACTTCCTACATAAATGGTGGGTTACCGCATAAACCCACGTGAGTTTGAAGTCTTGGCAGCAGAGCCTGTGGCTGCAGCAAGACTACTGCCATCCGTAGTCAGTGTGAGTCATCGGACGTAGCCGGACCGGATGCAGGGTGAGCTCGGGGTGAGGACACACGCTGGATGAAGCTCATTGTGTACCCTGGGAAGCAAACTCAGGTTTCCCACACCCAGCCAACTGATCCATCCAGCCGTATGTAACTTTACACTGGAAATGAAATAATTCTTTTTTTTTTTTTTTTGCCCTCTGTTAACCTAGTTTGTGCTGATCAACAGGATCAGGTTAATCCAGATGTTAAATAACTGAACACGCCTAATGCACGTAATCAGCAGCAATCAGGGCGTGTCTAGCTGGAAGACGAACTGGGTAGTAGCCCCTGAAGGTTAGGCCACTGCCCTACAGGGTAAAATTAAGGCTACCTTTACGTTCTGGTCCTGCGTCACTGTTTTCTGAGGTGGATCCAATTGGAAAACAATAAGACAATTAAAAGACAACCGGTGCAAAAAGGAGCTTCAGGAGAGTTTGTATTGTGTTTTCTACGACTTGTCCGTTCATTGTCCCTTGATATACAAGCCAACACTTTTCTATTTATCATTTTAGTATCTGACTTTCTTCCTTTATTCCTCACAGTGTTGCTGTTTGGCAAAAGAAGTCGAACCCTCTTCAGAAATGACCTCACAGGGCCCCCCGTGATGACGCCCTGAGAAACACAACTTCTGTGTTCAACCTTGGCTTTGCTTGGAAACACATGCCGACTGATTGACCCATTTCAGAGGGGCACTGACACCCCAAATGTTCCCCACTGCCCCGGGACGAACATGAACTCTCACAATCATCAAGGTAAGACCTAAAAATCATTGCATGTTTGTGCAGATTTATGGTTACTGACCTTGTTTCTATAAAAGCTGCTTGTTTTAACTGTATTTGACATTTATGAGTGCTGAGATTTAAGCTAACCAGCAGTTAAGGACCATTCATAAATGATGACTTTAGAAAGTGCTCGATTAGTCACGTTGCAAAACTCCTTCCTCCTTAATCACAACCACAACTGAGGTTTGAGACTTTTTACTTCTTCAGATCGACCATGACAAAAGACCAGTTCTTTCCTCCTTTCTGCTCTTGATTTGTTTAGTGAATCATTTCAAGAGGAACCAAATCCCAGCTGGTCGTTTCTTGCTGTGCTATTAATGGCCCCGGTGCTTGCATCAACCTCTTGTCTGTTGAACTGTGGTTGGGTTGGGAGCCAAAAGCATTTGCGTCAGCAGCAAAGTTTTAGGTCGTCACATCGAGGGGAATGCTGGCACAGGCCAGAGGTATCTGTGATTTGTGTCATCGTGTTCCTCTTCGTAACTTTTTCAATGCATCTGGTTACATAAGGGAAACTCTGTGTGGGCTTTTACTTTTTTTTCTTTCTTTTCATGTCCGAGCCTGCTCTGTTCATTTCTCAGAATGTGTTTATTCACTTTGAGGGTTTAAGCAGATCTAGTCTAGTGTCAAGTTTTGGATATTAATTGTAAATAACTTGTTGATAATATCATTGGATTTGTGGGATAGATCCTCTTGTGAGTTGCACAGGACTTTTTTTTTGCCTGACTTGAACTCGTGTGGCTGCATGTTGGCTCTTCTGCATTTTTGAACTGATTTCTCACCTTCCAGTCAAAGCGAGAACACACAGGAGAAAACTCTCACCCTCAACACCTCCTTTCCTTGGTTTACTCTCCAGCACAAGCAACCGCTGGCCTGTCCTGGCTGAGAGGCGTCCTGCATTAATGAATCGCAGCAACTCCCTTGTCTGGAAGTGAAACAGAGAGGAGGCGTCTGCTGCTGGAGGCTACAGGGAGAACGCTAAAAATGCAGAATAATCAAAAGGGTGGAACCAATAAGCAGTTGATTTAATGGTGGCTGATCGTCTATGGGCCTTTAAGGAAAGTAGAAAAGCACTATACAAGTAGTATATGCCGTTTAAGGCTGCCACGATGCTACGTTGACTATTAATACTTAGACATTTTTTTTCCCCAAAAACTATGGTCCGTGCTTTGTAACGCTGCATCTGCCATAGTCTTTGACACACATGCGCAGTAGTGCTAATCCGGGTCAGTAGTGATGTCACAGAAAGTTATAGGAAGACTAACGGAGCTTGAAAAAAATAAAAGACAAACGTCTCCAATGCAATATCTGCAGCACATTATGACTGAGTATGAAAATATTTGAGTCGGCGAGACCAAAGCTATTGTGTAAAATAGTTCCTTTGTTTCAGATGCCGACCTCATTTGATTTAAGTTTGTTTTTATGCCAGAAACAAATTAATGAAAGAAGCTGCGTGATTCATTAAAGGGTTAATTGTCTTTATTTTGAGTTAGCATTTAGCTTCAGGTTTATAGCTAATGATGGTTAAGATGTGTGTTTTACATCCAGTTTACGCACAATCTGATTAGTCGACTAATCTGGGAAAAAAATGGTGATTAGTCGCCTATTGAAATAATCGTTTGTGGCAGCCCCAACACCATTTACCATTTAGTTAAGATTATGGCCACCTTATTTTCTGCATCACTAATGCTTTTACGTACTTTTCTGTGTCTCGTTATGTGGCATGCACCCAGTGTGATGTCATCCTAAAAGCTACCTCGTAGTTCCTTAACAGAATTCTCTAAAAACAGCATGAGGACAACACAGCAGTGAGACACAGCAACTCACTGAAATGTGGTCAGATGAATGCAGTCTCATTAAAACAACTTTTAACCTGATATTCATTGCTTCTCATCGTTTTCCCGTCAATCCTTATGTCATAAACACTTCTTAGCTGTTGCCTCCTCAGTAACCGCCTTGCATGTCTCTGCTGTACCAAAGCAGCATTGAAAGTGTTGCACCTGACGTTGAAAACTGGTCAACGAAATATAAAGTTTAAACAAGTATACTGTCCTGACAGGGACTCTAAAGTGTAGGACTTCCATTATTCCATACCAATAGGTGATTTTGTTTACAAGCTTTGGTTTGAAACAGGAACAGACCAAATTCAAGGTTCCAGACTCAATCTGGACCGAATTTAGCGGATAAAATGACATTTTCCAGTCTGAACACACCCTAAGAGTGAAAAACTATATGTATTTTCTACAGAATAACACTAAAGCTTATGTGACATTTTTAAACTTTTAAAAATTCAACATTTTAATTTCTTTTTTTTGTTACCACATTTTTTTAACGACTTCTTCCAGTTATAATCACTAACGTCACTCAGACCTGCTTCTATCAAAGCTGTCAGTGGTAGATTAGATGGTCCAGGCCACGAAAAAATAATCTTCAAAAGGAGAGCTTAACACCTGCTGGCCCCATGACGGCTCTTCATTTGTGGATGGCAGGGAAAAGGCTGGAGTGTTAATTGTTGGGCTTTAGTCAAAAGTTTGAGATTTTTTTATGAAGCAAAATTCATCTAAAAAGAGCACATAGAACCAAGAACCAAAGATATTTAACAGACACACTCATAAATGCGTTTGTGCGTGACAGAAATGCTATTATTGCTCTGCAGAATGCTCCTCGGGGGGGAGATGGATGGAAATCAGAGTAAATTCCGATAAAAACGAAACCTTTTAAGGCAGACAATGAAAGCAGCAGTAGATAAATCGAATTACAGCTTCATCATTGTCTTCCTCTTCACTGATATTCAGAATATTCAATTCCAGTAATTGCATTTTCAAAAGTTCCAGTGTGGTCTTTAGAGGAATTTCTTGAGCTGGAATAAAAAAAACGGAGATGAGTTTTGGTTTGTCCTAAAAAGAGGGTTTTTATTTCCAATCTGCTTGCTAAAAACTTTCCTAAATCTTCTGGCGTTTAAGCCAGTAAGTTGGAATGCTTGGAAAGCTTTCCCTCTGAGGGGGCAGATCTGTGGCAGCTGAATCTTGAAACTATTTTTAATGACAAGAAGTGGTGCTAAATATAACCAGCGAGGTTGTGGAGCTTGTTAAATAGTGAGATTTAGAACCTGGAGATTAACCCAAAAGAACTGACATCTACTGCAAAGATTAGGGCTGAAATTAGACTCCTTTTGAAGCTCGGATGCACGCAGAGGAGATTCCCTCTGCAGATGTTGCCTCACATCTGGCTGTCAGGTGTGATCTGCAGGTCAAGCGGGGACAGCAGGGGAGAGGGAGGAAGGTCCGGCGGGTCTCTGAGGACATAATCCTTCTCTGCAGCAAACAAAATCACAAGTTCACAGCGGTTACACAATCGCTGTGAGGAGGGGCTCAGCTCTTCCAACTGGAATGAACTTTTTCAGGGATTAATCCAGAGAAAAAAGCTGCTGCAGAGGTTTGATGGACAGTCCCAGCAGGTTTGTCCTCATGTTACCACTGAACTGATGTGAGGATTTGCATGTTGAATGCCCATCTATGAACACCGACTCGGGTCAGTGGGTGCATGAAGGAAAATCTATTTGTCATTATGATGCACTCCGATCATCTTTTGATCAATTGAAAAGTGTTCCCAAAGGCACCAATTATATTTACTGTAGTTTTAGCCAAAATCAAAAAGCCTGTGTTGTTTTCTAGGACATAGTTTCTGCAGAGCATCCTCAGAAATTTGCCTCTGAGTTGTGCTTCATTTCCCATCATCCTTTGGTTTACACTCTCCTCTATGGAGAGGAAATGTATTCATCCGATTTGTGCGTGCGTAAGTCTTTATTTGTAACTAATACTATCCATTTTGTGCGTAACTTTTTGTACTTGCAGTTGTGTTTTCACATGTACAAAAAAATTCTAATTACATTTACACATGCACACCTTTAAATTACAACAGCTGAAAGCTAACTACACAAATCTTAAAAAAAAATTACCCACCAATCACCTGATACACACAAACACACAAAAACCGCATTTACGCATAAATCTGATGTGAGACGATGCGTTTAAATGCTGCTAGAATGCTCGGTCACCAGAGTTTTCTTATCAGCCGCTTTGTACTTAGATTGTGAATAATATCTGGTAAAAACTTGACATTTTTCCACTTTCTTAATCAGATATGGCTAATAATTAATATAAGAAGTCTAAAAATGCGTTTTTAAAACGCTAAAATTTCTCTATTCTCATCGCTTCCTCTTGGTTAAGCTTTCCCTGCAGCGCCTTCACCACGGACGTCCTCCGTGAACGCTGGCTCAGGCGGCACAATTTGTGTGTAAATGCAGCTTTGAGTTTGTGTATCAGGTGATTGGTGCGTAATTTTATAAGATTTATGTGTAGTTAGTTTTACAGCCATGTTTGACAGAAGCGTTGCTTATTAAAACCCGCCCCTCAATGAATGGATCGTCAACAAGTGAATGCATACGAATGGAGCAGAGCAGGAAACTCGTTGCCAGCGGATTGCAAATTTTAGGTAACAACAACAAATCTATACAAAAAACTATTTTCTTTTCTGCTCCTGATTTACAATTTGAATAAAGAAATATATTGTAGTTTCAATCTTAATTTTCTCTATCTATATCAGAGGTCTGCAACCTGCGGCTCCAGAGCCACGTCTGGCTCTTCTACTCCTCCATTGTGGCTCTCTGGTTAAAGAAAAATACAACGTTTTGACCTTAAAAAAGTAACTGTAAAGTGAAAAAACAAAAATAAGTAAAATACATTAAACTTATCACTCTGCGAGCCTTCAAAGCACAGTAGCCATAGTGGTTCGATAATCAAGAACTAAATATTTTGAGAAATTTCAGAATGTTAAGTGTGCCTCATGGTTAAAAAAATACGGGCAATTAGCTCTGTTTTAATTTTAGAAAGTTAGGTTTGTGATTTTCTGGCTAAAAAGCACCACAAACGTTTAAAAAATGTTTTTTTTCTTTGTAGCTGACATTACTCTACCAACACCTAGATTTGCTTCATCAAAATGATCATATGTGACACAGGAAGTCTTTTATTTTGAAAGGCAGTCTTGTGAACCTCTGTTAAAAGTTATGAACTGTTTCATATTTGGGGGGGGGATCTATTCTCTCGAAAAGTTTGTTTAGTTAGTGCCAAAAAACACTTGTGTTTTTATATTTCTCATAAAAATAGCAATAACATAAATATAAAGTCTTATTTTTCTAAAAGATTTGTGGCTCTTTCCCGGGTTGTGGTCGGTTAGAAATCGACCCAAATGGCTCTTTAAGTGTTAAAGGTTGCAGACCCCTGATCTATATCATCCATCATCGGAAAAATGCAACAAGAATATGTTAAAAACACCAAAAACACAATTTTCATTCAATTGGATCTTTGAAGAAATGTACTAAAATGTGCCTTTAGAAAGAGACGGTGACATTAAAGAAATGGGTTTAAGGTTAAGGTTTTTTTTTCTTTTTTTTTGCCCTGTTTGCAGCACAGCCAGGCAGCAGCAGGAAGCTCATTACTGCAAGGATTCTCCTTCAGTCTTTTTGCTTCTGAGCTGCTCAGAAGATCATGATTGAGGACATTCGTTGCCTGCCTTGCAGAGTTGCTGGTTAATCTCTAAGTCATCCACTCTTGGAAACTGGCTCTCGGCAGGTAAAAAAATCAGCAAACCTGCACAAGTTGCGTAAATCGTAGGTTGTTAAATGTATTTTACAATTATTTATGTGAAAGGTGCATTAATATTCAGATAGTTTTTTTTTTTTAAGTCACAATAAAAAAAAAAAAAAAAAATATTGTCTCTGGTTCTGTTTTGGGATAAATCGCAATACGTATCGTACTGTGACGTGTATCGCGATATGTAGTATTTTCAATAATCCCCCCAGTCTAAAGAAACAAACACCATTTAGACACGGCGTTTATTGGAGATCTGCATTAATTAGAAACCAGCAACTATTGAAAGATGTAAGTTTTGTCATTTTAGATTTAAGCTCAGAGAGGTTTTCAACTCTCCCTGCTTCACATCCTCCAGCTGCCTTTTCAGCATCTGTGAGAAATTCTCTAAACTGGATAAAACTCTGCAATCAGGGTACAAAAAATAATAATTCTATAGTTGGCTATTTTCAAAATAATTTTAAAAACACAGCGCTGATTATGCAGGATTTCTGCATAAATGCTCTAAATGTAAAAGGTAAAAAACCCTGTGAGGTGGGGAAGGTTTCCGTCTGAGCTGTGTGAAGACACGGACATTTTCACCTTGTTTTGGATAAACATGCTTGCTATTTTGGATTTTCGGGGATAAACGAGTGGGTGGTTGTTTTTCTAAATGCCAAGTATATTTTTCAGGTATAATTAGCCACAGTCAGTGAACTTTAAAGATCTCTGAACTTTTAAAACGGGCAAATTAAGATTAAAACGTAAACAGCCGGCGCTTGGCTGGGTGATTTTCTTCTTATTTATTTCTTTTTTTCGAGAACCAGATCTGAAAAAGAAGGAGGAAGACTTTAGTTTACATAGAAATCATTTCTGTAAATGTAAAGACTTATTATTGGAATTAATCTAATAAACAATCTCCTCCCCTGCAACGACTGAAAGAGGATTAACATTTTTCTTAGAATGCTTGAATGCTATGAGGTGGAGTGCTTCACTGATTGAACTCTTTTTATATCAATCTGTGCTTAAAATTAGAATTGTGTTGAGTGGTTTGATATTCCACCCTAATAAGAAAACTCTTGAGCATGTTGGGTCTTTGCAAATTCTTCAAATATTTCATTTTTAACCTGAAATGACCAACGACTTTATATAAAGTGATGCTATTTACTGAAGAGACGTCTACTAACATCCAGTCTTCAGGGGTTGATGACGTCTGAAAGAGTTCATTTTTATCTCATGTCAGTGTGGAGGAATGTTGGCTCCTCTTCTTTGAAACCCCCATGTCCGTCTATTGAG
Organism: Oryzias melastigma; assembly: GCF_002922805.2. Lineage (NCBI taxonomy): Eukaryota > Metazoa > Chordata > Actinopteri > Beloniformes > Adrianichthyidae > Oryzias > Oryzias melastigma. The sequence continues at coordinate 23,086,041 of NC_050532.1, forward strand.
GTTTGTAAGCATTCATGCATCTGCAGCACTGCAAGGCTTTCTTTTTTTCTTCGTCTCCTCATTGTTTTGCTCGTATGCTCTGAGATTAAGATCACTAATAGCGTGTGAGTGTTGCAGTAATCAAATTTTATTCAAGCCTTTGCTGTTAAGATAGTCTCAAATTTGCCTGAGGGAAAGCTCTGGTATACAGAGGAGATTGCGGTCACAGTAGGATGTTGAACTGTGTGGCTGTAAAACAAGCCCAGATCGTCAAACCTCAAACAACAGCTCATCAGCAGAAACATCTCGAACCAACCAGACAGAATAGAACCAACTGTATAGTAGATAATAGATGCTTGTGCTGAGAAAGAGGAAAACCAACCGTACATTTGGTTTCACATGTTTGTATTGAAGGAGAAAGAACACAATGTACAGTTGGTTTCAGACTCTTCCATTGAAGAAGTTTCAGATGTTTCACATTTGTATAGAAGAAGCAAGAACCAACCGTATTGGTGGGTTCAGATCCTTGTATTGTAAAACAAATAAAACAAACCGTACTGTTGGTTTGAATAGAACCAACGGTACTGGTGGTTTCAGATCATTGTACTGTGAAACGCATAGAACCAACGGTACTATAGGATTCAGATCATTGTTCTGTGAAACGCATAGAACCAACGGTACTGGTGGTTTCAGATCTTTGTACTAAAAAACGCATAGGACCAACTATACAGTTGACCTCACATGGTTGTATTGAATAAGAAAGAACACATTGTACAATTGGTTTATGGTCCTTGTACTGTAAAACAAATGGAACCAACCGTACTGGTGGTTTCAGATCCTTGTTCTGCAAAATGCATAGAACCATCCATATTGGTGGTTTCAGATCCTTGTACTGTAAAACAAATAGAGCCAACCGTACTATAGGATTCAGATTTTGCAAAACGCATAGAACCAATCGTAATCTTGGTTTTAGATTGTTGTACTGTAAAATAAATAGAATCAACCGTACTGGTGGTTTCACATGCTTGTATTGAAGGAGAAAGAACACAATGTACAGTTGGTTTCAGACTCTTCCATTAAAGAAGAAAGTACTAATCATAGCATGAGTTTCAGATGTTTCACATTTGTATAGAAGAAGCAAGAACCGACCGTATTGGTGGGTTCAGATCCTTGTATTGTAAAACAAATAAAACAAGCCGTACTGTTGGTTTGAATAGAACCAACTGTACTGGTGGTTTCAGATCATTGTACTGTGAAACGCATAGAACCAACGGTACTGGTGGTTTCCGACCTTTGTACTGTGAAACGCGTAGAACCAACGGTACTATAGGATTCAGATCATTGTTCTGTGAAACGCATAGAACCAACGGTACTATAGGATTCAGATCATTGTTCTGTGAAACGCATAGAACCAACGGTACTGGTGGTTTCAGATCTTTGTACTGTAAAACGCATAGAACCAACTATACAGTTGACCTCACATGGTTGTATTAAATAAGAAAGAACACATTGTACAATTGGTTTAGGGTCCTTGTACTGTAAAACAAATGGAACCAACCGTACTGGTGGTTTCAGATCCTTGTACTGTAAAACAAATGGAACCAACCGTACTGGTGGTTTCAGATCATTGTTCTGCAAAACGCATAGAACCAACCGTAATCTTGGTTTTAGATTGTTGTACTGTAAAATAAATAGAATCAACCGTACTGGTGGTTTCACATGCTTGTATTGAAAAAGAAAGAACACAATGTACAGTTGGTTTAGGGTCCTTATACTGTAAAACGCATAGAACCAACCATGCTGGTGGTTTCAGATCCTTGTACTGTAAAACGCATAGAACCAGCTGTACTCTTGGTGTCAGATGTTTGTACTGAAGAGAGAAAGAACACACTGTATTGTCAGTTTTAGATGTTTGTACTGATATGAAGGTGGTTGACATCAAACCAATTCGCTTTGCTCTCGATTGAAAATGTTTTTTTTTTTTGTTTCCGGCAATCTTTGTTTTCTTTTGTGTTTCCATGAGCTTTGACATTTAACAAGCCAACCAAGACCTGTATCTCTTTACTTCATTTCACACAATGGCAGCAGAGCCATCATTAGTGTGTGGATGGGTAAATAGAACCGTGAATATAAAATGCTTTAATCAGACACTATAGCTATATCTATGCCTTTTTTTAATTCTTATTTTTTTTCAGAAAGTGTTTAAGATGAAACTTACTATAAAATTTAAGTCTCATATTCGTCTTTGCAAATCTCTTGTATCTTGCTCTTTCTCTAGGCTATTTTCTTCTGGACATTACAAACCAACAATCTTCTGTTCTTGTTGAAAAAATGCATAAATCCTCTTTAATAATGTATCAGTTATCGATGATCAGCAGCATCTATCTTGCTGCTTTGTCTAGCATTATAGACTGTGGTTTTTCACTAGTATTTCTGCATTTTGTCTTGTTTTTTGCTAAAAGGTTCTGAGGTAATAAATATTTTTGGACAATATGGAGCATTTATTTTTGTTGTACCCAACAGCAGCCAATAAACTGATTATTCCTCACAGCTGTACAGCATGCAATACACTAGAGCATTAACAGATCTAATACAGAGTAGACGTTGCAGGAAACTGCAAAGGTTTTGTCTTCTCTGCACTATTGAAATGTCGCTGTTGGTTTGTGGTCACACTCAGAGCTCTGAAAGCTAAAGACGGCTAATGAGAGCTAATAAGAGTCTTGACTTTAGCCACAAAACAAGTGCCCCCCTCCCTTTTATGAAATCAAGACATGCTGACTCGATATGAAATGCTTGCAAAAAGGACTGTGTGAATGTTTATGTGACCTGACAGAGATGCAGCATCAGAGCACTGTCTGTACCAGACAATTGCTTTGTTTCCTGGATTTCTATTTAAAAAATTATAATGAAATAGAACCTCATTGGAATTTGGATTGACTTGTTTTGTTTTATTTTTCTTTCTTTAATAATACCAGAGATGTCGCCAGTGACACCTAAATAACAGTTAAAACTCTTTGACATCGAAACTTTTGAACTAATCAATGTAACTCCAGCAAATAAAGCTCCAATGTTAAAAGCTTAAATTATACATTTTTTTTACTTTTTCATAAGTAAAAGAGGATCGATGGAAAGAAAAACCAAGACAGGAAGTACAAGGCTCTTAACTAACTTTAGTTAAAACACATTATTGCTATGCATTGCCGCCTTATAGTCTTTACAATAATTGCAGCGCATTACATTACGGGCTTTACTGCTCAAACCGTTCTCTTGGGCATGACTACACCAGAAGTAGATTGTAGTATTTCATGCCTCAACACCCCAATGCCTCCATGTATAGTTTACTAAATTATCAGGAAAAGCTAAACTATCAGTTTCACAAGTATTTCTCTTCTTTAAAATGTGAAACTGTCTATTTTTTTTATCTCTGCCCTCACACTCTGCACTGAAATTCCTATTAAAACAGTTGTGAATTATTTAATGTCAGTAAAATAAGGCAAAAACAGTATTTATTACATCATAAAATCAATTTCACAAAACCTCAAACTGCATTTTCAGCTACTTTTTTTTCTCTTTTCTCCTTATAGTAACGTCTTCTTCGAGTGCTGTCAAAAAGTAAAATGTCATCAAACATAATATTACTGCACAATGCACTGGCTGTCATATTATTAATAGCTGTCATATATATATATATATATATATATATGGGTGGGAAAACAACAAAATATAATTTGAAAATACTTCTAAATAAAAAGATGACACTTTAGTTTGTTTAAAGACATAAATGCACCACTGGTTTGATAGAGGCTCAAGTGAAACAACCACATTTACACAATAAAAGCCCCACACCCAATAACTGGATCAAACAGTTTTCTTCGCTCGTGTACCGGCCCGTTTTCTGTTCGTTGTTTGCAGTACCGCTGACATCCCTATGAGTTCAGTGTTCAGTGCTGTTCCGTGTACATGTAGTTTTGGGGGACAAGCTCCATATTACAATCAGTGTTCAAAAAAATGGAAGCAAAATGGATTGGTTGTGGCACAGTGCAGCTACCTGACGGCGCCGTAGGGCTTTTGAGTGACCTGCTCAGACTGACTAGAATGGTTTCTAATCAAAGTGCTAACACTAAATCTTGATTACTGGAGTAAAAACGTGTTCAGTAACACCAAATCTTAAGAATTTCTTATGGACAAACACATACGTTACTTAAGGAAGGTAGGACCTCTGATCTGTCCCCTTACCCATCCCTGCTGGTGGGAACCAGGCCCTCGGCAATGTTCCCTGTCCCCTGAGTTCTGGCATTCTGGACCTGGCGGCTCTCTTTCCACCCAGGGGGAGGGATCCCTGAGCTCTCTGGTCCTTGCTCTCGAGCACTGGGACTCTCCAAAATGTGTGAGCCTGGTTGGGCCATGTTCACAACGCTCTTTGGGGACCCCACTTCCCTTCCTCTCTCCTGGCATCTTATGCCTGGGGTTAGGGTGGGGGGATGTCCAAAACTCTCGGGTGGTTGCAGGCTTTTACAGGGGTGGGGCCCTGTGCAGGGCCCCTTGGCACGGCCTGCGGGCTATTCTTCTGGCTGGGCCAGAGCTTGCACTATCTGTCCTCCTGTGTCTTCCTGCTCTTTGGCATTGGGGGCCCATGTGGCTGCCGTGATCGCTGATGCTTTCTTTTTTTTTTATTACTACCTCAAATCTCGTGGCACACAAGAGCAACTTCAGGTTTTTAATTGGTTGCACCATTAAGAAATTAGGTCGCATGTGCAGCCAAATTAGTCCCACTCGAAGGCTCTAAAGTAGAAGTTCACATTGAGACATAATGCCACAAAGACCTTTAACACTACAAGGGGGGGCTCTTTAGAGAACTGATATTGCTTAGCAAAAACTTTTTGTTTGCAAAAGTGGAAGTTTTGTACTTGTTGCACATTTCTCTATTTTTAGAAGTACAAGAAGACATGGAATAAACTCCTTCTTCAAACTAAAATGGAAACTTCACAACTCAAATCTGGAAATGAGAGTCAAATAGCTTTTAAATTTACATTTAAATAGTGTGGAATCTTGACTGGAGTCAGGTTTTAATTGTTTATTTGTTGTCCTTTTCACATTTTTACTCTTTTTCTTTTGGGCAATCCCGTTTGGGGTCACCACCTCATCCTCTGTCACGCCAGCCTCGCTCATGTCCTGTTTCACACAACCTATAGTCTGTGACTAATTGTCGGCAAATAAACCATGCCTTCAGTCTGTGTTCATTGGCACTATAAATAGTTAGGATTTATGCACCGCCTCTCACAAATGTATTATATTTGTAGAACAGAGGAGATTTTGTCGAAGGCACAGATCTAAACAGGGCCCCCCAAACTCCTTTGTGTTTACCAGACATTCATGCCAAAGAACTCATAAACAGACGATACAAGACCTATAAACAAACGTATAGGCCGGGGACAAACAAATACATTCTTAAAAATGGAAGAAAATGATATTTACTTGTCTGTAACAGTGTAGAAGCTGTGATTATCATTGGATACACAGAATTCAGACAATAGCTCTAATCTGGGAAAAGTCTGCCACCCCTGCTGTCTTGTCTGGTAACACTCAGTAAATACTTCCCACAACCTCATGAAAGAGTTTGATGGGAACTGAATGACTGAATGTTACCATGATCTTAAAGACTCTAAAAATTCATCCAAAATGTTTAAATTTTCTGGAAGAGTAAAGCATGTATTTAAAATGTAATCGGTTTGATAGCAACAGAGAGTGAATCTGTAGCTTTCCATTTGGTCAAAACTGACCTTCTAGAGCTACACTTTTAGTAAATTTACATGTATTTACAATGATGACGTGGATTTTCCAGAATCAGCTTCTACGACATTGTCATGTTGTGCAGTTGTTGGTCTCATACTCTCAGTTTTGCCTATAGAACTAGTAATTGTACCAAACTTTCCCCCATTTGTGTTTGTATGCGCTTTAGTTGAGTTTTTGGCCTCAGTGGCCTAAAACGCATTTGAATATTTTTCTTTCTTACAATGAATTCTAAATACTGTGACAGACTAGCGACCTGTCCAGAGTAAACCCGTCTTCGCCCATCAGTAGCCGGGTTAGGTTCCCGCTACCCTGAAAGGGAAAAACCGGACAGAATAAATGAATGAATTCTAAATATTTCTTTCAAAAATTATTAGATTGTGGTTTATCTCAATTTTTCTGTCATTACTTTTAAAAATATCCATCCATCCATCTTCTTCCGCTCATCCAGGACCGGGTTGCGGGGGCAGCAGCCTGAGCAAAAGTACCCAGACTTCCCCCGGCCACTTCCTCCAGCCCTTCTGGGTGACCTCGAGGTGTTCCCAGCCGAGAGACGTAGTCTCTCCAGCGTGTCTTGGGTCTTCCCCCGGGCCTCCACCCAGTGGGACATGTCCGGAACACCTCCCCAGAGAGGCGTCCAGGAGGTTTCATCCCACAGATAAAATGGCAACAGTGTTTGATGGGAGAATCCGACTGGCAAAATCTTTTCAAACTTTATCGACTTTGGGACAAGGACAAGTTGTTCTCGAGAGTATCCTATCCCGGACAAGCCCCCAATCATCTATGACTGAATGAGATAAGACTTTATCTGTCTTAAAGTTGGACAATTTCCATAGTGGTGTTGTAGCAAAAAATAAACTAAAAGAAAACCTTGAAAAACAAAATAAAGGACAGTATTCCAAAACCACTCGGATCAGATTTTATGAAAGGAGATTTATTATACAGATAATATTTACAACTGTTTACTAACAAATGTACAAATCCAAAATAATGTTAAGCAGCTCAGATACAACAAAGGAATCAGCCAAGTGGGCAATGCTCAAAGCGAAGTGGAGATCAGCCAAGTGCGCTCCTCCTATGCCAAAGGTCCTCAGCCTTCTAATCTGGCTCCATCTGATCAGCCCCGCACAAAAAGCTGACCTCAATCAACTGGCTTCAATCAGCTGCTATCATCAGCTGGTTAAGGCTGGCGAGTTCCAAAAAAAGAATAAGACTAAGTTGCACAAACACACACAAAAAAACAACAGATGAAGTTCACACTATTAGATCAATTTAATTCTCAAAGCATTTTTCTTTTAATTTAAACTTGATAAAATACCATGATCTTATTTGATGGATTATTCTTATTTTTTTTCCAAATAATGCTGACTAATCAAAAATGAAAAAGTCAATTTTAGGATTATAGTCAACAACTTAAATAATAATGAATTGCATCTCCAATTTTTTTTTTTTACCGCTTGGTCCGATATTGGAGATTTTTTTTGTTTCGGCTGAGACCGCTTTACGTACCACGACCCTTCAGCTCCTTTATGACCCAAAGAAAATGTAAAAGAGACCACCTTTTATCTCCACTGACAAAGGTCATGCTCGCTAGATGCAGGCCCCTTAAACTGTAGGCCCTTTTGTCAGAACGATCACAACAAACAAGCGAGGCATTCTCATCTTTGTGCTGGTGTGCTTGCTCTGCATCAAAACAAGCGTGACTATATTAATTGTAATTAGGGAGAGAAAATTGCCATTGGGGCTGAGCCAACTGTTGCTGGTGAATAGCATTTTTTTTTTTTTAAGTGGTTGTCTGTCGGCGCATCTATCTATCCAGGGCAGGCGCAGTCACATGCCTGTTTAACCTTTTAGGTGAACGATGAGGCTGACACTTCATGAGACAGTGCTTCTGAATGTAACGGTCAAAGGCCGTGGTTGTAGGGTGCTTAGTCATATTATTAATACATTAGTGAGTGTTTCAGGAGGTTTATTCTTCCCTTGTTCAGATGCTGCTTGATATGCATGATTCATTTGGACATTTCATGGCCTGTGTAGCATCCTGCTGCCTCAAACATGCAAGACTGGCTAAGAGAAGCTGTAAACAGTGTTCCTGTTCAGTAAAACCTGATGCCCCTTATCAGACGTTTATAACCATACTAATTTCAATTTATTACAGACATTTATTTTGAAATTTTAGATTCCTGTCTGCCTTTTAGACTCTCTTCTGTGTCAACGACATTTTGCAACCTGAGAAAAAATAATAGAAACAGCGAAATACACCCAAAAACTGACGTACCAAAATACTGGTCTTCTTAACCATTACACCAGAAATACACCAATGATAGATAATATCAATGTACAACAGAGTATTAAGGTCAGAAGAGCAAAAAAAGTTTTTGATTAGAACTTTAGATCTCATAAATTTACGAGTGAAAATTTGTAACTATTAAATTACAAGGATAAAGTCATATATTTATGTCTTTCCTCTCCTAAATTTACACGTTTTCAAGGTGTAAATATGACTTTAAAGTTATACACTTTATGAGAAAAAAAGATACATTTAAGAGAAAAAAATCATAAATTTACAATAAAAAGTCAAAAAGTGACAAAAAAGTCATATTTACTAGAAAAGAAGTCATACATTTATGAGAAAAAATGTCTTGAATTTACAAGGAAATATCAAAGTTTTGACAAACATGTTGTATATTTACCAGAAAAAAAGTCATACATATATAAGAAAACATTTCTTAAACTTAGAAAGTTACAACAAAAATGTCATATATGTTCACAAGAAAAAAAGTGATACATTTGAGAAAAAATACAGAAACTTACAAGAAAAGTCAAAAAGTGCTGAAAATAATGTCATTTACGAGAAAAAAGGTGAAACATTTATGAGAAAGGCAAAGTTACGACAAACGTCATATATTTGTGTGAAACAATGTGATACATTTACAAGAAAAAGGCATAAATTTACTAGAAAAATATTCTTACATTTACAAGAAAAAGTAAAAAAGTTACAACAAAAATGTCATAAATTTACAAGAAAAAAAGTGACAAAAAATGTCATATTTACGAGAAAAAAAAGTGAAAAATTTATGGGAAAATCTTAAATTTACAAGAAAGACAAGCAGTTACGACAAACAAAAAAGTCTTAAATTTACGAGAGTCAAAAGGTTACAACAAAAATGTCACATATTTAAAAGAATCATAGTGATAAGTTTATGAGAAAATAGGGATAAATTTACTAGATACATTTTTTTTTTAATTTATGAGAAAACGTCAAAAAGTTACAACAAATAAGTAATAAATTTACAAGAGAAAAAAAAGTCATAAACTAATGATTAAAAACAAAAAGATATTGTGATCATTTGCAGAAAATGAAATAAGTGGTCAGCAAAATCGCGATTAATTAATTAATCGTGATTAATCGCGATAGTTCCCCTAGGTTTATGATTAATTCATTTTTTCAATCGATTCCCAGCACTAAAAATGTACTAAGTAAAACGCTGCAATTAATTGTGAGTAATCACAACCGTAAAGTGTGATGAATTTGATTAATTTTTTAATTAATTGACAGCATTCATTAAAAATAAATGTTCTAAATGTACAGTTTTGTGTGTGATTTCATGTTGAAATTATTTGCAGATAAGTGGTCATTGTAAGAAAAAAAAGATAATTGTGATTAATCGTGATTAATCGCAATAATCGCGATTAAATTTTTTTCCCCCCAGTTTGCGATTAATTTGTTAATTTTAAAAAATGGATTCCCTTTCCTAATAATAACTAAGTAATAGCTGAATATTCTCATTAGAATTCTTTGGGATTTTGTCTTCTTGGAGCTAGTCGGTACTTCCTGTTTAGAACGCCAGTCACAGTTCAGTTCTCATATACAATCAATTATCTAATTCCAAACAATATTAAAGGTGCAAGTTTTTAAGTCCATTTAGTTGCTTTAATAGTTGATCCTTTACTGAATTCAAAGCTTACAATCCTAAACACACACACACAAACACACACAGAGACACACACGTCTCTGCATTTCCTTCAGTCCAACGATTTATTTCTAATTACCGGGTGTAAGCTCAGAACTTCCTCTGAAAGGCTCCATATTAGAAACCAAATCTTATAATTAACCCATCCTCTCACATGAAAGCAGTGGCAGTGCTCTGCCTTTCAGAGGCCCGTGTTGACGCTGCTATCATCTAAGAACAGCCCTCCCCAGCGCTGCCTCTTCAAATACGCCAGCAGTTTAGGGAAAGATGAGCTGCTAATGGGCTGCTTACCAGTGGAGAGGAACCGAAGAGACTGACCCTGGGGGTTTTCTGTTTCCATGGGTTGTCTTTGGGAAAGGAAAGGAGTGAGATTCACTGTCATGGCGGCTGCCTTTTCTCTTTTGACTGGAGACCATAACAATCGTTTAAAACAAACATGTTGATCAATTTTTCACTCATCAATTGATATCTACAAGCTAAATAATTTGTCGTACATGTTTTTTGACTGAAGAATATTCTCTATTCTCAGCAGCACTTGTGTGAAACTTTGCCGTCCCGCCTTTTGTTGCCTTTTCTAACTGATCCAGGGAGTTTAGCTGTGGATTAGTGCTGCTAAAGGAGCCTGTTGACATCAGATGGCATGGGAAATATGAATCCACACGCACTCTGTGACGGAGCTTAAGGCAAACCTGCAATGGGCACGTAGAGAGATGGGGAAAAACAAATAAACTAAGCCCACAGTAAGTATCCTCACAGTTGGCTTATTCCCACAGACATTTGGCTGAGACGGAAGCGGAATATGAGCCAGTCTGGTTATCAGGAAAAGACTTGATCAAATGCTTCTAAATGTAACAATGCAAATATGAACTTGTGACACATTTAAAGCCATAAAATTAGCAAATAAACACCCTAATGTGACGTCAATAGTCTTTTTTTTTTCGATATTGTATTTTTGGTAGTTTGGTTTATTTTCCTTCACATTTCCATTTGTTTCGGATGTCCAGAGCAAATATTAAAACAACTTTAGCATCGCATTGTTGTATAAACTCTTTCCTAAACCATTGATTGAGTCAGTATTATTACCAATAATCCTTTGCTGGGGTTGACTGGATGTGCAGCTCCAACACTCCCACACACTGCTCTGTTTGCAGACCGATTGCTTTTCAGCTATTGTTTCATTTTCAGCAGCCGCACAGATCAGTGCACAGAGCAGGCAGCAGCTGCTGTTGATTGTTGTTCTGCTGGCTGTTTTCATCATGTTAACTTGAAGTATTAGCTGCTTGCTAATGAGGCATAAACAAGGAACAGTTAGCACCGACTCAACATCTTAACCCCTGAAAGGCTGCCGTTGCTCTGCCAGGTTTGGCTTGTTTTGCGGACTTGTAAGCATAGTTGTAAAATAATTCTGCAGATTATTGTGCAGCCTAGACATTAAACAATTATTGCAACCATCAGTTTTCTATTTCTTTGTAATAATTATTGCCAAAGATCGCTTTGCAACAACTAGGAAGCAAAAAAAGAAAGTCTTCAGTTCATAGTTTATATGCTAAATAAATGTATAAAAAGTCAAAGTTGGCAAATGTTTCCAGAAATTGACTAATCAGCTCAACGTGTTCAAAAATGGAAACCGTTTTTAGACAATTGACGCCAAAGGTTTCCTCTCATCATCAGTGCTTCCTCTTATAGGTCAACCTCATCTCAATCTTCACATTTATTCTCCTTTTTTTCTCAAGAGCCGAGGCGTTAGTCAACACCGCCTGATCGGGAAAAAAAAGTCATTTTTGTTGTACAGATTAACTGTGATTTTAGCTCAGTGCAACATAAATCTGATATTTGGCACAAAGCTCCCTGTGGCTGCAGCTACGGATTATGAGAGCGGATGACTGCTCTATTGATTATTCCATTAATTAGCTAAATAATCAGACTTACACTTAATGAAAGAGTAAAATATTAAATAAGAACATTTTAATTTTCTTTCAAGTATTCTTATTTTTCATATTTTTAATATATATTTGTTGCAATTTGTATGTTTTTTTTTTTTTTTTACTGGATGTATGAAAATGTAAATTATATGTATTAAATTGTTCTTATTTATACCTTTATATAGGAGATCAGAATCAACAAAACAAATAAAAACCCAAACATTTGGAAAGAAATGGTGATTGTCACTTAAAGCTAATTTTTTTTGGTCAACGACGTTCAAACATCACTGTTGGATCATTTAACGGCAAATTCTGAAAATGTTCTCCTGAAAGTTCTGCAACACTTTGAGCTCTAAATCATTGCACTTTAGTTTAATGTTTGGTATAAAAAGTGTCTTTTTTTCGGCGTATTTGACTTATTTGTAGTTCATAAACTTAAAAATCCAACATTATTCTGCAATTAACAAGAGCAATTAACAAATTGTATTTTTACTACTCTCTATTATATTTATAAGGATTGTGATTTATCTGTCTTGAACATCACAAAGATTCATACTCAAATTTTTGAGATCAGATAACAAATATCCGAGTATTCGGGTAATCGTTACAGCAGTATTCAAATCAAATCAAATCAAACTTTATTTGTATAGCACTTTAAAAAAAAATGAATTTCACTCAAAGTGCTTTACATAAAAATAACATTTTAAAAACAAAAGATAATGCCCACAAGTCCCACCCTTCCACACACACGCACAAACACAATTGGATGAAGCTCTTTGTGCCCCCGGAAAATCCTCCAATCCTGATTTCCCACGTGCCATTTCTGCACTTAACCAACTATTTAGCCACTTAATCTCCCAATGATATAGACACCAAATACATTTAAGTCGGAATGAACTGGAGGGAAAGGTAATGCGGCCCGTCGTCTCGTTATCACGACAATGCATCACGGAGCCTCAACAGCAGCGCAAAAGGAAAGCGATACAAGCGCTGATGGGTTAAATAAAGCATCAGAGAGAAAGTTCACCTTTTATTGCTCATTTTTGCACAGATGTTTTAAAGAAGCCTGCACAGATACAACATTGTTTTTTAGACGTACCTCCACACCCAGCAGCCAATCAGAATTGAGTATTCAAATTTAAAGTGCAGAAACACGATCAGCGTCTTTGTTTTCTTGGAGTAATGATGCAAACGTGAAAGTCTTTAGAGTTCTGATTATCTTACTGTTGATGTTTTGTACAAACAATTGAGTTAACACTATAAATTTAAAAATTTCAGACACTAAAATTGAAGAAAACATTTTCTCTCTGGCCGATTTTCATCCAAAGTCTGCATATTGTTTTATAAATTTTATTTTGTATTTATTCTGATTAATTTTTAAATGAAATTCCCAATTTTCAACGGTGTGGGTTTTCAAAGGGGTAAAAGATCTAGACAGCTTGGTTTTTAGCATCTATTTTAGTGTTGTTTGTTGTGTTTTTATTCTTTTTTGTTGCAAACTTTAATGTTACTGTTGTTCAGTGTTTAGCAGATTTTCTCCTGTTGGAATGACGCAGACAGATGTGCCTAAACACGGGCAACAGGCCATTCATCTTCAGTCAGCGGTAGTACGCAGAACCGACTGACAACACAGACGTCATAGAACCAGTTTATTAGCCTTCTTGTTTCAGTTTATTGTAATTACCTCTCCTAATTTGCATCAGAAGAAAATAAGGAGCAAGCGCAGAAACCTCGTTTCCTAAAGCGCAGAAATCCCACTAAACTGCCTGGAGCTCTGGACTCCCGGAGGAGAGCCAAGAACAGCCCAACACTAAACATTCACGGTGCTGCAGACGAAGTGGATTGTGGGAAGGTACAGGATTGACGTCAGAGAGATCCACACGTGAGACGTTTATTCCTAAAGACTTGGCTTCAGAAAAGGAAAAGGTTAATCCATATTTGACTCCTGGACAGACTGTTGTATTTGTTATTTCTGCTTTAATACTTTAGCCATGTCATCATTCTAAAAATGTTCTTTTATCTTTAAACTTCTTTGCTTTCGTTCGTCCTCTTTTACTGTTTTTCTTTAGTTTTTTGTATAAAACGGCCTTCAGTCAGGTCACCGTTGGATCTCTTCCTAATTTCCGGTGTTCTTTGAAGCTGTTTGGATTATTGGTGTGGACTCGCTGAAGTGGCTGCTGCTCTGTTCTGGAATGCACTAGAGGGAGGGAATCCAGACTCTGTGCACGTGTTTCCACACAACCTCAGACTCACTGTTGGTATTTTAGTAAATCCATGAAACCTAAATGTTTACAAGTAGATAAATACTAAAAAAAACAGTTTTTCAATGCTGCTGCAGGAGTTGTGTTGTAGTTTGGATGAAGGCCATTTCTGCATTTTTGTTCTCGTTTGTCAAATGTTTGGGCAGTATATCGGTCGTTTAGTTTTTTATTTTGTAGGTTTATCGTTTTATGTTGATGCATTTGCCTCATTTGCTCTTACCAGGAGGCCCGCACAAATAGACAGTACACATAAAATTATAAAACACCTGGAAAAAACTGTATACAAAATAATGCTCGGCCCACTTAATACTAAATACTGTAGGAAGATCGTTTTGGCGCTATATCGCAATAATTCGTTTGGCGATATCGATTTAAAATGCTGACAAGACGAATATCTAGTTAATTATTTATGAGCGTCCTTTAGCGTCTTACTTTTGTTTTCATCTAAACCCCCAAAGACTATTTGGCAGCACAAAACATTGAACCTGAAAAATTGTTCTGGAATATACATCGTGATAAGTATCGTATCGTGAGACAAGTATCAGGATACGTATCGGCAATTCTTGCCACTCAAAACAGCTCAGGTGAGAGACCCACCTGGAGGATTCTGATTGGTTAGAACCCACTCAGACGGCCACTTGAATTAGAGGTGAAACATTTTAAGAAATGAGGCTTTAAGACCAGATGGCATGACTCAACTTTAAGAGAACACTATATATTTGAAGTGTTCTTAAAATGAATGTAGTTTTTATTCTTCATATTCATTTTGAGACTTTTTCTCCTGTCATAAAGGTTACTATGTAAGAGTCGGTTAATTGAGATTGGGGTCATGCGTGCGTTTTTTTTTTTTTTTTTTGGTTTAATAAATCCAGAACTAGTTTCAGTCAAAAGAAACAAACATTTACCCATTTAAAAAAACAAAAATATGAGCAAAATGACCGATCAAAGCATAGTAAATTGTTTCAAGACGGTTTCAAAAACTATTGGTGTAAATATTTAACTTGTTTTGAAGGAGAAAATGGCTTTGTAGTCAGATTACTTTAATCTGATGATCAGGAAAAAATTATTTTTTTACCAGACATTCAGGAAACCAGTTTGCTGACGGTGTACATGTCTCCTACCCAGCCTGTCATGGATTCCTCCTTTGATCGTGTTGATTGAATATATATTCTGGTAATAAACTTTGATAATCCAAAAACTCTCAAAAATAGTTGCTCTACTTCAGTTTAGCTTGTTCTGTTTTTTAACCTTGAAAATCTTTATTTTCCGAGAACACTCGTCCTCTTGATGCCGTACTGTCATAAACCAACTTTAATAACCTTAGAAAATAAAAATACATTCTTCAACTTGAGCCATACAACATCATGTAAAAAGTTTGAACCCAAGAGTTATTTAAAGACATATTATCCAAGGGTAAAGATGTTTTGTGTGTTAAATTAACACTGGAGAAGCAATAGTCAAATTTGGCCTCTGTTTTTATTTTTATTTGCTTTTTTTCACTTGCTGAAATAACAAGACCAAAACATGTTAAAGTAGCCTTTTAAAACCCAAAGAAAACACAATTCTTGGGTTCTCCAGGGTTAAAATCAACAGTAAGAAATCTTGAATGTACATTTGCAAATCCCTGAAGACAGATGGAATCTACACCCACTAACGCACTAACAAAACGTTTTTGCCGTTTTTATCAGAGATATGAAGCTCTGAGTCCCGTCCTGCATGTACACTGAACTGTAAAAACTTTCCTTTTCTTCTCCGCTGCTTTCCAGGGTTTTAATGAGGCTCATTCATTATCTGGCCGTGTTTGACCTGCACAACATGAATGACGGAGCGAGCTAAAAACAAACACTGCTCACTTTCTGTTCACACTGCAAAACTAGAAATAAAACTCAAAAGAGAATCCTTTTGGTTTTTTAACTTCACTTTCCTGAAATATGGAAAACAGATTTTAAAGTGCAGGAATTTTCTTTTTTCAGCTCCGGTTGGATCAGCTGAAGTCCAATGTTGCTGTCACAAATGTGCAGCTATCGAAGGAGTTAGTTTGGTCACTATCTAACCAATTTATACAAACTTAGAGGTTCGTTTCAGGCTCCAGATCCACATGTGGCTCCTTTATCTCTCCATGGTGGCTCCTTGAACATAAAATAAGTCATGGAGACTGCTGACCCAACCATGCCGACCGTCAGAGTCAGCAACTTCCTGCTAAGGAAAACTATCTAAAGAAAACAAATAAACAAAGCCCGCAAACTAAGACTACCAACCCCAAACTAAAATAACAAAACCCAGCAGTGTAAGACTGCTGAGGTCAAAGAGGGTAAAAAAAACTAAAATAAATCAATAAAAGAAAAAATAGCAATTTGTTAAAGTAAGGATAGTCATATTCAAAACAGAGAAAAGTCATGTTCAAAAGAGATGTTAAAAGTAAAACTAAATTTATTCCAATTTTTTTCTGAAAAGTTGAGCACAAAATATTAAATTGTGCATAATTTTTTCTTTATGAACGTGTTTCTTTTTGACAGCTGTCTTACCCCGTACAAATTTACATAATTTTTGAACTGTAAACGCTGTTTTTATCTTTTATTGTTCAAAAAAGTCCCATTTCATAGGTCACATTTATTTTGCAAATAGTAAAGCATACATCAGAAAAACAGTTTTTACCAATCTGGGTATATTTCAGTACAAAACTCCTATGAGACCAACTATTTCTGAGAAATATCCGTTTTTGCTTCCATTTATTCAGCCGCTGATATGATTCTTTTTTAAATAAAAGATAATCTACTTGGAAACGGATTTTGTAAATTGAACCATAATTATTTAGTGTCTGGTTTTGTGTTTTATGTGTGGTTTTCGTGACACCTGGGATTTTTTTCAGACCACACCTTTGGGAATCGCTTCAGCTTTACTTCTGAAGAAGAGGGATGACACGTGCAGAAGGAATGTGATGATGAATTATGAGTTCTGAGGGAAGCTTGTGCGGCAAACGGAGATGTTAGGCAGCTTCAGCGTTCACAGAGTCTGGTGGATTGACTGGAGGAGTGCCTGTAATGTGTTTCTTTTGTTTTCTGGAAGCATTTCATCTGTGTAGGACACAGTCTGGAGGATGGTGAGATGAATATTGGCATGGAAAATGGAATAATTGGATCAGCAGAGAAGAGATGACAGTGCCTTTTCTTATAATGTAAAATATAATATAATGTAATAATGTAAAATATTTCTATTCTAGAATCATATCATGTGCTAAAACTATAGAGAATACAGCATGGCTTTGACCTATTCTTTACTTTTACCTCCTCACTCCTTTGTTTTTGGTTTAAACTTTCAATAAATCTCATTGATTGAAGTGCTTAACTACAGTTTATTTTAGCAGTGAATGATTGAATGACCTTTACATGTAAGAGGGCCTGTTCCACGCTTAATTAAATTAGTTGTATTTCTAATTCTCTTGAACTTTTCAGCATCTTTTGTTCAGTTACTTTTTTGGTTTAACTCATAATCTGACGGGTTTTTATCTTTTTTAATTTTTTCCCATTTTTCTTTTTTGTTTTACTTCAAGTTTTATTGAATTTTAACAGGGTGTGTTAAGATTTACATGAATTCAAACAATTCTTATACGAGGACTAGAATTTTATAGAGGCAAACAAAGAGGAAAGGTGGGAACCTGGCATGACAAAAGCAAGCAATCCATAAACATAAATTTATTGTTTGAATTAGAAAGCATTCTCCTGCTCATTTCTGTACAGTTTTCGGCACATAAAAACTCAATTACATTTTCAGCAATTTCAACTCTTTTTATCAAAACTTTCGTTCAGAACATTACTGTTTGTATTTTTGGTATTTATGCTAAC
This sequence comes from Oryzias melastigma, assembly GCF_002922805.2. Classification (NCBI taxonomy): domain Eukaryota; kingdom Metazoa; phylum Chordata; class Actinopteri; order Beloniformes; family Adrianichthyidae; genus Oryzias; species Oryzias melastigma. The sequence continues at coordinate 23,103,809 of NC_050532.1, forward strand.
AGTTCATGCTAAGTTAGCATGCTAACATGTTAATTTTTTTTTGCTAATTTAATATTTTCCAGGTTAATTTAGAGTTTAGCTTCTATTTTAGCAACAGGCTAACATTTGGGCTAATTCGTTAGTGGGACTTTTAGGCTAATTTGGAGTTTAGCTTCTATTTTAGCAACAGACTAATTTAGTTTACTGAAGAATTTTTGGCTATTTTGGAGTCCAGCTATTATTTTAGCAATATGTTAGCTTTTTTGTGGCTAATTTAGCCTCGGAGTTTTTTTATGGTAATTTAGAGTTTAGCTGATATTTTAGCAACAAGCTAATATTTTAGGCTAATTTGCTATTTACTGGGATTTTTAGGCTAATTTAGAGTTTAGCTTCTATTTAAGCTACAGGTTACCATTTTTGACTAATTTAGTTTACTGAGGAATATTAGACTATTTTCAAGGTTAGGTAGTGATTAAGCAACAAGCTAGCTTTTTGGCTAATTTGACATCTAATTTAATTAAAAATGTAAAAAAAAAAAAAAAAAAAATCACATTTTGAGAAATGCTAGTTTCTTTTTCTATTTTTGCTTTTGTTCGTTCCAAAAAAAACCCCATTATTTATCTATTTTTTTAAAAAAGGTAATGGTAATGATTGAAGGTAATGAATGCAAATCGAAACTTCTTAAAGGCTCAAACAAATTCCTGCGCCTTCTAGGTTTGGATGCGTAGAAAACAAGCCCAAATGTCTCTTTTACTGTTAAAGGTTGCTGACCTCTGGTATAAGTGGAATCTAGCCGGTTTTTAATTAATTTATTTTTTGGTCACCTCTGCAGATTGAGGGACTGCAATCCCAAAAACCTAGTTTGTAGTCTGTATCCGTATTCATTGATTATGAAATTTCACAAATTAATTTGTGATAATAAATTTGTCTAATGAAAACACAGCAATTTTGAAAAAAAAAAATGTATTTATTGAAAAAATGTTTTTTGTGCTTGGAGGATTTATTTTCATTTGAGGCGAAATGACATATTCAGCAAAACTGCAATGTGAACTTGGGACCTTGATAGTCTGGGTTTGTGGGCTTTGTTTATTTGTTTTCTTTAGGTAGATAAAAGAGCCACTTGTGGCTCTGGAGCCGCAGGTTGCAGACCCCAGCCTTAGGAACAACTGAGAGGTCAGTAATGATGTCCTCCATCATTAGAAAAATGTCACAAACACATGTTAGAAACATCGGAGCGGGTCTTTAAGATCTACCTTGAACTGGCCGTTCCTCTCGACCCAAAAACCTGCAGCACTTGTGCAGTTGCCGAACGGAAAAACACTTTGTGGAATATTACCGCCTCACTCCATGTTTTCCAGCTGATGTAAATAATGTCAAGGAAACCTGATCAAAGTGAGTTTTCTTTTTTTCCTGCTTGTAATCTGCACATGTATAAACATAGCCTTGGAGTAAAAGGAACTAATCACAGGGCTCAAGAACTGCTGCACAAACACAGAAGCTCACTCTCACACTTCTGACGTGACTCAACATGACCGAGCACGCTCACAATCACACCCATATTCCTGGAGTCAACTCACTGTGAATGCAGCTACTGTTAAAAGATGCTGGGAGACGTGAAGATGGGATCAACTTAGCCGGCTTCAGTTGGTACTTTTGTTTTTTTTCTTTTTTTTATCTTCTTTTAAAGCGTTCCTAGTTTTCTTTTAATTATAATTATGTTGTTTTTAGCCAAATTAAAAAGAAAATCAGCGATGTTTTCTAGTTTTTCAGTGATAGTAGTTCATCAGAAATTCCCCTCCGAGTTGTTTTGGCACAGAATAAGCCCGCCCTCACTTCCCATTATCTATCTGTTTACGTTCTCCTGCTAGCTTACAGCCCCTCACATCTCCAACAATAAAGGTTTCACATTAGGTCAACATCTTCAGGTTTCCATCCTCCACTTTTGAGAAACTTTTTTTTTTTTTTTACTAATTCTGTTTCCTGAAAAGCCATTATTGCTAAAACAACATGTTCCTGGTGTAACTAGAGAAGGATCTAGGCTCAGATAGAAACCGCGATGGATTTTACTCTTGTCAACAGGCAGCAGGATCTGTGGTTGGTGGTTCAACCCCTCAACATGTTCCAGCAGATGTCTGCTGCAGACTCCTCTGCAGTCACATTCCCAGCTGGAGGTCAGGACTCGTTCCTCTATTAACAGATTGTAGAATTATTTAGCTCTAAAACATACACCAGTACGGGTTTTTATTAAAGTCAAAATGTGTGTAAAATATAAGTTGTCATCAAACTCTGCTTTTTCTGTTATCTAGCTTCAAATGTTGCTGTGTATTTTCTTCTAAAAATACTTCAACCCCATGATCTCTGTGTGTAAATCAACCCTTGGTCATTTGGGGGAAAACATTTCACTAAACTTATTCTAACCTTGGCTGATGTCCATTTCACTTATATAACTCATTTTGAAAGCAGCCTTCCCCAAAGTAAGATAAAAATAATCACTGTAATAGAAATAATAAAATATAATAAAACAGAAAAAGAAAAATAATACTTAAATAGGATTAAATGCAAACTCTACTCAGTTTAAATCAATCAAAAGAAACAGGTTTAAGGCTAAGAATAAAAAAAAAAAAATGAGGGGAAAATGATTCACCTGCTGCAAACATTAGATTTAAATATTTTTCGGGAACTGTCAGGCAGTTTTAGAATAATTCATAATATGTGGGATTATTTTTTAGGAAATGGTTTAATGATTTCCCCAAGAAAATGAAGCGAAAGCACACTAATCATTCACAGTTTTTGTTTTGCTTATTAAAGGGCCTATATTGTGCAAAATTAACTTTTAAGTGTATTAGAATGTTCATTCCAAACTATAAACTACCCCAAAGCAGGATTTTAATCCGTTCATGCATTTATTAGTAATCCTTTAAAACCTGCGCTCTCAACTGCAGCCTCTCCTAACTCACAAAAACTATCAGGTTCTCACGATCTGATGTCACAAAGTGAGGAACAGCCCCTTCCAGGAAGAGTCTGCGCTGAAAATCCACTTTAGCATCTAAGCATAAAATCTTATTCTTATCTCATCTTACCAGATCTGCATCAAAGAAACGCATTAGCAAGTGTCATCACTATAAAGAGAAGATCAGTGTCCTAAGAAAACCTGTGGATCATAAACAGGATGTTACTTCGGTTTATATTAGTGCAGGGGTCTCAAACTCGCGGCCCGCGGGCCATCTGCGGCCCGCAGGATGATGATTTGCGGCCCCCGTCTTCATATGAAAGATT